>NW_009259877.1:2795900-2868228 GCF_000687185.1 Egretta garzetta | reverse complement strand
CAGAGCGCCCCGGGCGGCCTTGTTTAAACGTGGCTGAAGGGCTTAAAACAACAGGAAAGGATTGACTTCCTCCTCCTCCCGCCGCCCTCTGCCTTTCGTGGGCGAATTTCTCCTGAATTGGGAAGATGCGGGGCTGAGGTTGAAAAGGGCGCTCACCCTTAGGGGCGGAGGACGGAGTGAGGTTAGGGTGGCTGTGGGGAGGGAAGTGAGGGGTAGGCTGGGGTTAAAAGCCAGGGAAGGCGGGTGTGGAGAATGGGTTTCCCGTTTGCAGAACTGGAGGAGCCCAGGGGCCGCGACATGTTGTAGGTTGGGCTAGGTGATCTCCAGAGGACCCTTCCAACCCCTGCCGTTCTGTGACACGGCCCCGGCGCCGGGAGAGGCCCTGGAGGCGGCCGGGAGCAGCGAGTCCCTTACCCTGGGGGTGGCTTGTGCCGTGCGGGGCACGGGGGAGCGGTTTTGAGCGCTTGGGAGTTGCAGTCTCCAACTGAAAAGCCTGGAACCCCCTTTGGCAGTCATCTCCCAGTCTTTGCATCGGTAGACTTGCAGCTTTGCGGCGTTGTTCTGAAATCCTGTTGGTCCCTCATGTTACAGCTGGAGTGGATCTTGGGGTTTGGATAGTCTGTACGACTGGAACAGTATTTAAGTCTGCTCTTAACTGTTTGATCAGTCAGGGCCTCCTGCTGCACATCTCCTGTAGAAGAATGGCGTATTTTTGTATGTGACTGGGTTTTTGAAATAGTCTGTGTGGATAATCGCACAGGAAGCAGCTTTGGATGTGGGTGAATTCTTAAAAAAGTGTGAACCTGAAGCATGTGCCTTCCTTCTGCAGAACCCAAATTGTTGCAGTTTCTGGAAAGACTGCTGTGCAGTCTAATGAGTTAGTCTGTTTCCAAGAAATGTGCACTTTTCCCTCCTTCATGCCTATTGCAGGTGAAGGCCATTCAGTTATTGTGGTTTAAAACAAAAACGGCTTTGCTCACACTATCACCAATAATTTCAAGCATTTTAGAGCCTTTGGTTTCTGTTTGTTTCATCTGCACTGCCTTTATGCTGTAGAAAACTGAGTTATTTCAGTTTCATTTTCAGTTTCACCGCTGGAGTCTCAAATAGCCTGGGGTTATGTGGTTTTGGTTTTTTTTAATCCAGACCCAATTATTTTAATTTCATTCTTATTTAGAAGTTTCAAGAAAGCTTTTTTAGTTAATTCTAGTTTTTAGCATAATTTGAAAACCTCCTTCACACAGAATACTCACCTGAGCAGGACAGTCTGGGTAAGCAATATAAATATTTAGGCATTGATACAGATACAAAAGATTCTCTATCAGTTTTAAGTGAATTTATTATGCACAGGAATTTACAGGATAGGTGCTTTAGCTTTGGACAGTATTCTAGGAACTAAAGACATTTTTCTCAGATGGTATCCTGTTTATATTTAGAAATTGCCTTTCTGTAATGTTCCAGACAGAGAAAACCAATACAGTTTGAGGTTTTGAGTCATGTTTAGTTCTCCAGAATCCTGGGGTTACATACACACATGCAATGAAGTGGCATTAAAAATACTCTATAGATTATGAACTGTACCTCATACTGGGAAAGTAGTTATAAAGGATCCATAATTCTTGGAACTAAGTTTGCCAAGATGGAGACGCTCGAGGTATAAACCTACTCCTTGCTGTTATTAAATTTATCTGTTGTAAAGTACAGCTCCAGAGGAATACTTTGTCACTTTCAGGATTCAAATGAAATAGCAGGCATAAATTATGGCATTCCGTGTGCTTATTGATAAAATATACTTACATGAAGCGTTTATGTGTGCTGGTATAAGTTATTTTTATCCCTATATATGAGGCATCCTTTGCACTGATAAATATTTGTTGTGTTGTATTACCATTCCCCTAGTTCCTGTTATGCTACAATGTGGATGTGATTTCTTTTATTTAAAAAAGCTGCATAGCAAGAATGTGTTGTATTTCAGTAATCTTTCAGCTGTGATGAAAACCATAATTAAGTATAAAAATAGTCTGAAAATAGTCTTAAGTGTCTTCCAGTACAGAGGCATAAAAAGGACACCACCTTGATGATTTTCAGAATGTACACGTCCTTTTAGAGGACTTGTAGTATGTTTCAGCCTCTAAATACTTTGGGTTCTGTCACAACTTTAACATAATTTTTGGTGAACCTCTTCATTTCATGATGAGTTGTGACCCTTAGGAGGCAAAAAGGCAGTCAGGAAACTGCTTGGACTTCCCCAAGATTCCTAAATGTTTCAAGAAATTTGGAATCAGTTCGGGGAAGGAATGAAATAAGGGACACACAAGTTAGATGATTTCTGCCCAACCTGTCTGCTGTAGATCTGAATGAGACAAATGGTCATATTGATGTAAACCTAAATGAGAAATAAGATGCTTCTCTTTAATTTTCTTACAAAATTTTTAAGGTGTCACATAGTGCTTATCGAAGATGATAAAATGAATTACATGTTTCTAGAAGCACTAGATATCTGCATAAAATTACTTCTTTTGAAAGAGCACAAATAAAATTTTCAGTATTGGATATCTATAGCTACACTTTTGTAACTTTTTAAAGTACCTCCGTAGCTGGTTGTGTTTTTCAGAATCTGAAGCTTTAGGTATCACAATAATTTTCATAATGAGATAGTGTGTGAAATGTATGTGACTGGTTTTGTAAGTTTTCATCTAAACCTTGCCAATTTTATAGAACAAACATTAATTGATCTTTAAATGATGAAAAATTGAACATTAAACTGATCTAATGTCATGTGCCATGAGCTTGCTTTCTATAGCTCACATAACTTGCTTCTGATTGAAGAAGACAGGGTATCTTCTGATAGGAAGATTTGCAAAATATTCATGAATGCTTCATAACTGTGAGTATAAAAATCCTTCAGTGAGGTCTCGGGCACTTACAAGGTTCTTGACTTTGGAAACAATCCAAGTGTTACCCTGTAGAACCTGCATCCATATGCTTTAGTGGTGAACGCTAGGCTATGTGAAAGTGCTGCTGAGTCTGATATTCTGTGACTTTATCTCCCCCATCTCTTTAACATAATTGAGACTGATTAGGTTGCCCTTGAGCCCCACCTTGATAGATCACTTTGCCTTCTTCAGTAGGGAAGTTCTTGTCCCTGAATTGCTAGTGGAAGTACTTCATCCCTTTCATTCGGAGTCTTTCTGTATCATTATTTGAATTGTTATCTAACATTCTTTTTTCAGCACTTCTTCTGGAGTTCTCCTGTTTTGGATTACCTTCTCTTTCTGTTTGAGCTGTTGGGTGAAATCTTAGGTTTATTTCCAGTTGTTCCAGTTGCCAGGAATTTAGCACACTGGAAAACAGTGTTCTCATTTAGTAAGTAAAAATATGGGAATAGCACCTCTAGATGGCTTGTTATTTAATAGGTAAAATTAATTGAAGGATTTTTTTTTAGTAGGGAACTCCAGCTGTAATAGAAAACCTGGCCTTTGTGCTAAGTGTGCTACAGTTAAATCCTGCTTTGTTACACACACGCAGCAAGATTTAGCTAGTGTAGTTTATAAGTGGTGCTCGGTTCACTGTGTAGCATATAGAAAAGGAATAACTGAATTTTAATTTTTGGTGTACTGCTGTACTTTTATATTTATTTACTTACTTTTAAAACCAACACTTTTGTAGTGTTAAATTTCTACTTGTTTTCCTACAGCAAAGCCTATCAATAAGTGATCAGAACTTGTACAGTAGAGTGCTTTTTCTTAAAATGCTTTAGTCTTTTCCTACAGTAGATTACTGTTCTAACTGCTAGTAGGTAGTATAATTAAAACTATTAAACCTACTTATGTGTCCACTTATCTGACACACACAGTACAGGATTAACTATCTAAAATAAAAAAAAAAAAAGGAAAAACTATAACTTTTGTTATAGTCATACTGTTTAATATCTGATCCTAGCATTTTCACATATTGTAAAAATATAGAAAAAACAATGCTGAAGATACAGAAGGAAAAAAACATTGAATTTACACAAAATATACAACTAGAGTAATGCCCCCTAGGATCTATCTTCTCAACTTACTGCATGTGTTGTATTTTGAGCTATGGCAAGTGATTTTGTTGTGTAATCGTAGCCAATAGCTACCCCACCACCAGAACATGGGTAGGATTGAGTGTTGCCTTTGCTGATCTCTGTCTGAACTTGTAGGGGGCTGAAAATATTTTAAATTAGAAATCGTATTCTGTACAAGCCATGTGTATAACAGCTGTTCCTAACTGACAAATGAACTTAGGAAATCTGCTGAAAAGGTAAGATGATGTTTCTTAGCATTATGCTGAAAGCTGAACTAAAGCTAAATTAACATGCAGAGAATATGACACTTCAGTGTAGAAAGTCTAGTCATGTTTTTATATTTGTTTAATTTTTGGTAGGAGTAGTGATGGTTTTATGTAAATTGTTACCCTTGCTGGCATCCCTTAGTGTTGTGAAACAGCATCTTTACTTAAGATAAGTCAGTGTGTTCAAGTAGATCTAAAAAAGAGATGGTTTCTAAAGCAGCTTAGTTTTGCAAGGTACCATCACCAAAACTCAAAGTCATGTTGGACTTCACAGCTGTCACCAAAATCGGGAAGAACGAATCTCGTAACACCAATGTAGTGTTAAAAGGCAGGCATTCTTTATTCACGGCACCGGATGCAAGGGGGATCGCTCCACCTAACGTACATATATTCAAGTGGCAACTTGCCCTGTTTATATGAGGCAAAGTGTTACATATGCATTAATTTTCCCAATATGCCTATACATATGCATAACCTGTCCCCACTTTGTATTAAAATTAGCTTCAGGAGGTCATTTCCATAAGTCCCTCCCCACTGCGCTTGCTCAGTGCCTCCTTGTGGTGGTCGTTTGGGGTCGTGGGGATGAAGGCTGATGGCTCCTCTTCGTCACCGCTAGTAACCCCTTGTTCTTGCGCAGACTCAGTTGCTCCTTGGTTCTTGCCCAAACTGCAGGGTCCGTTTAGACCAGTTCTTAAGGTAAACTCCTGGTTCTTACCGAAAACTGTCCTTCGTAAGGAGCCACAAATCTTCCTGCGTCTGTTAGTTCTCATTCCTCCTAGTCAAGCAACCTTGACAAATCGTTATTATCTTTTTGCTTCATCCCCTCCCGATTCTTCCCATCCTTGAACAAGGTTCTAAATTTACTAAGTAACTACTGACTTTACCAAAGCATTAGCAAACTAGACAATAAGGCCTAAGTCTTATGCATATAAGCCGCTTACATCTGGGGGTCTTTTAACCCTTAAGGCATCACAGGCACAGATATGCCAGCTTGTTCTGACCATTTGCAGAGGGGCAAGAAGTAGTTCAGGCAACTGGGATCAGAAGTCGCTGCTTTTGCAGCTGCTGTCTCCTTTGCGTGGAGAAGAAGGCTGGTTCCTGCAGGCCACTTCTAAGCAGCTCCTGCATGGCTAGTCATACAGGTAGTCTCTGGTCTATATACTATAGAAGAAATTAACTCGCAGTTAAATTCCTTGCATCGTTGTGAAATTCACAAGAGTTTTGGCATGTTTCCTTTCTCCCCAGTGTTACCTACCCCGTCACCAGGTCAGAAGTAAAAAACGTACTCTTGCTTTCATTTGATTGCACAAGTTGCCTAGGAGATTGCTGTTACAGGAAAACTGGTAAGAGTTCTGTGCTGGAGTTTGCTTATGTGCATGCTGTCTTTTATTTTACAGCATGAATGGGAGGTTAAAACAGCTTCCTATTTCTTCTGCATCAGAGCAAATAGCACCAATTCAACTAAACATCAGTCCTCTCTAGATTGTCCTCTATTATGGCTTAAGTGCAGGAATTAATCTTCTTAGGCTATAAACTGGCAATCTTGTAAGCCTATTTTCTGCTTCTAGGTAGTGGAAACTTACTTTCTTGTCATTCTCCATTTCCATCTGATTTTGGGGAACAAAGAAGGAAACAAAAATGCTGTCTTTCCCCTGTGTTCTGCACTTGTATCTTGTTGCAAAACCAAAGAGTTTGAGGATATTAATAGGTTAAAATACCTCATAGATGCTTCATCAGCAAATTTTTGAGATAAGTAAAAAAGGTCCTCATTAAGAATTAACTAAGCATAAATGGAGTAAATAAGATTTGTCATATGCTTGAAAGCTAACATTTTAATTTAACAGCAAGGAAAATTTTGGCAAGGACATTACACACATACTAGTGTAGAGTCTAACTTCTAATATTTTCATGATTGATTTGCAAATTGTCCACATGGTTGCCTGTCATTTGTGGTTAAAATAATCCAGAAACGGAGCTTCGTTCAGCATCTGTAGAACAGGGTTTTTTTCATTTCTGTAATGGTGACCACATTTCAAAATGTCATGGGCAGCATTAGCAATGATCTTTTTTTCTCCCTGGGGAATTAACAGAGGAATGCTCCCTAACTGAAAGATCCATGATTTGATTTTAATATTGCACATAAATTATACACAAATGCAAAGCATATTTGGTGCTTATTTATTATTTTGTTAGTCGCACCAGACCCAAAGCATTTGGTTTTAAAACGAAAAACACCCATGCTAAATAAATTAGTCCAAGAGATTTCAAATTTCCAGTGTTAATAATGTGTCTTTCATTTTCTGACTATAACACTCATTCAGTTGTATAGAGGGCCTTCAGCAAGTGGAGAGGTATGTTTTGAAGGTGGTGGGATTCTAAAGGTTCTGTTTAGTGACTTTAAAGACGCACACAGCAGTTTGACCATTTATAAAAATTAGTCTCTTTCTGTGCTTAAATGCAGATTTTCAAATCTCTTTGTAGATGGTAAGGTTTTATATTTGTTGGCTACATACACTTTTGTGTATGAAGTTCCAATTATTTTGCTTTGAATGTAAATAATAAGGTGTCATAAATGGAACAGAATTTCACACAAAGAAAAGATGCATAGAGTTTTCCCTTATAAATAGCACTATTTCCAGCTGCTGCATTTCTATTTTCTTTTTATTTAAGAAGAAAAACAACATTAACAACTCTGGATTTATTATTCTGCATAGTGACAGTAGTTACACTGTATGCCATCTTGGGCTGAACTCTGCAGCTCTTGTTCTGAGTAGTTGTAATTCATTCATGTAGCCTTGTGAGTTGGCTAATTGAACTCTCAAGAGTGGAATTTTTAAGGACACCTTGATTTGTCTGGGTAGGATGGTTTACCAGCAAAATTATGCTCTCTGAGTTCTGCTGGTATATTTTCTCTGAGAGACAATCTTATTCTTGAATACTGGCATTTATAGTTCTAATGTTGGGGGCAGGGGTGTTAGTTGTTATTATTTTTCACTAATTTTTTACTTATTTTCATTTAATTAATTAATTAATTGGCAACAGACCTTAATGGTGATGATAATCTTCACAATGTGATCGTTGCTCTTTTAAAGACCAGGAGCCATGTTAACTATCAACACAAAAGCAATTAAGCTAAATATATTCTCCCTTCAAACTTGGTATCTATTGCTTTCATTATGGACAACTGATTTTCTTTTGGACAATGTGAAGTCTTGTGTGATAGTGATTGTTGCTTCTTTTGTTATGTATTTCAGTACCTCTCTGTATTGATCCTAATTTCTTTCACAAGACTACTGAGAAGTATTTAACCAAGATAATTTTTGTATCTTAGAATGGTTCTGACAGAGATTCCTGACTTTGATTTATCCTTTTCCTCCCCCTTAATAATAATAATAATAATACTAATACAATCAGTGTTCTGGTCCAAAGTTCATTGAGGTACTGCCAGCCTTTATCAAGATTTTTATTTATCTCACTTTTGACTTCCTTTCCTTCAATACCAAGTAAGGAATGCTTGTCTCTGTTTCTCGTGGCTCTTTTTTTGATGACTGACTGCTTCCTTCTTTTTTTTTGGGTTTTGGGGGGGGAGGTGGGGGAGGACAGAGGCGATATTTTGCTTCTTGAAGGGTTGCACACCTATTGACGATATCAGTGTTTGTTGTCTCTATGTATGCTTTCTGTTCCTGTGCAACTTTTAATAATTTTTAATTCCTCTTCTAATAAATACCATTTTCCATCTGCTGCTGTAATTTGAAAAACTTGCATCTAAGTGGACACTGCTTTTTCCCAAGTGTGGTTTTGCTGTTTTTATATATAATAGCTGGTTTCTTTTAAAAATATGTTATTACTTTTCTGCCTCCTTCCCTTTCGAGTTATATGAAGTATTTTTGTAAAACTCATCAAATAAGTCATATTTCTGGTAGAATCATAGAATCATAGAATGTTTAGGGTTGGAAGGGACCACTAGTGGTCATCTAGTCCAACCCCCCTGCAGTGAGCAGGGACACTGCTAACTAGATCAGGTTGCTCAGAGCCCCATCCAACCTGGCCTTGAATGTTTCCAGGGATGGGGCCTCCACTACCTCTCTGGGCAACCTGTTCCAGTGTTTTACCACTCTCATTGTAAAAAATTTCTTCCTTACCTCTAGCCTGAACCTACCCTGTTCTAGTTTAAAACCATTTCCCCTTGTCCTAACACAGCTGGCCCTACTAAAAAGACGTTCCCCATCTTTCCTATAGGCCCCCTTTAGGTACTGGAAGGCCGCAATCAGGTCTCCCCGTAGCCTCCTTTTCTCCAGACTGAACAAGCCCAACTCTCTCAGCCTGTCCTCATAGGAGAGGTGCTCCAGCCCTCGGATCATTTTTGTAGCCCTCCTCTGGACCCGTTCCAACAGTTCCATGTCCTTCTTGTGCTGAGGGCTCCAGAGCTGGACGCAGTACTCCAGGTGAGCTCTCACCAGAGCAGAGTAGAGGGGCAGAATCACCTCCCTTGACCTGCCGGCCACGCTTCTTGCCTCTAAATGGCAGTCCTCCCCTCCAGCATAGCAACTGTTCCTTTGAACTTGGTGTTAACTGAAAATTTGCTGAAAACCTGTGTTTTGTCCCATCATCTGAGTCATTAATGAAGATATTAAAAGATATTGATAATGAAGGGATACCACTTATAACTGGCCCTCAGTTAAACTTTAAATGGTTGGTTGTTGTTCTTCGGGCCTGGTGATCCAGCCTGTTTTTCACTTGCATTGTAATCCACTTGTTTAGACCCCTCTTATTTTCCCAATATAGCTTCAAAGATGCTATGGAAGACAACATAGAAAGCTACGTAGTCAAGGTAGGCAACATCCACTGCTTACCCCTTGTCCACAAAGCCAGTCATCTCATCACAAAAAGCAATTAAGTTGGTCAGGCAGCGTATGTCCATGCTAAATCTATGCTGGCTTTTCCCATTCATCTTCTTGTCCTTCATGTATTTGGAAATTGCTTTCAGGAGGACTTGCCACGTAATTTTCCCAAGGACTGAGGTTAGGCTGTATGACATTCGGATTTTTCCAGTCACTGGGGAGCTACTCCATTTACCAAGTACCTTCCAAAGATGAGTGACATTGGTCAGCTCTTGTAAATCTTGGATGTATATATTGCCTGTTTATATGTGCAGTTTGTCCCTAACTTGGTCTTCCTCTGACATTGGTAGTATTTCTTTCCCCCAGAGTCTAGCCTCAGGAGCGTGGGAGACCTGAGAGGAGACCTTGCCAGTGAAGACTAAGGCAAAGAAGGCAATGAGTACCTCATGTTTTTCGGTGCCCTTCGTCACTTCACCGCTATCCCTATTCAGCAGTGAGCTCAATCTGTCTTTGGCCTTCCTTCTGTTGGTGCTGTACCTATGAAGCCCTTGTTGTCTTTCACATTCCTCACCAGTTTCAACTCTGAGTGTTGATCTTCCTGATTCCATCCCTGCATGCTTGAGCAGTGGGTCCATGTGCTTCCTGGGCAGCTTGTCCCTGCTTCCACCTGCTTGTTTTCTTTTTGCAATTGAGTTTAAGAGTATTCTATTCTGTAGGGTTTGAGTAGCATGGAATGGATTAAGATTGAGCTACAACATGTAACATCAACTTTAATTTGGCTGAATTATGTAGCATAATTGGAGCTAATAGGCTTTACTAGGGATCGAGAGCTTTTGCGCTCTGTGGACCACTTCCTTAAAGATCTGCCAGCTCTGCTCTGTTCCCCTGTCTCTGAGGACCGTTTCCCAGGGAGTTCTTCTGACTATCTCCTTGAGGAGCTGGAATTTTGCTTTTCTAAAATTTAGGGTCCTGACTATACTCTTTGTTCTTGTCATTTCCCTTAGGAGCGTGAGCTCCACCAGCGCGTGGTCACTGCAGCCCAGGCTGCCTCCGATCTTGACATCTCCGACGAGCTCGCTTGCATTAGATTGCGTGTCTCTGATGAAGCAGATTTAATTCTAGTTCTTGAAATCTTTCCTTTGGGCACCAGTTATGTATCAGCACTCTGTGTATCACTTTTCCTCTGCTGTTAGTTTTTGCCTCTGCTGTGCCTGTGTGTGGTTCTTTTGGGCAAGTTTTGAGTTCAGTTTGTCTCAGGATAAAAGCAAGACAACTGAGAGGAAAGCCCAGTTTGTCATTTGTCAGTCCTTCTATCTAATGTCCGTAGGAATTTACTCATGACCTTTGTCATTGTAGAATATGTATGGCATTATACAGTGTCTCATTCTCCCAGCTTGTTAACAGACGTTCTCTGACCTGCAGTAACAGTTCCAACAGCTCCTGGGTAACCTCTGCTCTCCAAAGGATAGGAACGTGCTAGTGCTTTCCAGCAGTCCTGTGCTTGTGGGTGCAAAACTGATGGGGTTTGCTGCCAAACAGTTCAGCCCTCTTGCTCACTCCTGGGTGTTGATTGTCTGCTGTGCATAAATATTAGTTCACTCAGGTTTTCTTTCACAGCGTCACCATTACCTGTTCATGTTAGGGCGCCTTTTTGAACACTATGTATTTAAAATTGTGTTCTGTTTTAATCGGTCTGTTTGGGTGTAATGTAAACTGCCACAGAGTACGTATTCAAACTAATAGACCCTTATTTGATTACTGACCAGTCACAAGTGGAAGTTTCTTTGTTAGATTGGGATGTTTTAAGAGTTTGACACTGGTATTGTCCATTTGGGAACATTTCTAAGGGAGAGGAAAAAATTTGCTCTAATACTGGAAGAAGAATAGAATGAAAGATAATGTGTGTTTAATGAAAAAATTGGGATTATAGTCCATCAGAAGGGCTGAAGTGGGAGAAATGAATGGGTTTAAGGTAGAGCACGAGTACACTGAGACATAATTTCATTGAATAAATTGTTCTACTTTAAAGATATTTTTTTTTATTTTGTAATTTACATACAGAAAGCTCCTTTGACCCGTCTCTTTAGGGCAAAAGAGTAGACCCATATATGCCTGTAAAGTGACATAACCTTGGATAACGTCAGCATTCTGCTACAAGACCATTACTGCAAAAAATTACACTATGTGAAATGGTGGATCTTTTTATGCTAGGACTGAATCCTCTCTATAGCGTGACATTATTATTGGACTAACAAAACGTTCTTTGCTTTGTGGCTCAGGGGAGATGGAGCCACAAAGAGTGTATCACAATGCAATAAGTTTCTAGTCTTTAAAAATTAAAAACAGTGTTTCATGGGGAACATATCTCAGGAAAATGAAAATATTTGGGCCACTAAGGTACTGTAGTATGTCTAATTGCTACTCCACTGCCTAATAACTTGCATTGTTATTATTGTTGTAAATCATATTTTTATGATATTTATCCTTCTCCTATTTTTAATTTGAACGTCTTAATTTTCCATGAACGAAAACATCTAAGAGTAAAGAGCAGTAGTGTTACTATTCTGGTTTTGTGTGTTCTCAAACTTTAGACTTTTTATGTGGCAGTTGATTGCAAACTGGACAGTATTGTAAAATTTAGTTTCTGAAAATGGCTGACTCAGCGTTGACTTTGCATAGTTTACTGTTTATCATGGCTTTGCTTTTTTCAAAAAGGAAGTGAACTGTTCCACTTCCCTCTTTTGGAACTTGTTACCGAGAGCAGGTAATTAGCATGTGCACTTGGAAACACTGTAGAATAACAAGATAAAATTGAAGTTCTAGGTTCTAAGCGTTAAGTTAAAAAAAAAAAAGTTTTGCATCTCTATACCACTTGTTCTATTAATGCCAGTTCTACCATTTTTTTTCATTAAAAACCCCTAGAGTTTTTTCTTACAGATGAAAAATAAAAGGTTTCGGTTTCACCTGCTAATCGTATACAAAGTTTTAAAGAACTTTTGGCATGTTTTTTAGCTGCCTGTTACCTGAGTCTCCATGCCTTTAGAAACAGCTGCATCTCCTAAAAACCTCACACTATGTGACTGCAGAATTTCTGTGTGGCTGTGATCTGTCACACACAACCTCCCCTGTCCAGGCTCATCCCTGAATTGCTCTGGGAGGAGAGCTTTCTGGAGTCTGCTGTAGCACCATCACTGCTGTCCAGACCATTATTTTCCTCTGGAAAGCCGGGTGGTGGAGAGAGGAGGCAGTCTATAGGTATGTTGGGACAAGATTTGAAATAACATGCGGACTGAGTGATTCTAGGTCCCAGGGTTCAGAAATAGCCTATGATTTCCAAAATGTATACATTGGACCTACAGAAGTAACTATACTTACTAATGGTAGTGTTAACAACAGGTAAGAGTTTATCCCCCTACTTATGCGTATATGCAAATATACTTTGTATAGCAGTCTTCGTGTGGCATCTCTGAGAAAACTGAATTTTGATGTTGTCTTGGGAAGCATCATAACATTAGGAATTTTCTTCTTTTATGTTTATTTTTGTTATTAAGGTTTTTCTAATAGTATGATTCTGCAGTTATCATTCCTTGGATATATTACATTAGTATTCCTTTTATCTCAAATATATTTCATGAATAAAAGTCTTCGAAGTGTTCATCATAATACTAGGCTTTCTGTGTATGCTGTTTTTTTTCCTAGGTATCTGTTTGTTTTACAGATTTCAGAATCTTTCAGATAATACTCTTTCAGTTTGGAAATTTCCAGTCCTTTACAAACCCCTACAATTCCTGGATAAAGCTTTAGAGATACAAGGGATGTCTTTTCATGTGTGCGTATGTATGCAAATGAGAGGATTTATTCCATTTAAAATAACTATTAAGATAATGAGCGGCTTTTCAGTAACTGAAGTTGTCAAAGAAAAATGCATTGAAAATATGTCAGAGTTTTCTTGAAGAAGTCTCTTTGCATAATGGAGAGTTAACAATAAAAATGGATTATATGGTTTATGAATAAACTAGGCCTTGTTTTTCCCTAATCAAAGCTCTTGGCTTTAAGAGTTGGCATTTCAGGATCTGTAGCTGGTACCTGTCTGTGTTACACAGGTTAAAGCTGCTCTCTACATAAATCTTTCTATGTTTCTCCCTGCCTCTCCCCAGGCAGTAATACAAGATGATTAAATTGCATGTTAGTGTGGTTTTTCTCTCCTCATTGCCCTGGTTAGTTGAGAAATGGCTAGATGTTCTTAGAAGTTTCTACTAAGAGGGGAAAAAGCAAAGGCATATTCTGTGTTATTTCCAGCTTCATCAATTCCCTTTTCTAATGCTGTAGTTCAACGTGGAATAGATTTTTTTCTTCCTTCTGTTGTAGTTGCAGCTTTCAGGGGACTAAAGCAAATATTCCTGTTTGACCCAAATTGTTCTGTATTTGTATATAAAGAAAAGGAAGGCAGAATACTTTTTCCCCTCTGTGTTCTCTTCAGTAGATACTTAGTTTACCTTTCTCTTCATAGTATCTTGCATACTGAAATTGTGAGCTTTAGTTCTCTGCTTTATATTCTAATTGCATGTACAAGAAATTACATTTCACTGATGTTCTAACATTATTCCTAGGTTTATCTGAAAAGAGTTACAATAAGAAAAATACTTCCAATACCCATTCATTTGTTCTGGGTTGGATCCTACATTTACCTTTCTTCTCTCCTCCTATTTCTTTGAAGTAGTCTTCTTGTGCTGTGAATTAAAAACAGACTTGCTTTTGAAAAAAAATACTCTATAAGTTTAGGCCCAGCTGAGATTTGATCTGATTTTCCTAGAAATTGTTCTCACTAAAGTCTTGAAAACCTCATCTTACCCGAGTTGTCTTGACTTGGCAGCTGAGTTGATAGTGCTTATCAATAACTTTTCCCCAAAACCTTGTTCTTCCATGCCATTCTTTTTTTAGAGATGAGTACAGCATGGAAGTACCTCATTCAGAAAGATTATATTGTACTCAGGAGTGGTTACAAGGTCCTCAATACGTAGGTACTGTACCATAACAGGTGTAATAAGTTGTACCTTACAGATACCGCTCTTTCCTTGGATAGGAGTAAAGTAGTTGACACAGATCCTATGGTTCTGTTGAAATAACAGTACCTACTTATTTCCTCCAAGCTATGAAAGTTTTTATTGATAATATAGACCCAGAAGCATAAATCAAATATTCAGCAAAATAGTTTATAAATACCTACTTGAATTATCTATAATGGAGCCTTTGAGACAATTATAGACTACCAAGGAATTATTTTTTTTTTCCACAGAGTGATGATGATGCATTTTAATGGCTTCAGTACTGACAATGCAGATGCTTCCCATTTCCAATTCAAGACCTATTTAAGCTCCTCTGACAGTCCATGGGAGGGAGTTAAATTCTCAAGAGACATGCTAGATTTTCTATAATTAACAATAATAATAATAAGGTAGAGGGTACTGTCAGAAGAAACCCCTATCCTGAACAAACCCAGCTTTAATTCTTATATTATTTCATTTTATTTGTTACCAGCAAAGTTTTAAAGCTCTAGAAAATACAAGTTCAGAACAGAAATGATGTCAGGCCGACAGCCCTGTAGCAATACCACCATGAACATTGTCAGCCTAACACAAGAAAAAAACCTCAAACCTCTCTGCTTATGACAAGCTCCGTGACTAAAGTTGCCCTTTACGTTTTAGAGGGTAGACTGTGGCCATGTTCAACAGTGTTCAACTCCGTTTTCTTTGATTGCAACATTTCATACAATTGGATTCTTACATTAATCGTTAGATTTACTCCTCAGACAACAGAAAAAACCAAAAGGCTCTTTAGCTTGTTAATGGAATACAAGATCTGCATTTTTGTGCAAAGTTTTCAATCTCTTTGTAAACTACTATCCAGAGGCTATTAGAAAGATGTGGCGTATGGTGTGTTTGCCTCTTTTCAGAAGAGAAATGCCTTTGGTGACCAACTGTTTTATTATTATTGCAACTTGTATACCTTCTAATTCTTTTTTCCTTACACTTAGGAAACATGTGAGTTACGCTGTTTAATTGGATATGCAGCTTTAACAATATGCCTAGGACACGGTAGTCCTTCTAACAGTTTCAAAACATAAGGGTCAAGAGGTATAGCCTTAGGACTTCATCTTTTTGTCTAAAAGTCTTTTAAGTTCAAGTGGCTCAGTTCAGTGTATTCAACAAATGAAGTGGATGCTTTCTATTTTGATGATTGTAAGCTTGATTGTAGATCAAGCAGAAGGAAATTAACAGAATGGGGTCAGGAAAGCTATTTATTGAACAGTGTCTATTACAAATGGCGTTTTTCAGGGTTATTTCATATTCAGGTGTTAGTAACTTCTACTTCATTCTAGATTTTCTGTGTCATATCTGCTTAGATACTGCTGAATACAGCTGTCCATAATCATTTTCACAGTATGTATAGTTGCATAAGTGATGCTTATATTAATGGTTTCTAGCTATTATTTTTGCCACACCTTGTCAGGTGTTCATCAGAGACTGGGTTTTTTTTTTCCTAATTTCCTTGAACTTATCTAACTTTGAAGTTCTTTCAAAGTTCTAACTGCTTCTTTCTAACTATGAAGCTGCACACAATGCATCTTCAAAAACAATTTTCCATTTACAAGCAGAAAGTCAGCAAATCGTTGCTATGGAGCAAAGAAATTTTTGTTGTAAATCTAATTTCAGATTAGTTACTGTGGAATTGGAAATGTGTACCTTATCTAACATATTTATATTCAGAAACTGTGAGCTTGATTGTCTCTTTCTTGTACCATTGTGACATAACTGATTTCAGTAGATTTGTACCCAATTCTGCATAGTGAGAGAAAGGCTACTAGATTTCTTTTTTTTCTTCTTTAGCTTTTGATTGGAGGGAAGGAAGTTGGGGCTGCTTTTGGAGATGAAGTAAAAGCCCTCCTCTTATGTGCTTATTGAGCATATACGTTGCCAGCCTGTCCTTTGTGGGCACTGTTGCAGTAGAACTAAGCACGTCCCAGTGAACTAACTCCTGTGTCAGGCTTATTAAATTCCAGCCGCAGGAGAGTGAAGCTGCTTGTGTCTCAAGATGTAAACTTTGACCTTGTCTTGCAGAACTGAGGTAGAAGGGAAAAAGGATGGAGTGAAAGTGGAATGACTCCTGGTTCGGTTCACAATATCTGTTTTTATTTTTAGTGCATTAATCATACAGAAGAATGAAATGACAGACTAAAGTTGCTTGCACTCTCAGTCTCTGAACACAATTTTTTTTATTTCATTTAGTAGGATACACAGAGGTGTTTCCTGGAACTCTAAGCTGTCACACTCAAAACAAAGTCATAGCATAACATTTCCATTATACCCAGAATCACTCTGTAGCAAAATAGGATTTAGCCTCTCCCCCTTGAGATAGCTGAAAATATAACCTTAACCATAAGAGAGTTTTCTTCCTACTTTCTCCTAAATTGGGTTCATTGATGTGTTAGTGAGTTTCTCTGTCTGAACCTTTTGTTAGGTGCTATGGATTGTAGTGTGGATAAGTTTTATGTCTTTTTATGAAACATACCTGGTACCATTTTTTTTTTTTTATTTTTCCTGCTTTAAAGAAGAGATAGTAGAGTTTAGGTTAAGTGGATTTTGATGTTTGAAGACCTTATGCTAGTTTAAAATTGTCCTAATGTGCTAAAATAATACTAGTTCAGTTTGATCCAAGCACAGAACTTAAGAGGCAGATCTGTTCTCAGTCACCTCCTCTCTGCCAGGGAATGCCACTCTTAGAAAAGCTAAAATATTTTATTTGAAAGTTGGGACTGGGTCCAGTATATCCACCTTTAGGTACCTGATGTGCACCAAATTTTTAAGTGTTCTCTATAGCACTTCTAAAATAAAATAATTTTTGTGTGCAGGGAAGAGATTGATGCTTTTTCTTTTCCAGATGGAGGTCCCTGGGATGGTTTCAAACTGAGGTGGTTTTGAAACCCTTTCGCAGGTATTTTGCATCAAATGTTTAATTTTGAAATGTCTCCTCCATGTCTTACAGGAACTGTGGCTGATGGCTCATATTTGCATTTGGTTTTCAGGCTTCCTAATCAGTCTGCATCTGCCATATTAAGTAAAGACTTTGTATGATGGGAGGTAGAGTTCTTGGGCAGACCACAAATCCTTGTACAACAATTTTCACAACAGAAGCCTAGCTCAAAATACGCTGATAAGATTTTCCAGTTAAAAAAGGTTAATGTTCTCTATTTTTAGTGTGATTGTATATACTAGTATTACTAGGTAGACTACATCTTCTGTGCAGAGAGGCCAAAGATTTTCAGCAAAATTTCAAGTATGTACTGGGAGGAAACCTATACAGCTCTTCAGTAGTAGGACTGAGAATTAGTGTGTAAATACTCATGAAGACGATAAAAGGAATCTTGCTAACACCTGTTATTGCATACTGAGCTCTGTAAGTGGCAGTTTCTTGAGGAATATTGATACAAAGACAGTCTGACTGCAGCTGAGTAGCAGACTAGCTTCATTTCCTGGAAATAGGAAAAGTTCCTTTTGCCATACGAGGTGTCAGCTCACAGCATCTGCTGTTCAGGTGCTGGAGTGCAAATGGTGTCTGAGCTCAGAAACACAAAAGCATTGTGGGTTGGATGGTGTTTCAGCAACCTGATCTGGTGAAAGATGTCCCTGTCCGTGGCAGGGGGGTTGGCCTAGATCATCTTTAAAGGTTCCTTCCAACTCAAATCATTCTATGATTTAGATGCCTATCTCTCCGTACGTTCAATGAGGCTTAGTTAAAAGCTTCTATGGCCAAGTATAAGTTTATTTCACCATGCCAATTATAAGGAAGCTGATTATAGTCTAAACCAAATTACAGTCTTCCAGTAGTTCTGTGCTCCTACCCATGGTGTTAGGAAACGAAAAGAGCTCGTGTAGCATCAGTCGTGATAGTCCACTGACTTTGAGTGGTCCCACACTGGGCTGCAGGCTGTATTTGACCTAGGAGTCAGTTAGGACCTGCCTCTGGCTTACTGCCAAGTCTGGAGGTAGGACAGCTCTTGCTGTCGCCACGTGAGGTTCTTCAATGCTCTGTGAGAATAGCCCTCTAATCTGATCTTCAGCTCCAGGTGGGAGGCAAGGGCTGTGGTCATGCAACTTCAGAGAAGCCTGTGGCTTGCCTGTGTAGAAGTCCACACTTACCATGTGGTATTGGACGTCCCTTAAATTGGTATCTATAGGTTTTATCTACAGTTTTCAAACAAACAGTGCTTACAGCTCAGAAAACATATTTTTCAGTTTGCTGTATCATGCTTGCCTCATGAATCTCAAAGGTCTGATTATTTTTTGTAGTTCAGAGTCTAGTTAGGATTAGGAGTTCTTGGTATACAACTATTAAAGAGGTACTGTGGTCAGGTCTTGCAGTATTTCTGACACTTTACTCTTGACTATAGGCACTCAGCCATGTTGAAATATCCTCTCTCTTGGAAAATCAAGCGCATTGATGGTGTTTGGTTTTCTCTTCTCAGTGTTACCACCACAGAGAAGTTATTCCATCAGCAGATTTACTTCAAAAATTTTAGGCATTCTTGAGTGGATGGAAGAGATTAGCTTTATTAATCTGTAGTTATTTACACTTCCTTTGTGGCAGCATGTTGGACACATTGCTGCATTTAAGTTTAGAACATTGTCCAAGGCCACATTGGAAAAATAATGGTTTTCTTTTCTGTTGAAGTCATTTGGTCTTTTCAAATGTTTCTGCTGTTTAGGAAGCTGACTTGTACAGTATTACAGAAAGTGATTTAGAAACATGTGACACTGAAACTTGAATTCACAACTCGCTGAAGTTCTTTACATGTATGTAGTCTCTTGGACAAGCAAAAGCTTTCTGAGAAAAAGGAAATTGGTATTAGAAGAGAACTGTGGCGTGCTGAAGAGAATTTTCTCTTTGGTCTCATTTTGTTGTGGTTGTGGGGTTTTTTTTTGAGGGAAGAATAAAGTTTTCTGACTTTTTTTTTCTACCCTCTGTTGACTATTCTTTTTTCCATTGTTGCTGTTTCGGGTCGTGGGTTAAACAGAACAGCTCTGGGATGTCTGTTCAGAGAAGGTTATGTTTCTTACAGCTTTTCCTGGAGAAAGTATATCTTAATTAAGATATGTATTTGGTTATTCTTCTGTTGACTTTGATAACATAGTTACCCTTTTGGTTTCATCTACCTTGTGTGGGCATTTTACCCAAGTGCCTTGGAACATCTAATTTCAAAACAACTTTTTAAACCCTGTTTTGCATTACTCAGGTCAGTGAGCTGCTGCCATGCCTTGTCAGCAACGTATCAAGAAGAAATGCCCCCTTGGTGAAAGGCTAACTTCCTCGTGGACGTTCTATGAGCTGTTCTTCCCAGAGCTAGTAATTGCTCCTCTGGATGAGAACAGTCCTTGCATAATGCTGTTGCCTTGTGATGGTAGCTCATATGCTAACGACAGTGTAACTGTTACCTCACTTGGGCCTTGTCATACGCATTTTAAGAAGCCATGTCTCTGTTAAGCATAAGTGTCAGCCCAACCAGCGGGATTGTGTAGGCACCCTATCAACTGCTGTTCTCATGGTTCTGTTTTTAATGGTTAAGGGCCTGCATGAATGCCTAAGAAAGCATATCAGGCAGTTTCTATGAATCAATAGCTTTTCTATTTCTAAATTAATGAGATGCTGTCACATAGCTGATGTTTAATAAGCAGAGTTTTAGAATGTTTTGAATTAAGTCGTATATATTACCGGATGTTTCAAAGTTGCCTTCCCTCATGCTCCGGAATTGAAATACAGACTTCTCTTTACTTTTTCATGTGCAGTTTTGTATCGGTGGTGGATTATTTGTTTACAGCTCCACATCAGAAGAATGTTTGCATGGTTTATTCGTGAACTGTTTCTTTCACTTCCCTGTGGCATTAAAAAGAAGGATAAGGTGCATATGTGAATACAAGATAGTGTTAAGATACATCTGCTGTATTAATGTACGCTAAAAGCCTTTTGAATTTGTTTAGAAGTTTCTTCCCCTCCCTATAGAAGTAAAATGTTTCTGTGCATATGAAATGAGAAATTGGCTTCCTCTGTAGCTGCCATCGAAGAATTCTCCTGGTGATATTAGCCCAGAGGGCCAAATATGTGATATGCATTTGGGAACAGTTCTATGCAGCTGCTATTTTTCTGGCACCAAGCTTACTTTCTTTTTAAGCCTGTTAGCAATAACTTGAATTCATGGTAGGATGTCTCATATCAGAGAAGGGCAAACAGACCGACAGCACTTTGAGTGAGTTAGCCAGTGGCAGTGTGTTTCTCTGGACTTAGTGAAGTAATCACCATGTAGCATATTCATATATCTTGGAGTGTACTTATATTAATATTCTAGTACAACAGAAAAAAAAGAAATAGATTTGCAAAAATTAAAGCTCCAGAACAGACTTCTACCTGCACCCTACTAAAATGAATAATGGATCATTTCAGTGAATTTTGCTAAGTGCTAATCAAAAATATAATGATTTGCAAATCATTACTAAGTTAAATTGGAAGCAGTAATTTTAATTTTTAGCAATTACAGTAATTATTTTTTCTTTATCTTTGGAAGTTCTGGTTTATCAGTCATGTAAGATGGTTTACCGAATAACTTGCTCTTTATAACTAGCTTATGATTTTGAAGTAGCCATTATTTGGTGCTTGCTATTTATTTTAATAGAGCCTTTACCTTTATCTTCCAGGTAAGAGTAAGATGAACTTAAATGATACTGGTTACGAGAGTAGATCAGTCGAAAGGTACAAGATACGAATACTGCAGTAGCATTTCCTTTGGTTTGATGGGCCAGGCTTCATTTAGGTTCAGCCTGCCTGCTTGGGTACATCAACACTACATGCCTTGAGGTTTAGGCATGGCTCAACTGTTTCGGTTGAGCATGCATAAAAGCAGTGCTTATTTCCTCCTGTGACAGTGACTGAAGTGGGTGTCTCTGTAAGGTAATAAAATTAGATTTCATTTTTCTTCATAAACCAGTTAATTTGGAAGGAATGGGGAGAATACTACAGGAAAGAATATAACAAATATAACATTCCTGTTCCTCATCTCCTCAGGAGGCCGCCTTTGCTAAAGGCTTTGAACCGACATCCCTTTAATGAGCCCTTAAGTCAACAGGCTCCAGGTTGATTTATATTCACTGGCTAGAACTAATCTAAGTTTTATTCTTTAAAAGGCAGCTTCTGCCTTTAAAACACAGTACTATACACACACACACACACACACACAAAATATATGTGTATATATAAAAATATTTTTATATGCTATATATATATACAAGCATATAAATGGTTCATATGTATATATGTGTATATATATGTATATAACATAATAGCATACAAAAATCTCATGGGATATTAGAGAAGTAGGCTCAGGCCTTAAGGGTAGATTGAAAGGTTGAGTCTCATTTTCTGAACTAGTGCTGTAACACTTAGGCTGTTGTGCAAAAAGTAAGTTCTGTTGCCTGCCTTCGTCATCCCCACTCTCGCCAAGCTGCTGTAAGTGATTTTGAGGTCAGCTGTTAAACTGCTTTTTCTTTTCCTCCTAGCCATCATGGGTAACCATAGACATGCATTTTTAAAGTAGCTTTCACAGTAGTGAAAGTGTGAATGGAAGGGTGTTGGGAGAGAGCTGCAAGACTGACCTTTTGCCACAAATTGCAAGATAGTTGCCTACTAAAGATCATTTATTAAAAAAAAAAAACAAAACCCCATTCAAATTCTTCTTTCCTTTTTTTGTGACTGTTTTGCTAACTTAGGAGCATTCAGCTCTAATTCTTCAGTGGTTCTGGGTGTTTTAAACTAATTTTTGCAATTTCAGACCTGTTCCAGTGACAGTTGTATAGTTGCTAGTCTTTTGCATTGCTTATCCTGGTTTTGTCTGTCTTGTTTGACTGCTGATATCTTAAGGGGAAAGTCTCAGATTCTCACTGAAAGAAATGCTAAGGATAGAAAAAGAATGGGGAATGAATTATGCACCGTGCTTTATTCAGTGGCAGAGTCTATTGCTCCCCCAGTGACTGGTTTTTATAATGCTGCTGTATTTTTATGTTTCAGTACTTTGTCATAATGTATTATTCCTTCTTAATTTTTTTTGAGATGGATCTGATAAACTGTGGATAGTAATATCTTGAATTATTCTCTGGGTTGAGAGGATGACCCTTGTTCCATTCTAAGTTTGCTGTTCAGAGGCCGTTGGTTTCCCACTCTTTTCTTCTTTCCTGCCTACCAAAGCCACCCACAGGATTTTACAGGTTTTGTGGATGGCTATGTGGGTTTTCTCTTGGCAGTGGTGTTTCCTAAACTCTGTGATAGCCCACATACCATTTGGAAATGTGGTGAGCATACCTCTGTTTGGTGTTCATATCCTCAGCTATATGGGTGTTTCAAGCTAAGCACATGTACGGCCTGTGGGGAGAGGTGTTGCAGAGTGGCAGGTGTGATGACGGATCTCTTTAGAGGGCAGAGCCTTACGGAGAGACATCTGCTCCCTGGCTTTCATGCAGTGCTGCAGCATTTGTTACACTCCTGAGTCTTGCAGAGACTTGACACAACTGGTCAGTGAGCTGATCAACCGCATCTTTTGTGAGCTGGAGAGAGAGGGAAGGGAACTGTGAGTTCATGACTTTGCAGATGTTGAAGTAGGTGGGCACAGAGCTTGGAGGACCATTGATGCAGTTCTGCACGTTATATTCAAGACTTGACAAAGTTAGTCTTTCTGATGGTTTTGCCATTACTGTGTTTAAATCTCCATTACTGTGTTTAAATCCTGTGTTCTTTAACACTGTCCAGTTCATATATTGGGAGAATAAACACACAAAGGCCTGTGTTACACAGAGAAATGAGAGAAAATGTAAATGTCATTACTATTACTATAACTCCATGAGTAGAAGAAACATCTAATACTCTGTGGAATGTTGATTGCCCCCACCATTTCAACAATTGTATTGATTTGTTTGCAACACTATACTGTGCTAAATGCCACCAATTGAGTTGCAAAAAGCAAAGCATAATTTTCCACTTCTACAGTTACGTTCTGGTTTATAATTATATTTATCTCTTGTACCCCAAATGAGTATTTCAGTAATTTATAGGCCTTCCTACACTGTTGCATACTCTAAAGAGATTAAAGGAATCTTGTGAACAACTGGTGGGAAAGCAAAATCATAGTCATCTGTGTGTTCATTCAGTATTGATGGTGAGATTTTCTGAACCTTGGGCCAAAATCTTGGTAAAAATGACCAATCGTGTTTGAATTTGGCTAGATTGAATACTGAATATGGTTCTCTTCTACATATGGACAGAAATCTGCCTCACAGCTATGGACACAAGAAACCTATTGCTTGAATTAAAATTCTTCCCTTTAAGCATTTCTTTATCCCCCATCAAAATAAAAATCTTGCAGACTTTAGGTGTCGAGGATCTGATTTTGACTTACTGGAATACATTGAGTGTACGCAACTAAATTTCTGTTTAGGCTCCTAGTAGAAGGATAAATCATAGATGTATTTCATCTAGGAAGCTTGATGCAAAGATAGGATGGGTTATTCAAACAAAGAACATCTCAGAACCAATGGCTAAGATGAGCTGTGGCTAAGATGAGCTTTCATGCCTACTAACCTCACCTCCTTGATAAACTAGAGATTATTTTAGAATTACAATAAAATAATTTTATTAAATGCAGAAGGTGTATAACCTTCTGAAAAAATCAGGTTCCGTATCCATTCATGAAGTCATAATCTTCTGTCTTAGGCTGTCTTCACGCATAAGTGGTTGACAAAGCTGACGTTTAGATACAGCATTGATGCTTGCACTTCTAATTCTGACTCTGCAGTGATTTGAGCGGATAATAAACTCCAGTTATGCACTGTGGTCCAATGCCACATGACCTGTAGTTTTTTTCTGGATGTGCGTCAGCATATTTTTGTGCCAGATCACAAATTGGGTAATCCAGTGCCTCTGTCATTCTTGCCACTTTATTTGTATTTATTGTGACTGGCTTTTACACACTGTAAATGGCACCAGTGGAGTTGACTGTGCTTTTTATATAGAAGAAGGGTTGCTATAAAAATGACTAGAAGATGATATGTGGCTAGGGAATGAATATCACTCATTCCCCATGAAATGTAGTGAGTGGATGGACAGTACGTCATGCTGATAACGTCCATGTAAAAGATATATCAAGGGATGAGAGCTAGAATGAAGAGTATTTTGAAAGGCAGAAGAGAATGAAGCTGAGGTTATGCATTTATTGCAGATTGCAAGAGCTAAGGAGTCTTGCTTTTCCTTCCCCGTTAGAACAGGCCACTGCCACCTGTGTCCTGCTGTGTTCTCAGCTTGCATTCCTGATGGGAGTGAGCAGCTGGGGCTGGATTCACTTGCTGAAATGGATGTGTTTATTACCTCTTGGGATGCTGCAGGGCATCTGGCTGCCCGTGCAGTAAGGTTCGTGTCTTGCCCAGATTACTTTTTTTAATGTAAGCTCTGTGTGGATGTCTTGGACATACTAGGGTGCTCGTAATTAGGCACTTGAATTGAACGTCTAATTCCTCTTGCTTGTTTTATTTCATTAGTGTGTTATATTTGTGTGTGTGCATGAGATTTAATTTCTTACTGTTTTGCAGATTTATGGTAGTTTGAAATTAAGATTCTTTGCTATACTTAAATCTGATCGATTAGTTGTGCTATGGTTTATTTCTTGTTAAAGTGGTGAAAAAGCTATCCTACCTTGTATTTGCTAAGCACTTTTTCTGAGATTCCTCCATTTCAATGGTAGCAGGAAATCTTGAGGTTGTATCACTGTTTAGTATTTATTTACTGCTGTCTAATTATAAGGGTGACATCTTGTTTTAAGCATTTATGTTGCTTTAAACACTTGAGTAATATGTGAGACTAGCTCACATTTAAATTAAATATAGGCAGTGAGCAGTTGTGGTGTGTTGACCAGCTTGGGATTTTATTTGTTTGTTTGTTTTCTCAGCACTGAGAAAACTAAATTCTAACACAATATGAATAGGATAAATCTATTAAAACAGTTAATTGTTGACTCAAA
Source organism: Egretta garzetta (assembly GCF_000687185.1). Lineage (NCBI taxonomy): Eukaryota > Metazoa > Chordata > Aves > Pelecaniformes > Ardeidae > Egretta > Egretta garzetta. The sequence goes on along the minus strand of NW_009259877.1, from coordinate 2,842,959 downwards.
CTTGTTCATGGGTGCTCTTCAGTTGGCAAAGTGCAACATTGCATAACGTTATTTTTAGGTCCACAATCAGAACATTATTAAGCATTTCTTTTAGAAGAAAAAGAAAATGCCATTCACAAGCCCAGTATGTGATATTTAAAAAGCAGGAGGCTATTAAATTGAGTATCCTTAGCTATACAGTTTAGTCTTTCACTTTCAAGTAGATTAACATGTAATTATCATAGAGACCCGTAGGAAAATTTTCATGCTCTACAGTTACACTTTTTGATTCCTTGTTTTGTTTTATTTCTGCTTAGTTTGCTATGTATTACTTAATAGGATGAGGATTAATTTTCAGTTTCAATTTTAAACTTAAGGTAAGAATTTATGTCCTTCACCTGATGAGTCTGAGATACGGAAGAAAAATTAGTGTATCAGAAAAAAAGGAAAGAGAACTGTGAAATTTTAAACACTGTTTTCTTAATTTACCTTCTCAGCTCGCAGAGAGTACCACCTGGCAGTATCAAGCAAACTGGGGGATTTTTTGTTGTTGTTTATTTTTTCCTTCCAGGTGGTAGCCAGCTTAACACTTCTCAAAGCCCAGTTGCTTGTGTTTCTGCTGTGATACCTTTCCTGTTTGTTTATGGGTCTCCAGGATTACTCTGTAACTTTTTTCTCTAAGTGGTGTTGTTTAAGAAGCATTTGCAAAGAGTAGTACAGGTGGTATTTCTTTTTTCATTCATTTTTAAGCTAAGAGGTTTTTGTGAACCATTTGCTGCCCTGTTAAGCAGTCCAGACAAGTAAGTTGGGTTTTTTAGCTGATCTTTTGGCTCAACGTCCCTTCTAGTTACTGAGGGGGAACATGGAGAAGAGTGCTCTTCTGTACTGCTGTGTGTTTCATGTGGTGGTAGGTGTGATGATGGGAAACATCCTCTGTGTTTCTCATTTGATCTCAGATCAGAATTATCTGCTGATCTCAGGACAAGCAGATTACTGTAGTTAAGCATTTGTCAGCCTGCAGGGAAGATCTTCGTGTATATTGTAGTCATGGGCTCTGCTCTTCTTTCTTCAGTGTCTTCTTCATAGTATCTATGTTAAAGCTTAAAGTTTAAACTCTGTTGCATACTTGTTATGTATTCAGAAGACGAGGCAATGTCTGCATGAATAATTCCACTATTTTATTATCCCTATAAAAAATATTTTTACATGGCAAAGGACACGTTGATAAGTGAAGTCCCTAATGTCTCTGAATAAATCTCATAAGAGCAACTACTTTCTTTTGACGTTTTTGCCTTTCATTGCTAAAGTGATAATAATAAACATACCTTTAGAGTTACAGAAGGCAAAGACATGCATGAGAAGGAAATTAAAGCATGGTTAACAGCAGTAGCTGGCATTTTGGAGGAGACTACTTAAAAAGCTAAACAGAGCGGTGCAAAAGCCACTGTTCAAGATCTTTGCTGAAATGAAGACAAGAGTTGAAAGGACTTTTCTTCCCTGTTTTAGTGTTAAATTAAATGTTATTGACCTTCTTTTTCAAAGATCTGTCTGGGAGGAAAGACAGGAAGTATTGTTTGTTTGTATGTAAAAAAAAAAAAAAGTTTGAAAACTAAACCCACGTTTGACATGGAAGCTGATAGTTTCACTGGAAAAATTCAGCCTGAAGTTTACTCTTGTAAGAAAACCCCTGGAAATATAAGTGGGTGTGTTCTGCTTGAGTAATCACATGTAAATGCAGAGGTGCCAGCAGCACTATAATAATGGACTGTAGTGTCTTTGAAGGCACTCTGAAGCTTCCGTTCAAAGACACTCTTAAATAATTAAATCATTATTTTTTTTTTCCAATTTACATGGAATATGTAATGACATTCCCCAAGTACCAGATTTCTTTCCCTTTTCTTTCTCATGCAAAGAATAAATAGCATAGTTTAATTAAGACACTGCTTGCTAACCTGCATAGTAAAGAAAAGCGATGAAAGAGCAGATCCAGATAGTTCTTTGTTGTGACCCTCAGCAACCTTTTCTTAACACAGAAGTTACAGCTTGAAAAACCTAGGTACCTCTGAGGTGATCTTAGAAGTCTGGCTTCCCCTCTGCAAATAAAGGGAGGCAATTTTGTCCGCTTTGATATGCCCTCTGGCTCCTGTCAGTTCACCATTTACATGGTCCTCCTTATAAGATTGACTGCTCAGCTGGCTGTACGTGGTTTTAAATTTTTTTTTTTTTTTTTTTTTTCCCCCCCCCCAGATACTGAGCATCTCTATACAGTAGTGTTCGAAGAGATCTGCGGGCGTTTTGGAAAGACCTATACCTGGGATGTGAAATCCTTAGTCATGGGTAAAAAAGCCTTAGAAGGGGCACAGATTATTCGAGATGTTCTAGATCTTCCAATAACCAAAGAAGAGTTACTACATGAAAGTAAAATGAAACAGGAGAAGATATTCCCTACTGCTGAATTGATGCCAGGTATGTTTCTCTCCAGTATTTATAAACTGTTTATGGAATTAATTAAACACTAACCAAGGTAGAATTTTTTAGTCTGCCTTCCACAAAACAGTTTCTCTTACAGATTCAGTTTCATCACTCTTGTTTTATCAAGTTTTACTCAAATCTACCTGTTATTTACCTGTTAAACAGTACTGAAAACTTTTTTTTCTTGTTTACTTGGGCAACAACTTTTTTTTCTATATGTTTTAAAAGAAGAAAAAAGACTAGGTAAATGCGCATGAATTCTGTTTTGTAAGCCAGACATTCTTTATAATTGTTGTTGGCAGCTGTGTAACTTGGCAAGTTAATTTTCTCTGGCTATGAGCGTAGTCCAGCTTTGTTAAGCACAAATACACTTTTAAATGTGCAGGCAAATGTATGAGCCCATGGGTTCTTTGAGCTGGGATTCATCTTGCCTAACCTGAACATTGAAACTCAAGCGTGGCATCTGAGCCAGCTGTGTGTCAATGGAGAGGGAGGGATTCTCAGGTTATCCTAAGATGGGTAAGTTTGATCACCTTCTGAAGATAACCTGTCTTACTAGTGATTGTACAGGAAACCCAAATGAGTAGCTTAAACCAGGTACTTCAAGATAAGCAAGAGGATAAATCTTATCTGTGGTGTGAACTTTTGTATTCCATTATATTTACAGATGTAAATATACTTATTTACAGTGTTAAGAGTAAGGAGTCTCTGTGTAAGCACTCTAAGGAGTGCTTAGAGAAAAATTGCATGGCTGACCATACAAGACAAGCAATACCTAAGGCTAGGATTGCTGTTAACTTTTTGTACAATGTTAAACTTACTAGAGCAAATATCAATAATTTATGAAGAAAAAAAAAAAGGAGGAGAGAGGAGAGGTGAAGGAATTAAAAAAAGTATTAAAAGTGAAGTAGCTACATAGCTACATGTCACTATAACAAGTCTCTTGCAATTTCTTTTCTTTGAATGTGTGCTTGTTTGTTCTGATAACCTCTACAGTCAATAATGATGTTTTAATTTTTAGATGCTTTTTTATGCCTATTTTTATAATGCATTAAGGGGACAAAAGTTAAAAATATGTGATATGTTAGGAATAAATAACAAGCAGCAAAAATAAAAGGTGTAATTTTTTTAGGCAGCTTAAAAACTTGAGTATTTTGTGCAGCCAACTTACTTAGTTACCTCTCTGGAGTCTTTTATATGCAAAATTTTTCAAATTGCATCTTTCTCACTTATAGATCCACCTAAAACTCTAATCCTTGTTAAACTGTCCAGGAAAACAAGAAAAATAGAGGGATGTCTTTTTCACTTTTCGTGTCAAACTTCTAGGACTAACTTTGCAGCTATGTCTTTTGCAAGACAAAAAACCCCTGGTCTGGGCTTAGAAAACGCCAGGTGGACAGACTGGGTGAAATGTTAGGAGGCACAGAGAAGAGTCGCTGTAATGTAACAGCACAGGTAATACCTGCCATTAAGTGGATATTCTGTGCCTGCTGAGGATTGTGATAATGTGGCTGAGCTGTCTCGAACACAGTTGCAGAGAGGTGATGGAACAGATGAGCCGAAGTTTTGTGCTGTTGCTGCCTTCAAAAAGTAAATTCTGGCCTCACTGAAGCTGGGCTGTTACATGTGAAACAAGCAAAATTCTAACTGGGACAAGTAAACATTTTTGTTATTGCCAGAATTGTTCAACTGATTATCTTTTCAGTTCAGCTAAATACATGTAATAACTTCTTCAGACTGTTTTCTAAAGCAGAATTGATGTGAACTTAAATACTTTATGCTCACTGGCCATTGTGGGGAGCAAAGGCAGCCTTGGTGACTGATATAATGGGATCTCTCTTTACTTGGTAGCAGCATATGAGATACAAGCTGAATTGCCATGAATTTTGAGAAAAACAGGTTGATGTCAGCTAATAATCTAGAAAGAAGTGGCTCCAGCTACTTACTGTTTTAGTTTCTTTAAGAACTGACTGGTTCTCCAAACTGATAACGAGATTTTTTTAATCTGATACTTTTCTTCTGTCCTTTTGTATCTACTGAGGATATCCTTGTGGATTTACTCTACGGCCTCTTAATGTTCTTTAATTAAGAATGGACTTCATGCAGGTGTTGTGTAAGATGTAAGACTGTTACCTGACTAAACTAATCTTTCAGATAGTTACAGGTAAATACAGGAAAGTGAAAGTTAATTGTCATATTTATTAATGGTGTAAGATGACTGATGTGCTCAGTCTCTGGCTGTCTTTTGAAAGCTAATAGGCAGGTGAGGTTCTGTTTTTCAATCAAGTTCTACAGTTCTTTAAAAAAATAAGATTCAAATTTGGTTTGGTGGAGAGCAGTGCTGAATGATGACCAATGTTTGAAAAAGTGACTTGAGCAAAGCACTGCTTGTTTCTGGACACAGAATGGGCTATGTGCATGTTTTTGCCAGTGATGACAATTGTTAATTCCCAAATCAAGTAATTGACAGGTATGTCAGTGATGGTTAAGGATGGTATGGAAGTTGTATGAACATACAATTGGCAAAGCAGTTCTTTGCCTGACAAGATATATCACAGCCATAGGACTTGATATACAACAGTTCTGAGACATTAGAAGGTGAAGACAGAATTTTGACTATTTCCGTATGGCTGAACTAACTGACAAGCTTCATCAAACTGTAGTCAAAATACAGATTTCATCGATGAAGAGGATGTATCCATTTCTAACACAGAATTGTCCAGTAGGTATTCAAGGGTTTTTCACAGTTAGATTTATTTTTAGTTCTGAAAGAATCTTAGGAAAGGCTAGTTTTGATTCAATGGAGAAAGGAATTAATCCAAGACAATGCTGACAAAATGACAGGGCTGCCACTTGTGCTGCTTTTCTAAATATCTCTGACAGTATATAGACCTTGTTATCCCTAGTAGTATAGTAGGCTTTCTGTTTCTGCAAATGCAGTACTATATTGCAGGGAAGTGGATCACTGGAAGAATAAGGCGTGACGTTTACCTATACATGTATAGGTATGCTTTTGCTTAACGTAAACCCAGAATATACACAGAGCCAGAAAAACCTAACTCCATGTTACACAGCTGCCAACAGTTACTATAATCATGTCAGGGTTGTGAAATTAATGCCATTCTTTCATGGCAGCCTCTGTTTTTTGGCTCATCGTCACCAGAAAGCACAGATCCTTAAAGACTGTGTGGGTGTGTATACCTTTCAGATGTTTTCCATTCCTGGGTCATTTTCCTGATAACTGGGATTTCTTTGTTGCAGCTCCTGTTCAGCCAGTGCAGAATGTGATGTGCAAACTATTTTCCCGTTCAAATACAGTTGACTTATCTCTTGCAGACATAAGGAGGTAATTTCATAGCTCAGTTTTAGTACCAAATGAAGCCAGTCAGAAATCACAAAAAGAGAAGAAAGAAAAAACAGTTCAAGTTGCAATGACAACTCACTCTGAAGTCATATGTATATATATTTTTTTATTTTTTTTTCTTGAACAGTTCCATTCAATCAGCGGTCTAGTTTGCCTAGCTATTGTTTTCTTGATTCATGTTGTGCCCTTAACAGTTAGACAGACTTCCTACCATGTTATCTTTTCTTTTCCTTGCTATTATTGTTTTAATGGTAGGAAACTAGTGAGTCCATGCTGGGCTCAGTGAGCCTGTAAACCCCTAGAGATCAGTCAATTAGCTGCAAACTTGGAATGATGCTGTCTGTTAGGCTGATTTCAAACATTTGGCCTTTGTATTAAGTCCTAAAGGATTGCAACCCAAAAATGCTTTTACCAGGAAGTCGGCAACACATTTGACAGAGGTTCTGAACTGTGTAAAATTTAGTACTCGTATTTTCTCCATGGCCATGCATGTGTCAATAAGTCCAGGCTAAAATGAGATTATTGATTTGGTGGACAGGAAGTCCCTGCCTCCAGAAGGATCTTTGGTACTTTTTAAAGAGCAGTAAGATGAGAAGATAGAATTCTTTATTAATAGCCAATTACCATCCAAATTAGGGAGCAGGTTATTAGTTTCCACCTCCACTTCTGTAGCTCTTTGAAGTGCAGATAACATTTTTTAAAAATGTCTCAGAACTAAAAAGAAATGGGTGGATCTGAGAGTTATGTTTCCATAGGCTGACCAAGGTAAAGCTTTCCTGGCAATTAGACCAAGTGGGGAATTACTCCACCTCTGTCACACTGTCACTTCACAGCAGCAATGCTGACTTCACTTGAGGATTGAGAGCAAGTGTAGATAATGAATAGTGCCGTGCTGATGGGCTTGCAACTGTTGTAGCACATCAGACTACATAAAAAGTATTTTTTAATCAGTTTGTGACTTAAGTGAACAGAGAGCTGCTTCTTGTTCTAAGTGTGATTATTTTATATTTTTTCTTTGCTGGGTGCTTTTAGTGTTCAGAGGCTGCTGAGATTTTTACCATAGAATTGCTTTTTATGAACTTAGATTACCATCAGATTGGCTAGAAATCCAATCAATTTGACAAAGCTCTGAGTGGTAATGTTAGCTTTTCTTTGATTAAACAGAATGATGAAATCTTAAAGAGCTTTAAGTTTGGTGTGGTATCACATTCAATGCAGGAACTGTAAATGATTTTGAAAAAGAGGAACAGTCTTTTCATACAGAGGCTATATTTATCCTTAAGATTTCCATTTGTGCACAACTGGACATAAATCATCAAGACATGCATAATGCATGTACACAGTTAATTTAAACAATGCATGGAGCACTTTGGTTTCCTTTAGTCTTTTTCTCAGCAGTAAATCTTTTCTTCCAAATACAAACTGAATGCTCTCAGACAGCTTGTTTTGTGTAACATTACAGCAAAATGAAGTGGACTTGAATATGGGTGTCTAAAGAGCCTTGATTCTGGTGCCCCAGAGGTCAGGTGTCCTCTGTCCTCATGCCGTTATTGTGACTGTATCAATGTAGTGGTGAATGAAGAGCAACGCTGAGATAGATGTACATGAAGATCTTCTTAGAGGTAGTGCTGAAAATCTGCAAAAAGAATGTGACGTCTTATTTGGGCTCATAATTTGTGTGCAAGCTATGTGAAGAAAGAACATGGTGACCAGTATAGTACTTCCAATAAAAATTTCAGTGCAGTGGGCAAAAACTCTGTTGATCGAGACAGTGTTGTCTAAAAACGTCTGTAGCCATGTTGTTTATTCTGTGGAGTATGCTATGTCTCAGTTACAAGACTTAGCAAGTTAGCAAGTAGAGTTAGATTAGCATGGGCTACATAGTCTAGATAAACTCCAAAAGCATAGCAGGGTAAGAGAAACAAAACCTGCACATATACCAGTGAAGAAAAAGGGAAATGGGATAAAAGAGGTAGTAGATTAACCAACTGGTCAAACATGATACAAAAAAGAAAACAACTTTTGGATGAAACTAAGTAACTCAGATTAAATAAGTAAATTGCCACACTCCCCAAGCATATATAGATACAACAAAATAACACAGGGGAAGATTTTGTTGCTCATGAAATACAAGGGGGGTTCTACATTAAAAAGAACTTTGTCATGTTTCAATACCCCACCCCATTTTTCAAAGCAGCATGTTTTTTATCAAAAATTTTAGGGAGAGAATCGTTCCTTTGGCTTATAATTGCAGCTGGCAATAAAATAAATGTGACTAACAGTACTCATGATTAAATTGTCAAATGAGAGTGGCCTGCATAGCTCATTGAAGTAAGCAGAACGAGTATCCTTTCAACAATTAAAATTAACTGGAGACCATATTACATATTGTGATTACAAAATACAGACAAAAAGTAAGAATAGCACAGCGATTTAACTGGATAAATAATCAAATAACCGGTAACTAACTGAGGAGGGGGTTAAGACAATTTAATAAGTAAAATGTCCTAAATAACTCACTTTTTCTAAAGCATTTCTGTAGTCCCCAAAACTATGTCAAAGGATACACAGCAGTTGTATATGGCAGTAATGTTATTACTATAATCATAATGATTTGAGGCCTATGTGAGAAAAGGTTTTAAATGAGAAGTAATATCTTTCATTAAACTAACTGAACTGTGGAGAATTTTTTTGGCATAGAAAGTCATCTTCATATCAGTTTTAAAATATCCATTTTCTATTTTGGGTTTTTTTAAGAGTTCGCATGTGTTTGTTTTCTAAAAAAAAACAGCTATGAAGAAGAAGACACAAAATAATCATTTTAAGTCTATCCGAAGGTGTTATCATTTCTGTACATGCAGTCTTTAGGTTTCTGTAATATTTTAGCTTGAACTTTCACTTGAATCTGAAAACGAACAGGCAGAAGCTATGGAAACTCTACAATATAACCTGATTTCATTGGCTACTTGATGATTGCGTTTAGTTAGTATAAGGAATATGCTGTATTTATGGTGGGTTTTTTGTTTGGGTTTGGTTTTTTTTTTCTTTATTTACCATCTTGAACTAAAGTAATCCTGTGTTATAGTATTTCTCTGATTATTAGATGTCCTACACTGTAAGTGTTTGATTAAGGACAATACTCATTTGGAAGAATATAAGGTATCAGTGTATATGATGGCTCTCTGTTGCAGCTCGCTGAAAATGTTCTTAAATTGTTTAACATCATAGCTAAATTAGTTGGAAATTATAAAGGATTATTATCTATGATGGTTGGTACAGAACTGAAACCCCTGTGGGCTGTTTGGGTTTTGTTTGAGGGCAGGGAAAAATGGGGATGTATCTGCTAAATGTCCTTCCCAGCAGAACATGTTTGCTTTCAAATCCTAAATTTTTAAAAAGTCATAACACACACACACAGAGTCTTCTCTATTGTCCGCTGATTTTCTATTTCTCCTCCTGGGATCACATAATGGTTAAAATACTATTAATTAGGAATTAGATGTAATTAGTACCTAGGTGGCATCCAAGGAAGGACTAAAGAGACACAAGTGACTCATGGTACACTGTGACATTCATGAAAGGATTTGCCAATGAAAATGCCACTGTTTGTTTATTTGAGGCCTTCTCAGCCAGGTAGGAGCTCCTGTAATTTAATTTTTAAGCTTAACTTTCATAAAAGTTACCTTGTAAATTTTAGAATACTAACTTTTTGTGGTCCTGTTTACAATATATGTTTTTGCTTAAGAGAAGGCCTTGGGGAATTCTGTTCACTTTTAAGGGCTTTTTCTTACATAGCTTATGTTCATCATTTTAGGATTGAAACAGACATTAGAAAAGACAGCAAGACTGTCTGTGTAGTGCCGGGCATTTACGTGACCTTGTTCCCTGCACCCTGTGCTGGCAGTACCCAAGCCAGCTGTATGCCTGAAGCCATAAGACTGTAGGACTTTGTCCGTGCTTGTAAGACCATCAAACAGTGGATTAAGGTTAAGGTACTGGCAAAGCTTAGTGTGTGGTTTTCAGCCTGATGGTGTAGTTATGCCTTCAGATTAATTGACTGCAAGCAGAAATATGAACACCAGAAATCACTCAACTGGTGAACTGAAATTATGGTTCAGTGCTGAAGCGGCATGAATAATCCTCTTCCCTATCTCAGATGTTTGCCCAGTTTGTGATGGACATCGCTTTCTTTTCTGTCTGAAAAGCATTCTTATAGTCTACTGTAACATGTTCACAGAAAATTCACTTTAGGAAAAGAGAATAAAATATATTCTATTTTATTAAATTATATATTTTATTTTATTAAGTATAAAAAATAAAAAATAAGGAAAGCTTTGTAAGACAAAAGTTTGGTTGGAGACTTATATGAGAAAAAATAGAAGAGCTTTATATCATCTCCTTATTTGTCTGGAGCCATTTCACAAGAAATAGGTTTGAATCTGGGGTTCTGGAAGCGATACAAGTTAAGAACGGTATTCTGTTCAGTGGTAGACAAACACAAGAAAAGGGATGGTACAAAAAATTTGAAAGTATATAAAATAAAACTTTACAAAAATCTATGTGTTCACCATTCTGAAGTATTCTGTTTGACACAGAGGTCGTTGTATAACGCTAAAAGGAAAATAAAAATTCCCTTTGTTTTACGTCAATTTGAATCAGCTCTCAGGAGTTATGTCTTTTTAATTTTCACTTCATAATGAATAATGCCATTTGATTATAAAATGCGATAACTGAAAAAAAATTGTGGAAAACGGTTTTTAATAGCATATAAATACTTAGATAGGGACTATCGTTAGATCATTTTAGCATAGCGTTGTTTGGTTTCCTGAACTCTTGCTGTACATGTTTGTATTAGTCAATGAAAAGGAAAATGCAACAGTTAGCCCAAGGGTTTTGTTGTTTGGTATAAGTCTTAATTTTAATTTGTCAGTAGATCCAATGTATTTGTCACTGTGGTTTCAGCTGAATCTAAAGTGAACAAAAGCCGCACTGGGAGTCTAATGGAGGAATAAAATTTCCTTTAAAAAAAAAAATGTTTCTCTGCAACTTTCAGAAAAGAAGTGCTGATCTCTTCCTTTAAAATGTGTCTGTGGCTTCAGAAGAAATAACTTCTTTCTGTTGGTTTAGTTCATTTTCTTCTTCTTTTCCCAAAGTTAACTTAATTAATGTTTGTGATTTATTGAGTTTTAAAGATGCTAACACTTAAAGTTGATCCTTCTTCTTTTCAGCTTCTGTAACTGAACTCAACTTACAATTCTTTTCACCTATTTTCTTTTCAATAATCACAGGTGTTTAACTATTACATTTAGAACATAGTAAGCTTCTGTGTCTGTTCTAGAACTTAGTATTTATAGAGATAGAGGAAACAAACAGTATTTACCTGTTTGATTATTTCAATGAAGGAGCATATTTGGAAATAAAGCATAGCAATGGGAATATTTATTCCTGATTTTTTTTTATGATTACTCAAGGAAATTATGTTGTACTTCCTAATATTGTTACTGCATTATTTTCTCCTTATGCAGGAGAAAGAGAGACCCTTAGTTCTTTTGATCTTTCTTTCCTTTTTTTTTAATCAAAGATACTAAAAGGAAAAAAAAAAAAGAACTTGCTGCATGTGGCTGAACTCTCAGTAGGAGGGGTGGCGGATGGTCCCAGGAAGCCTAGCAGATAAGTCCCTCTGTGATAGATGGGCCTCAATCCCTTACATGGTAGCTACAAGTAAGTTAGAAGTTAGTGAGTTCACAGGAATTTTCATCATACTTCTTCACAGCCATTGAGTTTTTAATTGGTTGGGTTTGATGTAACTGAAGTTGTCATTTGATTGAAAAATCTATGTAGCTATAGGGGATATAATGACAAAGTATACGCCAGGGGAATTTTCTTACAGATCTTTCAAGCAGTTCCCCACTTCCCCTTATGTTGATGTTTTCTGTTAAAAAAAAGCACAAGAAAGATACTAAGAAAGATAATATCTTCCCAATGAAAAATTATATATATATTGAATTAGTACAGTAGTTGTGTCAGTAATTTGATGTGGTGGCAAAGTGTCTAGAGCTATGCTGGTGGTAATTGATGCAAACAAAAATAGATTTTTTTGACCTATAGCTTTTACAAAGAAATAACAAACCTGGAATGAAAGTATTTTTCAACTGCTACTGTCTTTAGCTTGTTAAGTTATGCTAGCTATTCTTCCATGTGCAATTTAATTAGCACAGAGCTGATGTCCCCTTGTATTTTTTTTTCCTAATATATCTTGCTATGTTTACACATATGCAAATAGTAATTTTTTAAATGGCATATTTTTATTAAAGTGCATTTTCTGAATAATGTAGATCTTTGCTCTCTGGAGCTATTAGGGACAGCAGCATTTTAGCTCCCTAGTAGTGAGGGAAGCCAAAAAGAGAAAGTAAACACATACATGCATACATTGGCACACCAAAATCATGACATGCTGGGGGAATATAGGAGAGAACCCTGAAGAAATAACCTTTCTGCAGCAGTGCTTTTCTATGGCTGGCTACCTCCAATAGAAACATAGAACAAACATACCCTGTGACAGATGAACTGAAGCTGTGATGCAGTGGGACTGAAGAAAATTAGCTATTTGAAAATAGCACAACTTTAGAGAAAACTAACTGTATCATAGCAAGGGCATAGGAGATAGGAAAAGTCTTCTTAGCTGTATAATCTTTAGACAATTTCTGTATATTACTAAACACACAATATGCTAGCCTTGCTAAATGTTGCAGATTACTTAGCATAAATTCTTTTGAATGAATGCATTTTATTTTTAAAAAGAGATACTTAGGTTGCTGCTTTACATTAAGAGATTTTAGTGCTTCCATTAATTTAATATGGACTTACAGATTATGTCTTCATTCTGAAATATGAGGTATCTGGAATAAAACTTGTATTTAGCATCATATTTCAATGAGAGGACAGAGTATTATCATTTGGGAAAAAATTCACTTGCATATTATTAGTATAACCATTTAAGGGGGCACAGGAAGGCTTTTAAATGGATGATGCATTAGAGGAGGAATACTACTGTTGTTATTTCTGTCCAGCTGGAAATCTAACATCACAGAGGTACATGTATTTATAGTTTATAAAGTCTGTCTTCAAATACAAGCATGGAGCTGGAAATATCAGTTACTAATTGGTTGATTAGATTCTGGAGAATAGAAAAGAAATCTGCAGAGAGCCACATCTACAGATTATATTTCCAGATAGGTGGGTTAGTCAATGCAACTATTTACTAATCTACACACTTTATAATCAGGAGTAATTATAACTCCTCAAAGTTGGGCATATGACTATACTTGGGAAAAATGTATTGCAGATAAGGTTGTTGTTTACAGAATTGTCAAAATGGAGTAATGGAACAGAAAGGCTGGATCACATAGGAAATGCAAATCGGAGATGCTGGGGTGGCAAAGGAAAATAATTAAATGGACATGAGGCATAAGAATGTTTTGAGGGAGCAGGGACCAGATGTTAGGTATGACAGTGAATCAGGAGGAAGAGAATAAGATTACTTTAGTATAGCCAGGCATGAAAAGCAGTATAAGAATTCATGCAGTTGGAAGATGAAAACAAAGAATTGTTCTCAAGTTGGTTGTAGGAGCCAAAAGTCAATTGGAGGCTTATCTACCTGAAACTAATATCCTGTGTCCAGCACAGTTTGGATTCATGCCAAGAAGCAGAACTGAAATTATTTTACAGATATGGAGGGGTTTTCTCTCGTGACTTGGAAAAGACCAGAAGTCCAGTCTTGTTCACTATTGGACACTGCTAATTATTTTGTCTGGGAGAGGTATCCAGCATTTAGTATGCTGCAGTGAAGGGGCATTGAAACCTCTGCATAGGAAACTCAAAACTTGCACCAAATAATGAAGTGTGTTTCCCTATTATACAGACTGCTGTGTTTTCACTGTTCCCTGCATTAACCTTCCCTAGAAGACTGGATCGGATTGAAGTTTCTACCCATTAGGCTTGAGGTGTTCATTACTCTGGGTTCACAGCATCAATAGATAAAGCTCTGGTATTGACAACTGTGACTGACAGCTCCCCTCCTCTGCCCAGTGTTACTTGCTTTAGTAATTGCAAAAGGGAGAAACTGAGCTCTCTCAGGGGCTGGCTTAAGCCAGTTGGACACCTGCTTCAGAAATTAAAACTATGCCATTCAGTGAGAAGAGTATATTTCTTTGACTTTGATTTTATTTTTTTTTTCCAGGAGCATAACTGTGTATAAAAGGAAATGTCTCTCTCTGTGCTTTTCTCTCACTTACAAAGAGTTTGAAATAATAAACAGACATAATGTTGGGGACATTGTTTAATGAGCTTCTAGTGGGTGTACTTATGCAATGATGTTAAACCCATTTTTGGCATATTTTAAGAAAAGCATCATTTGATGGCAGAACAAGTATATACCTTGAGGAACGTTCCATGATTTTTGTGTAGAGAAGGAATGTTTCAGATACAGCAAGTATTTTCCTCTACAGTAAGTGATTGAAATATTGTGTTACATTCAGTAAGACAACATTGTTGAAATACTGCTAAATATATTCAAAATAGATATGAATAGTAATACTTATACCTACATATATTTATATATATAAAAATAATGTGTATATATTTGTCTTTCAGGGGTTGATAAGCTGATCCGTCATTTACACAAACACAACATACCCATAGCAGTTGCCACCAGCTCAGCCGAAGTGACATTTCAGATGAAAACAGCCAGACACAAAGATTTCTTTGGTCTTTTTCATCATATTGTGTTGGGAGATGACCCCGAGGTGAAGTGTGGCAAGCCACAGCCTGATGCATTTCTAGTTTGTGCAAAGAGATTTCACCCTCCTGCACCTCCAGAGAAGGTAAGAAGGGGAAGGAACAAATTAACTGCAAAGTTAGGAATATTCTGTTCGGGCTATATTTGGAATTTTTTTTTTTTAACGTGATAAATACTTAGATTAAGATTTAATATAAAAATCAGCAACCTCTGTTTTCAAAGATGTTTATACTGTTGAAGCAAGACATTGTTGGAAAGCATCATTTCCCCCCACTATGTCTAACGTTTGTAAAGCAGATTGCTCTGATTTACTACACGTTAGTGTGCAGTAATAGGAAAGTGTAATGATTTTCTGCTCTATGCATAAATCTGCAAACTTAACTTCACGACTCAAAGTTTGGAATCAGTTATTTAAACATAAATCAGTTTATTTTTCATATATTCATGGCTGATTCACCTCTTAAGTGTCTAAACATTAAAGATACTTCTTTGTAAAGAGGGCATATATTTTTTCTAAGCCATCTCTTTCCTCTTGCATTCTAAATCTCTGAGATCATAATTCTTGTTTTCTGATTTAAAACCAATCAATTCAACCAATCTTTATCAAATAGTGTAGGTGTTTAGTTTCTCTCTCCAATATATAACTTTTCAACTTGATTCTGCAATAAAAATTTGCAGGGAGATAATTTGAAAGATAAATTGAGACTTAGTTAAAATGTTTTTGCTTTTATTTTAAATTAAATTGCCTTTCTCCTTAAAATACTTTTCTCACTTCTTGTCTGTCCTGAGTGGAACGTAAGTTCTGAAGTTTTGGGAGTTTTATTACTGCAGAAAAATGCATTACATACTAATTTTTAAGGAATAACTTTAGGTGGATTAGACTGTGATTACTGTTTTCTCAGTGGGAATATTGAGGAAAAAATGGTTACACAAATAAATATGAAATGATTAGCTAAGATTCTTTAGCCTTCCATACTTCAAGTTCCCACACAGGGTCTAAGTGGTTTTTGTGTTGCCTGGGAATACAAAGTGAAGTAAGTTCGATGCAATGTGGCATACTGTGAACAGTGTTAACCAATCTGGTTTTGGTTTGTTTTTTTCTGTTGTAAGTTCTCTTGATATTCTGTGTATGTGCATCAACTTAATTTGGAAACTTAGATGTTCAGAAAAGATACACCAAATGTACATAATCATGTTCATGAAGATGGTGGTTGTATGGACATGTTAGGTACTTGTCTGAGTATCACAGAATGGCAAGTAGGCCTTTTATATATGGTAACATGTGAGGCTGTAAATCTCACCTTAGAGTCAAGTAGTGGTGAATTTTGAACATGTTAATAACTCAATTGAGAGCAAATATTGGGAAACAGCCCAAGGTTCTGGAGGGAGTAAGAGGGGAGTTGAAAACAAGCTTAAACCACAACTTAATGTTGCTTTCATATAAAATTATTCTTTCTTGCTTAGCTATATGTCTAAGGAATAAAAAATCAGGTTATGTTCCTGTAATGTTGTATGGTGTGTTTTTCATGAGAGGTGCATAATGCGTACTTTTCAATTGGATGGAGGTGTGGCTGTAAGCTGTTCTGTAATTCTGAAAATAAAAGAGCATAAAGTAGTGAGAATTTATATAGAGCTGGGTCGTAACTGGTATCGTATCTGAAGGAGAGGTAAGGAAATTGAATGTCAGCTGTGTTAATGACAAATTAAACTATTATTTCATGTGAGGAGCCTAATAGTAATATCCAGAGGGACAGCTTTCCCAAAGCTCAACAACCACGAAAAAAACAGTGACGGTGTGCTGTAGATATTTTTATTTATTCAGCAGTAAGTAGCCGTAGCTGTGTTAACGATAGAAAAATATTTGAGGATAATAGTAGCATCTGTATTACGCTTCATAATTTTAAACTTTAAAGGTATGTTAGACAAACAAAATTTCAGAGCATTTGTCGTAGTTTTGTATAGTTAATTTATTTAATCTTTCTTTGAAGAACAGCGTAAGTGTTTGAACCCATGCTTTTCCTTTATATGAAGTTTAACAGCAGACTTCCTTTAGTGCAGATAAATCAGCTGAGCTTTTTTTGTCACATCTACAGAAGTCACAAATGTTGAAGTGTGGGAATTTAGCACAAGCACGGAACTCCCAAGAAGAAAATCAAAACAGTATGTGTGAAACTATCTGAAACATTCATGACCAATTGCAGTGTAGTGATGGCATCTGCAGTGTTTAGTCCCAAGCGGTGAACTAGTAGAACTAAAGGTTTGGATTTCATGCTAAAAATCAGTAACATGCAAGTTTACAGCAAAATATCAGGAGGTATAGGCAGTGTCTGCATAAGCAAGTAATTGGACTCAAGAGAAAAGTATTTGGTGCTTAGTCCCACACATCTATGCTGTATGTGATTTGGGTGTTTTCTGTTGGATTAGATTTACTCTGATCCCTGGCTGAAAGCTGTATAAGGTTCTTTGGAGCTTTATGTCCCACTGGAGCATTGGCGATTGCTTGATACACACCTGCAGAGGACTTCCACTTCAGCACCCTGTGAAAGCAACCCCTAGTACACACCAAAACTACTTGGTAGCATCTGAGGACTGTCAGTTTTGCTTCAAAACTTCACTGCTGCTCCAAGCAAAAAATACAGTGTAGCCATAGAAGGCCAAATCCAGAATTTTGCTGTAGTCACATACCATCCTGTGACTATTGCTGCGCAGGCATACTTCAAGTAGGCAGTTCTAAAAATGGATATGACGTCTTATTTACTATCATTGAGGGATGTCATAATTGCCCATCTGGGAATTTCTTAAATTTTGACCTTTAGGTTTGCGGTCTTCGGTTAACTATGAACTTAATAAGCATAATGATGAAACCATGGCACAGGAATTTTGAACAAGATACACCCTGCAAATTCAGCCTAGGTCTTGCTGTCTTGTGATGCATGAAGTTTCATATGAACTTCCAACACCAGTAACAATGCACTGCTATATGACTAATTAATTAAATCAGTCAGGTAATCAAAATGTGATTTGCAGATTAAATACTAGAAATTGTCTTTTGCTACAATTCAATTTTTATTTTTTTTAAATATATGCCAAATTCTGTTCTCAAGTACACAGATACAACTCGTAAGAAAACCAGCTGGAGCTGTACATAAGTAGAAACAATATGTGTTTAAATATTGTAGAAATTTCAGGCTACAATGTTCAAAAAACTGTGTTATTTTCCATACATTTTATTTGACAAGTGAAAAAAAAAGTTTCGAAGTATTATTTTTGGGGTTTTGTTTTATTACTATTTTCCTACTTTTATATGATCATAATTTGGAAAATAATTTGTTTCATATTTTTTTAGAATTAGTTAGTATTTACTATGTTTCAAATTTTTACAGCCGGAATTCCTCTTAGGTGAACCTTTAAAATGTGCTGCAGAGGCAAAATCAGAGTTTCATTGATGACACTACGGTGAAATTTGATAAATTGAGCTATAAATGCCAAGGGATGTCAGAGACAACAGGAAGGGCTTCTGTTAGTGCATAGGAGACAAAAGGAAGACTAGTGAACATCTGGGCCCATTGCTGAATGAGATGGGGGACTTGGTTACACGGGACATGAAAAAGGCTGAAGTACTAAATGCAGCAAGTCAGGACTGCCAGGTCCCAGTGATGAGAGGAAGGGGTTGGAGCAAGGAGGAAGGGGTTGGAGCAAGGAAGGTGTACCCTTGTTGGAAGAGAATCAGGTCAGTGAATACATAAGCAAACTGGACATGAGTAAGTCCATGGGCCCTGATGGGATGCACCCAGGAGTGCTAAAGGATCTGGCAGATGTCATTGCTACGCCACTCTTGATAATCTTTGATTGATCACGTCCATTGGAAGAATACTGTGCTTGAAGACTGGAGGAAAGCAAACGTCACTGCTTCAAGAAGGGCAAAGAGGACCGAGGGAACTAGAGGTTGGTCAGGGTCCCCTCCATCCCTAGGAAGGTGATGGAGCAGCTAATCCAGAAATACATTTCCAGGCATACTAAGGACAAGCAAATCATCAGGAGTAGTCAGCATGGCTTCTTCACCAAGGGGAAGTCTTGCTTGACCAACTTGATAAATTTCTACAATGAAATGACTGGCCTAGCAGATGAGGGGAGAGTAGTGGCTGTTGTCTACCTGGACTACAGTAAGGCCTTTGTCGCTCTCTCCTGTAAGACCTTCATAGAGAAGCTGTTGATGTATGGGTCAGGTGAGCAGTGTAGTGGGTTGAAAGTTGACTGAAGAGCTGAGCCCAGTGGGTGGTGATCACCAGCAAAAAGTCTTAATTGGAGGCCAGTGATTAGCAGTGTGCCCCAGGGGTTAGTACTGGGCGCAGTCCTGTTTAACATCTTCATTAATGACCTGGTCGATGGGGTAGTTTGCTGATGAAGAGAAAAGAATGCTCAGGGGGATCTTATTAATGTATATAAATACCTGAAGGGAGAGTGTAAAGAAGACAGAGACAGGCTCTTCTCAGTGGTGCTTGGTGACAGAACCAGAGGTGATGGGCACAAAGAAACACAGGAGGCTCTGTCTGAGCACAAGGAAACACTTTTTTACTGTGAGGGTGACTGAGCAGTGGTAGAGGTTGCCCAGAGAGGTGGTGGAGTCTCCCATGTTGGAGGAATTCAAAAGCCATCTGGACATGCTTCCTGAGCAACACACTGTAGGAGGCCCTTCATGAGCAGGGAGTTGGACCTGATGAGCTCCAGAGGTCCCGACCAACCTCAATCATCCCGTGATTCAGTGATACACTTCACAGATTTGATCTGGACAAAAAGTAAGGGAAATAAAGTGCTTCTGCTAAACAGTATTTTTCTGATCCATTTTGATTTAAAGGGCTCAAACTATTTAAAACCATGCTTTTGGAATTTATAAATATTAGAATATTGATTTTTGCTTTAAGAGTTCATAAAAACCTTGCTGTTTGTGTGTTTCTGTTCATATTTGTATATAAGATATATATATTAATTATAACTTTTCAATGTTATCTTGAAGCAATTTTGTTTCATAGTAATAAAAATGTTATGCTACTAAATTTATTTCAAATATGGTTCTAACTCAGAGGGTTTCAGGCATTCCCGTGCAAACATTTATACATACCTCCAATATACTCATGTCATTAAAAACATGTGAATTAATTATCTACCTAATTGAGGATGTGGCAGGTCAAGGCCTTCTTTCCAATATTTTGGTTGGTTTGCCTGTAGATTTTCTATGAAATAAAGGACCTTACTAGTAGTGTAATTTAAAACCAAACAAATATCTTTTATATCCACTGTTTAAAAAGAGGAGAAGGTTGTAGTAATACAAGTGGTCATAACTCTCTTATGAAGAATCAATCTGTTCTATTTTAAAAGTTCCAAGTGATGTAAATCATCGCCTTAATTTAAAACACTATTTCTTCGCAGTTTCTTCCATTTGTAATTAATTAATTGATCCCATAGTTAGGAATAATCTCTGTACCAAATCTAGTGAGAGCTCATTAAAATTTTTCAGACTGATTAAATGGCATTAGGATTTATGAGTCTCGGTGGAATTTTTGTGTCATAGAAAAGAGAAGTTCAAAGAGAAATTTTTCGAGACTTTTTTTGCTACAAAAGATGTAGTGAAAGAGTAATAGAGATTCAGGACATTGTGACCATTTTGTAATTTTAGTCTGTATTGTACAAGGAAAACAGAGGCTGAAGAAGGCTGATTTAGCACTTAATGTGACCATCATTATTGTGAACTTGTGTGAAAAGGATGCCAAAATCTATTTTATTTCTTGTCCCCCCCCCTCTTTCTTGTCCCCCCCCTCTCTTTCTACTTCTTCCCCTGCCCCTTCAGCTGCACTGCTTTTAGTGTATGCATGTAATATATGTATTTCACTTACTGTGGTTTTCAGATAAACAGTTATTTTACTAGTGATGTTTCTGTTATTCCTTATGTATACCTGGAGGTTGAATTTATTAAGAGTGCTTTAAATAAAGTACACAAATTACAAAGGCATAAACAGCCATTCTAGGTGGCATATTGAGCTGTAAATTGGAATCCCTGCTGTTGAAATCATGTATTTTAGTCATCATAAGTCTGCCCCTTTTCCATTTTATTAATAAATTGACTTTCTTTCCTGAATGTTTACAATTCACAAATCACATATTTTATTTTAGAAATAACAAGAGCATTAAATGTAAAAATACATAGACATTCTTCAGCTTAGGTCAAGCCTACCTCAGTGGCTGTCTTTTCAACCTTGGCTCTAGTCTGTCCTTTGAGTAGGCCTACGTTCACATTTTTTTCCTCAGCTGAAGCACTCTTCTAAAGAGCTGTTCATGGTATAAACCATTCTGATTTGCCCATCCTCTGCTGTCTTACCTCCTTGGACTCAGAATTTTTACCAGATACTTTAGCGTATTGCTAGATATTTGCTTCTCCCAGCAGTATAGCCTGTGATCCTAATGATCACAGTGCGCCTGACTTCGAAAGCATTAGGCTGCATTCAGTGGGACACGCGAAGTGGAGTCTGTAGTAGACCACTGCTGTTCGTGTGCACTGTGGTCTGTATGGAAGCAGATGCAGCACGTGCCAGCGGCCACTTACTGCATGGAGAGGGTTTGGGGTTGCTCCACAACTCTTTCTAGCTTCCAGTGTGTTTTGAGGTAGCAGGCAGAATTTGGGCTGTCTTTTCAGAAGCCACTTGACTTTCATGTTGGTACTGATGCAATTACAGTTCGTTAATTAATTCAAATTGGGCAGTTGATGGGTTAGAGCCAATAAAGACTTCCTGTGTCATCTGATTTGTTGGTGCCAGCTCCTGTGTGGCCATGAATAAGCCCAGGCAATTAGTACGCTGGCTGAAGGTCTGGGATGTTTGTGTGTTTCTGGTGTTTTCTTACTGGGCTTTTTTGGAGATCATTCCATCACAGCTTGCACAGAGTGCCCCTTTGGAGCCCCTTATCTGCAAGGCTGTGTTTCCCCCTGCCTTCTTGTTTGCCTCATCCTGTGCTGCACAGTGGCCGACTTCCGTACAGGGCCAGAAGGCGCTCTGTCAGCCGCAGTATGCTGTGTGGTGCTCCCTGGGAGGTGGCAGCACTGCTGCCCAACTGGTTCAGTGCCACGGGGGCTTGAAACCGCTGCTCCTGCGTGCACATGGCGTGCTTTAGTTTGCAGGAAAAGCAGAGTTCGTTCCCTTAACGAGTTTAGGTTACATACGGCAGATTTTACTGTTACTGTATGTGGGGTGATTGGGGGTGAATGAAGTATGTGGCATCATTTGTGTGTACCCAGGTCAGTTTAGTTGTTCTGTGCAGACGTACCCTTAAGTGTTTAGGGTGGATAGCAAGCGAAATCTGAAAGGATGTATCTATTGGCTTGAGAACAGGACATTTCCGTTCGTCTGCCTTCTGACAAAGATGAGGTGCCAAATTCAGTAGGAACCTCCCTTTCTGACTTCATAGTTTTTTGAGAAATGAGGTTTTTGCTTTCATGTGTGCATCCGAAATTGCCCAGTCTCAACAGCTTGTGTCTTTTTCTTGGGACATCTCTTGCAGTTAATCTTTTGTAAAGCATAATTGGAAAAGTAGTCCCAGCACATTCCTAAAATGTCAAGAAGAATTGGCTCCATAGAGAACAGAACAGCATTTTGGGACTTCTGTTTTCTTTTTAAAGTAGGTCACAAGAGAAGGTTAATATTTCCTCAGAAAATTGGGGGAAACAGCTTTTTGAGCACTCTTTGACTCTTTGGAGTTCAGTCTTCCAGTTTTTGGGTTTCCTTGGGGATTGCCCTAGTTATCACACGGTACAGCAGCTGTTTGTTCAGGAAGGTTCTTGACTAGAACTTTTTCCTGAATCCATAAAGCCTTTACTTTTCTTGATCTGCAGTGTGACTGAAGACTTTATTTCTAGATGGCAGCTTGTGATTTGAGTATTTAGTATGTGTTGCTGATGTAGCTCTTGAATTCCTGCTACTGTGGGGCAATGTGAAATAATAAGCAGCATAACTTTTTTTTTTTTTTTTTTCCCCCAGCTGGAGAAGCTATTGATTTCAGACAGATACTGGAGAAGTTTAAAGGAATAAATTATAAATAAGTTGTACCTTTTAAATTGCCTACTAGGCAATTTAACGTAAGTAGGTGTCAAACAATGTAGAGTTTTATGTGTTAAGACCTCCACCCTGAAATACTGCTAGAAGCTTGCAGCTTGGGATGCAAAGATCACAGCACTCTAATGGAATGTACTTTTTATGTGATCTGCTGCTGGACAGTCTGTTGGCTGAATCCTGCACCTTCCTCAGTTTCTAAATAGTCTAAGTCTGTTAACCCTTATTTGCGTCTCCCAGGCCAGATGATGAAGTCTGTGATTATGAAGCTTCCGGCTTTGTAAGTGGAGATGGCTGTAAAGAGAAGAATGAGATATTTCATCATATCTAACAATCCAGGACTTCTGAAGGTCTTGCTATACACATGCACCTTTTCCCTAAGCCCATAATAGGCCAGTATTTTATATTTACAAGACTATTAAAGGAAGGAGACAGTTATAAAGTTGTTTGTTTTGTTTTGTTTTCAGTTATCATGCTCTAAGTTCACATGGTTGATTTTCTTCTTCCCCCCTCTCCTGAGGCATGTGTACTTGACTGTGTGCACTGCGTGTCCCCTCCCCGCCCCCATCCCCCCCCATGCTGGCAGTCTTTATTATATATTTGTGGAAGAAAAATGAGATGTTGCACGGCGTGAAAGTAATTTAGCTCTTAAGTGTTCCAGACGTTGCCCTTGTTACTGCAGTGCATGTTTATTTATGGATGTATTTGTCTTATGGAGATGAAAAAAGTCATTGAAATTCCATGCAAAAAATAACCTGGTCAAGGTTTGCTTTCACTTAATGTATCTGAT
Organism: Egretta garzetta; assembly: GCF_000687185.1. NCBI lineage: Eukaryota > Metazoa > Chordata > Aves > Pelecaniformes > Ardeidae > Egretta > Egretta garzetta. The sequence goes on along the minus strand of NW_009259877.1, from coordinate 2,819,461 downwards.
TGGAAGAGGAAAGAAGGATTATAATTGGTTCTTAGTCTTTGGGGTACCCTACTCGGGGGTGGGGAAGCAGGAAAATTTTTTTTTTTTTTTTTTTTTTTTTGCTTGCATTTGTCTTGATAATGTATCAAGTAGCTGCTAAGGGACTTGATGAAATGTGATGCAGAATAATAAATTATGTTCTGCAGCCTTCTTTGCTTCTACGTGAGGTGAGTGTGTAAGCATGAAGAGACTGGTACACCTCCAAATTCTAAAAGCATTATATTCAGATTAGCAGGTCACTGGAGATGCGTTGCTAATTGTTTTAGGGAACTCATTATGGGTATTATCACATATTAATTATGCATGGTAAGTAGTAAAAAAGAGGGGGAAAATCCTCCTATGATAAATTGCTCACTGAGTTATCTTCTCTTTCTTTCAAGACCTTGAGCATTTTTTGGAGATGCTAAACAGAGCAGTCATTGAATAATTAGATTTTAATTAACAAGAATTTTCACAAAAAATGTTTTCGATGTCTTTTGAGTTATAGCAAGCATGAATAAATCCTCTTTCAAAAAGATCTAGTGCACTGATCCTCTCTGTATCTCAAGTTACCTTTGTAATCACCCTGGAGCTTGTTGAAACGATGCTTTTCAACAGTTTCAGGACAAAAAAAATGAAGACTGAAACAAGGAATTGCATTGTTAGCAGTATTTTTTGGTTGCTTCTTTGTAAATTACTGTCATGGTGAGACCTCCAGAAACCTTTGAAAGACTAAGGTCAACTATACGTCGTTTTAATTCACTAAGGCTGGGGAGGGACAGTTCATTTGTTTGCTTCTTTTTTTTTTTTTTGTTAAGTTACTTGCTCTGTATGGAAATGCAGTTGTAGGTAGTTTTCAGAGAGCTGATATTTGTGGCAGGGTTCTGCTTATTCTCTTGTGTGGTAAAGAATTTGTAAAAGTCTGGGGTTTTGGCACGGTTGCAGAAAACCTATATACAGGACCATCAATTAACACTGATAAATTATTTACAGTCTAAACAGGGCAAAGCATTTTGCTCAGGCTGATTGCTGTATCACAAAATAAGTGCACTTACAAGATGATTACAAAGTGTACTCCATAAAGCAGTGTTTGAGAATTTTTTATTATTCTTGTTGTGATAGACTGGTGATATAAAGATAGAAGACCTTGTAGCACACACAGGAGCTGAAGAAGTGACACCTTTATCTGCTAAAAAAGGATGCTTAACATTTCCATTCCAGCATCTCTTTATCTTAGAATAATAGCATGATTCAAAGCCAAGAAGGAAATGGTTCAAGTTAAGCTTCAGTAAGACTGAAGTGATTCTGTTTTAAAGTAGAAAACAATCCCAGGCAATGGTAGAAATGCTGTCCTCCTATTTCATCAAAGAAAGCTTTTATTTTTTATCTAAATAGTACTCAGTATAGGAATTGCTGTTCATGCTCAGATTCAATGTCCATCTTATTTGGTACCATCTCTGATGACAGCTAATACCAGAGGCTTAATAATTGCCTTTTAGCTAGAGGGGGTTAATTTATGCACTTGAATTCTGTTTCTCAAATATTAAGTAATTGAAGGCTCTTTTTTAACAAAAAAAAAAGGGGGGGGGGGCTTTACCAACTCTTTCACAGTATTTGTTTTTATCTTGATGCTGACAACTACCTGGAACAATGAATTCTGTATCTTCTGTGTCTGAGTCTTTTGTGTATGTTCTGAATTTCTCACCTTTTAACTTCTTTGAAGGTCAGCTTTATTTTGTGGTATGAGTGAGAAAGATAAGAAGTAATTGATCTGCCACTCAGTATTTTAAGTACTACTCATTGCATCCTTTTTTATTTCTTGCTCCATAGGTAAAACACTTTACAGTCTGTTCAGACTCTCACCATCTGAAAGGGTTGTGTTGGGGATTTTTTGGGGGGGTGGTAGGTGGTGGTGGGTGGTTTTTGTTTTCTTGGGTTTTGTTTTCCCTCATAAGCATTATGATTGCATTTCTTCAGACCTCTCCTATCAAAACCTTTTTAACATAGAATAATGTCTGTGGCATACAGTACATAGAGTATAAAGTATTCTAGATGAGACAGCTTTGCATATGTCTATGAATATATACAATATCACCCAAGCTGAGCTGTCTACAAGGATGTCCAGTACTCAAACAGAATGTTAGAAGATGCACGTCATTTTTTTTTCCCCAGCTAATGTTTATTGCTTACATTTCTTGATAATTTTATTTCATTTGACTGCCCAGTAGACTACCTTGTCACTCCAAGTTTCTTACAGTTGTTTCTTATCCCAGCTAATCTACATAACTTGTGTGTCATCAGCAGATTTTACCAAGCATAGAGGTAAGGATTACTAGTCAATAATTCCCTGAGTAACACCAGAATTCTTTTAAAATGCATCTACAACTACTTTCTAAAATAGTAGCATGGTAATGAGAAATGGTCTTTAATGTTAGTAACTCCTTCACTTCATAATTTAGTTGCTTCAAAGCCTCAGGGTCTTCCTGACTAGCAAAGACTAGCTGATGAGATTTCATCCATTACTGAAAATATCTTGCCTTGCAGAACATGTTTACCTCCATTAGGAAATTGTCCTCTTTCTCCTGAACAGATACCTGGTCACAGTGATCCATTCAGGTGCTGTCTCCAGAACACATTATTACATCCTGCAGCTTCAGACTGAAGAGTGGAAACATCAGAGGTTGCAGCCTATTGTCCTGAGCTTCAAAGCTATTACAGACTCAAAATATTACTGATTTAAAAAAAAAGTGCCATGGGCAAAAAGCATAATAGTATGTAACTTATCTTAACTGCTTTCCACTTTCAATAATGTAGTTATCCCAAGAGAATGCCAACAGAACCTTTTATTCTATGAAGAATGATCATGTATCTTAGGTTGAATGCATTTGCAGTTTTAAGATTAGCTGTGATTTTTTTAACTTTTCAGGCCAAAAATTTTCATTGAGAAGATTGTTTTTTCTTAAACTTCAGCAAAAAGAGTTTGCAGTTACTTTAATGTTTTCCTCAGAAGATAATAATATTTTCTATTTATTGTAATAACTAGTACAATGGTCATATGATAACTTCCATGAAGAGTTACATTGTGTAGAGCAGGTGTTTGAAGTTTGGGAAGCTGAGAGTCCTGCAATCAGGTGTTCTAGGAGTCAAGAATAATACTTTGCCTCTACCATACTATGACCATCACTAGACCTGGGAATGCTCCTGAGTCTCCTGATGTTTATGTGCTGTGGCTGCTTACTGTGTACATTGTATTTATGTTTAAGTACACATTAAATCCCGAGGGGGAAAAAAAGTATCAAATGCACATTGGATGTTAGGCATGAAATCCGCTCTGGGCAACTGTCAGAGCATTATGAAATATATATAAACATCTAAGACTGTAAGAAATACAGATGTAGCTTGTAGGAACTAATCGCTCCCCCTACACACACACACACTGAATGACATTTATTTAATGAATATTGTGGCTTTTTTAGTGAATAAGGTTCCAAGTTCCTATTTTAGATGACAAGCAAGTATTGTCGCCCAATTTTCCTCAGAGTTAAAAGAGTTAACAGAGGTAGTTTCTAATAGAATTAGGACGTGAATCCAGCCGGCTCTGCATTAGCTTTCAGCTGTATTCTCTGCTGCCCTGGTCCAGCAAGGACCAAAAGTGGTTTAAGCAAGACAAATTTCGGTTAATAGCTCAGCAATAAGAAGGGGAGGAAGAAGAGAATGTACCAATGATTCCTGAAAGAGTGTGTTTTTAAAGATACTGCTGAAGAAGGATAAAAAGTGTAGGCATGGAGATTGTACAAGGCACAGAGGTCAGCATGATATAAGACATACAGCTGAAAGTGGGAGAAAGAGATAAAGAACGCAATTAAGTGAAAGGATAGAAGATGTCTAGGGAGTAGAAGGAAATAAAAGCAAGACATACAGTAATTGTGGGTAGGATAATATAGGGCCTTGAAGGTGAAAATGAAAACTTGAATTTGTGACTGCATTTAGCAATCTATATAGCTTCATTATAAATTATGAAGAGTTAATAGTGTGCAGTAGCCCATTTGTCCTTAACGCTTTCCCAAACATTTTTTAGGGAGTGTAGATGAAGAGTGAGGAAACAGTAGATAAGTTAATGATGTATATACTGAAATAGTAAAAGCATTTACTTTTTTGAGGCTAAGCATTCTGTCTCAAGAGGATTGGTAGATGATGACAGGGCTAACATTACAGCAAAAACTCTTCAAAGATTTAGGATGCTACATGTCTAAATTTAAAATCTCATTAAGATAGTGGAAAGAAGAGTCAGCTGCAAATGTGTGCTTTGGCGTGTCTCAAAGTAAAGAGGTTTTCTTTAGAAACACTGATGTGGGAGTTTCATCTTCTGTTCTGTCTTGTATTAACTGGTAATTCTAAGGCATTTGGACAATTTACTACTGTCCCTTTCTCCTGTCACTATTTTTTTCTTATCATCTTGGCAATCATTTGAAGAGCAAGTACGTTCGAAAGATGATGGTTGACTTTGAGTAGGCTGGTAGAAGACTTTTACGGATATCTTACTATTTACAGAGCTTCTTTACAGCTGTGGTGTTAGTACATGACAGTCTTAAATTTCTTTAAGATGATTAATATTCAGTGGAATAACTTTCTCCTTGTTTCTCTGATGTTTTTGGGAACTGATTTTGTTTTAATAATACAGCGTTAATGAAGGATGAATAAAATGTTCCATAAGTCCATTATTCAGAAAAGGCCTTCAGTGTAGTTTCTCTCAGAAATTTTGAAATGTATCCATTCTTTGCAGGAACAATTCAGTCTCACCAGCTTTCACACCATTTTTTAAAATCTGTGAATTGAGTCCTTAGCTTCTGTGACTGAGTTGAGTATGTGATCTGGCTTTGTGTAAAGTGATTACTAGTAAGAGCTTCAGGCTCAGCATCAGTCCAAGGATGAAGAAATCCATCACAGAATGCTGTATTTTAATAAAAGGATTTCAGTTACTCGGCAGTATGAAGACATAATAATGCTTGTGACATGCTGTGCTGTATTGCTTTAGGATCAGACTGAACATTGGAATAATAGCAGCATCGAGAAGAAAGAAAAAATAGGATGTCTTATTTGAGCATCTCTTTTTCTCCTATTGATTTCTATATTTAGCATACTGTATGGTATGCCAGGCCCTAGTTATAAAGACCTGTGAAAGAAACTACTTGCGTTCCTGGTCTTGCATGTTAGGAATCAAGCAGCATGTGATTCGTATACTTGCATAGAAACGGATAGGTCCTAAGGAGGATCCGCCACAGGATGCAGCTGTTAGATTGTGTGATGAAAGCTCGTCCACACACCCATGAAAGAGCTCAGAGAGGCAACGGCAGATGAGGGAACTCAAATCACACCCTGCCCAGCTGAGGGAACCCAAATCACACCCTGCCCAGCTGCTCCCAGGCCCACCACAGGAGCCATCAGCCCATCAGTGGCCCGTCTCCGCAAGGCCAGGGGAGCAGAGTCCGGAACGCAGATGGAAGCCCAGATTAAGGACTTGGAGGGAGGGACAGCCCGTCTGAGCCCTCCCAGGGCTATCCCAGGAGAGCCATCAAGGTGAATCATCCAGCCATGAGACCCATCCAGGTGAATCAATGCTGGATCCTCTTTCGGACTGAGGGGAGATGCTGCCTAGGGCATGGAATACAGGGGAAGAGCATTTTGGGATTGCTCAGGATTTATTACAGGGAAATAGAGGGATAAGGGGATAAAAAGGGCTGGGTGTGTGTAAATAGGTGACACCCTTGTCTGGCTGTGCCCTGCTCCTGACCAGCGCAGTCTGTCCTATCATATCAAATTCCACTTCCAATTCTTTTCCTGGCTTAAGGGCATCTGTTCTGTGGGTCTGTGTGTGTGGCCAGCAGCTGGAGTCAGACCCCAGGCGCAGGCCCATGGGTCCGTGGTGCCAGTGGCTGGAGCGAGTGAGGGTCTGCGTGCTGGCAGCTGGGCAAGAACAAGAGCCAGCTGCCAGCATGGGACTGTGGGTCACAGGGCCCCATGCATCTGCAGCACCAGTGACTGGACTGAGTGCAGGCAAGTCTGTGAGCACTAGTGAAGAGCAGCTGAACGAGCTCGTGGGTTCATGTGAGCGCTGAGCGTAACTGCATTGATCTGTGTGGCAAGCCATGATATATTTATATATGTATTTGTGTGCATGTGCCTGCTGGGGATACATGCTCGGCCTTGCTGCTGTTTGGACCAGGGGGCGTGGAGCTGCAGCTGCCTCCCCTCTGTCAGGCTACCAGATTAGGCCCTATTCCCGAAGACCAGTAACCCCTTCCCTGGGATCACACGTTTTTCTCCATAAAGGGAGATGAGAGAACCAATTCAAGTGTAGATGTTCCAGGTAGGTATCTTAGTCCTTCTGTTTCAGTCTCCTAATAAAGCCCTTTCTTTCTAAACATCTCTTGGAGCCGTTTGAGCTCTTCCATCCTAGTTTCATAGTTTCTACTGTAGGATCTACAGTAGATCTACAGTATCATATATTTTCCCATATTTTCTATTGCAGTTCGGCTGGGACAAATCTTGCCCCATTTGTTCCCATCTGGGAACATCACCTTATTCTACCTACTTTCCCCACCCCCCTGACTCAGGAAATGGGATGTCCTCATAGTTTAGGCATAGACTGAGATCAAAAGATTTCTAAAGTTAATATTGATTATGTTATCATAGAATCATCTTAGTTTACGGTAGGAGAAATCTTTCAATTGTTCAGATATCTGTTGATTTTGCTTTGTGTTGCAGAGATGCCAGGAAGTGGAGTGTACGAGAAGGAAAATGAATTTCCCTTTGGCCTGGCAGACAGGGCTTCTTTTAGGTAATAGTTGTTCTAACACACAATAGGTACAAAAGGTCAATATCCACTGTGCTGGTAGTAGTCTAGAAATTATTCTTAATGCTTTGAGGGATTGAAAACTGAAGCAGAGGAATACTTAATGATTCTTAATACCTTGTTTTAACTTTTCTGTAGAGTCATTCTTTTTGGAATGAACCTCGCAAAGTAGCTAATGCAACCTTCTGAGAGCAGGCCAATACTGAATTCAGACCAGGTTGCTCTGAGCTTGTCCAGTCAGGTCTTAAAAGCCTCCAAGGGTGGAGATCACACAGCTTCTCTGGGCAACATTTTCTAGTGCTTAATTCTTGTTGTGACTTTGTTGGTGTCGTTGTTTTCTTTTTCTTTTTTTTTCTTTTTTTCCTTCTCTCCTTATATCTAGTCAGACAGAACCTCTTCTGTTTCCATTTAGTACCATCATCTCGTGTTCATACTACATAACTTGGTAAAGAGGTTGTCTCCATCTTTTCAGCAATGTCCTCAGAGATACTGGACAGCTGCTGTTTGGCCTTCCTGAAGTCTTCTCAGGGCTGAACAAGCCACGCTCTCCTTCAGCAATTCCTCATAGGGCAAGTTGCTACAACCCCAACCATGTTGGTGGCCCTCTCATGGACTTCCTGAAGTTTATAATAATCCTTCTATTTTCTTCTTTCCTAATTTTAATTACTAATGAAGTTTTCAAACATATTCCTTGTGTATTTGAGAATTATGGTACTAAATAGTAACAGAATTTCATAGTCAAGCTCAACAGATACTATGAACTTAAATTATCAGCCAAATAGCTTTCCACAATTATTTACATTCCCTTAGAGTTTTCATTTTGTTCTGTGTTTAAAAATTGGAAGAGCATGCAGAAACATGAAACTTCTTTTAGCTTTAACTCATGGCTAAGGTGTTGCATAGCACAAAATACACAAACTAAACATGGAGCTGTGGCCCTGTTCTGCTTCTCCATTGCCTCTCATCCATATTGCCCAAATGTGAGGGGTGTTTGACATAATCTCCTGGGCCCAGGCCATCCTCCTTTCAGTATCCTGACCATCTTCAATTTAGGCTGTTTCTCATTTCTGTGCCCCTGTTTGATTTTGATTGATGCAAGTTACTGGCACCAAAGATTTTTTCAGTAGAGGTAGTCACTGTAAAAGTCTGTTTTAATTTCAAACTTTAGGCTTTTTATATCTTTGTGTAAATAAGTTTGTGAATGCTTCTTTCTGTTTCACTTAGAATTTCTTTCTCTACCATGCCTTCCTTCTTGCTTCAAGAAGAAAAGGGACAGATTGTTTAAGGAGAGTCTGGATTTTCTGTTTACAGAGCAATAAATGTTCTCAAATGAACTGCAATTGTATATGTTGTAAAATCGCTTTTGTTTGACAGGTTAATAAATCTCAATCGAAGGTCTGAATGACTAGAGATATTAAAAGCTTGTGTTGCCTGACAAAAACAAACCAACCACCACCTTTTTGCATTTTTTCATGAATACAGCAAAGGGCTCAGTACTAATCCAGTTGACTGTGGCTCTCATTTTATGCACAAATGCCTTTATTTATGGGTCTTCTGCACATTTTGGTTCTGGGATTTTTTTTTTTTTTTTTTTTTTTTTTTTTTTTTTTGTGGAGAGCATAAGCAAAAATCAACTTAATTGGCAAAGTTAAAAATGGCATGGTTCAACAACATGAATATGTGTTCATGGTGCAGACAATGCAGTGAGAAACCTTCTGTTGACTTCATAAGCTTTTGCTAGTATCAATAAGCTTATGAATTTCAGTGAACTTATATCTATATTTTCAAACTTACACCTATGTTGATCTTGTGGATTAATCAGTTTTGTTACTTTCATGCACAGACGTGCAAGACAAATCTACCATATATTCCAACTGCAACAGCAGTTGACTAGGATATCTTTTGATAAAAGGCTTGGGAAGCAGTATCATAAAAGTATTTAGGATTTGACTGTTAATGTCATGATTAATTTAAAAAGTGAAAAATTATTTGTTAGTTGTTCAGGATCAGATTTTTAGTAGAATGCAGAAGGACACTGGGATGAATAAAAACAAAAATCTGTCTCAATTTTTCCTGTGTACCGCCTTCAGCTTCAGCAACATTTTCTGAGATGGAAGCAAGTTGGAGAAAACAATAGGAAACTGGGTACAAATATCAGTGGTACACTGACAAATAAATTCAGTCGTGTTGGAGATACTTTAGTATCTATCAGCAATGTCACATGGAAGCGTGGGATATGAATTACTGCCTATTTTGCTAAATCTGTTAGGAAGTATAGCAAGGACCTCACCCACTGCATTTTCCAATTAGATATCATTCAGACAGGCAAAGTGTCATCGCATATGTTTGAATTAGATTGAACATTTAATGACACTGAAATATCAGATAATGTAGAATTTAAGACTACTAACTTCTTTTATCAATGTCTTCCCAAAACATGTTTGATGCTGTGCTGGTGGTACTTTCATACTGAACTACCTCCCACAGAGACTCTCTTGTGCACACACAGACGGCTCTCGGACAGCCCCAGATGCCACAGTCTCTACAGCAGCTGGCCAGGGCTACCTTATGCCCACACTATCCCTCCAAGAGCCAGTGCTGCCGGTGCTCTCATCCATAGAGACATGCCCAGCTCCCAGGCCACTTCAGCTATTTGCCAGCCAGTCCAGCATGCTCTTCGCTACTGCTTGCCTGCCCACTTGCATACCCACCCTCGCTGCAGGCACTGCACTGTGGGCACGTGGGACCCCTGGTACCATGGCAGGGCCAGCGCCAAGACCTCCATGTGTGTGTGCATCCACAGTAGTAAGCCTTTGCCCAGGAAAACTGTCAGAAACTGAGTTTAATTAGAGGAGACGGGACAGGCTACGCTGGCTGGCACAGGCACGGCAAGGCACGTGGGCTGATGGCCCCTGCTCACACCTCACCAGCCCCTTCTGTCCCCCATTCCCATGGGGTGCCCCGACCCATGGAGCCTCTCCCGCTGGCGCATCTGGGTGGGTCTAGCCCTGTTCCTTGGGTGAGCTTCCAGTAGGGTGGTGGCTGCTGTGGTGGGCCTGGGGGCAGGTGGGCAGGGTGAGATTCAGGCTCTCCCACCTGCCCTTGCTGCTCTTGCCATGCTTCTTCCCATGTGCCAAAGAGCCCTTTTCCTTGGGTGAGCTTCCAGTAGGGTGGTGGCTGCTGTGGTGGGCCTGGGGGCAGCTGGGCAGGGTGAGATTCAGGCTCTCCCACCTGCCCTTGCTGCTCTTGCCATGCTTCTTCCCATGTGCCAAAGACAAACACTTCTTTCACATAAACGTGTGTGTGTGTGTGTATATGTGTGTGCATACATATATATGTATTTCTAGATATGAAAATGTACAGATCCCACTCTGTAGAAACATACTTGGCAATTTTAACTGATAATGCTCCATAGATGCTCTTTGGACTTACTAGTAATGCAGAGTTTCATAACCACAGAAGATTTGGAAGGAAAGATTCTTATTAATTAAAAGCTTCCTACCTAAGCTGCACTGCTTTTCTCCAAGGAGGGTAGTTAGGAAGGCACCCAAAGCAGGTTTTTTTTTTTTTTTTTTTTTTTTTTTTTTTTTTTTTTTGTGGAGAGCATAAGCAAAAATCAACTTAATTGGCAAAGTTAAAAATGGCATGGTTCAACAACATGAATATGTGTTCATGGTGCAGACAATGCAGTGAGAAACCTTCTGTTGACTTCATAAGCTTTTGCTAGTATCAATAAGCTTATGAATTTCAGTGAACTTATATCTATATTTTCAAACTTACACCTATGTTGATCTTGTGGATTAATCAGTTTTGTTACTTTCATGCACAGACGTGCAAGACAAATCTACCATATATTCCAACTGCAACAGCAGTTGACTAGGATATCTTTTGATAAAAGGCTTGGGAAGCAGTATCATAAAAGTATTTAGGATTTGACTGTTAATGTCATGATTAATTTAAAAAGTGAAAAATTATTTGTTAGTTGTTCAGGATCAGATTTTTAGTAGAATGCAGAAGGACACTGGGATGAATAAAAACAAAAATCTGTCTCAATTTTTCCTGTGTACCGCCTTCAGCTTCAGCAACATTTTCTGAGATGGAAGCAAGTTGGAGAAAACAATAGGAAACTGGGTACAAATATCAGTGGTACACTGACAAATAAATTCAGTCGTGTTGGAGGTACTTTAGTATCTATCAGCAATGTCACATGGAAGCGTGGGATATGAATTACTGCCTATTTTGCTAAATCTGTTAGGAAGTATAGCAAGGACCTCACCCACTGCATTTTCCAATTAGATATCATTCAGACAGGCAAAGTGTCATCGCATATGTTTGAATTAGATTGAACATTTAATGACACTGAAATATCAGATAATGTAGAATTTAAGACTACTAACTTCTTTTATCAATGTCTTCCCAAAACATGTTTGATGCTGTGCTGGTGGTACTTTCATACTGAACTACCTCCCACAGAGACTCTCTTGTGCACACACAGACGGCTCTCGGACAGCCCCAGATGCCACAGTCTCTACAGCAGCTGGCCAGGGCTACCTTATGCCCACACTATCCCTCCCAGAGCCAGGGCTGCCGGTGCTCTCATCCATAGAGACATGCCCAGCTCCCAGGCCACTTCAGCTATTTGCCAGCCAGTCCAGCATGCTCTTCGCTACTGCTTGCCTGCCCACTTGCATACCCACCCTCGCTGCAGGCACTGCACTGTGGGCACGTGGGACCCCTGGTACCATGGCAGGGCCAGCGCCAAGACCTCCATGTGTGTGTGCATCCACAGTAGTAAGCCTTTGCCCAGGAAAACTGTCAGAAACTGAGTTTAATTAGAGGAGACGGGACAGGCTACGCTGGCTGGCACAGGCACGGCAAGGCACGTGGGCTGATGGCCCCTGCTCACACCTCACCAGCCCCTTCTGTCCCCCATTCCCATGGGGTGCCCCGACCCATGGAGCCTCTCCCGCTGGCGCATCTGGGTGGGTCTAGCCCTGTTCCTTGGGTGAGCTTCCAGTAGGGTGGTGGCTGCTGTGGTGGGCCTGGGGGCAGCTGGGCAGGGTGAGATTCAGGCTCTCCCACCTGCCCTTGCTGCTCTTGCCATGCTTCTTCCCATGTGCCAAAGACAATCACTTCTTTCACATAAACGTGTGTGTGTGTGTGTATATGTGTGTGCATACATATATATGTATTTCTAGATATGAAAATGTACAGATCCCACTCTGTAGAAGCATACTTGGCAATTTTAACTGCTAATGCTCCATAGATGCTCTTTGGACTTACTAGTAATGCAGTGTTTCATAACCACAGAAGATTTGGAAGGAAAGATTCTTATTAATTAAAAGCTGCCTACCTAAGCTGCACTGCTTTTCTCCAAGGAGGGTAGTTAGGAAGGCACCCAAAGCAGGGAGACACACATTTTTAGTTGATAGGGAGTGGGAGTGAAGAACCTCGGCTGGCAGCCTGCAGCACTGCCACAGCTAAGCACATGAAGATCTGATTGAGAAAAGCATTTAGAGTGTCATGAGCAATGTCTTTGCTCTCCATCTAGGCGCAAGATGCTGGTAGTCTGAAGAAGCTCAAAATTACAATTGTCACTTGATTTTGTAAGATTTTTTTCCTGGTTTGTTTGTTTGTTTGGTTTTTTTTTGGTAATAAAGTTAAAACTTGATCTGGTTGAGATTATAATAACAGTAGTTCTAGGTAGAGTAATTGTTTCTTTCTGGTTTTAACCCATTACCTCTTGATATTCCATAGAACTACTTGTTAAATTACTACTTTACTTGTCAGTGAGGAGACTGTTCTCTATGGCTTTGAAAGTACTGAAGTGTTTTATCTGCAGATGCAGGGTCAATGGAGAAAATAGAAGTTTTAGAGTCTTTTCTCACATAGTTTTCCTTGCTAAGACTAGAACTTACAAACCGTTGAAGAACATGAAACAGATGTGTTTAGCTACACCTTCAAGATGTGCAAACCCAGAACGTATATCCCCAAGACAATCCTTATGTATGGATGAGAAATTTCAGTCCTTACTTGTCAGACATATTTGCCATCTGGTTTATACGTTTTCTCCATTCACTAATGAATTTTACCTGTATCTCAGTAGAAGTACCTGAAATCAATTAGTGAAGTTTTTAAATATAATAGAGAGAAAACACTATAACTTCTAATCAGAAAAAAAAAGGGGGGAAAAATTACTTGAGATATTTTCTGTATACAGGATCATGGTGTTTGAGACTCTCTTTCGCTTCTTCACCTGACAGCCTGTCCTCCTTTTCTTTTTGTAGTCACAGCATATTTTACCTGGTAGCCAGAACATACCTTTCAGTGGATTGTGTGGCAGTGATACTTTGTCACCTTGACATACCTGCTGCAGTCTGGTTTCCCCAGGGAATCCTTATATACTGTCTGGGAGCTGAAGCTTCCAAGTTATCAGCAAAATGCTGCTTGTAGCACTCAGCTGCCTGTCAGTTTCTCCAGATTCTTGGCAATACCTGTGGCAGCATCTATTTCTGAACTGGTCATGTTGCTGTATTAGAGGCGGTTTCTTTCAGGTCATGTGTCGTGATGGTTAGAGCAGTGTAAAATCATTGTTTGCGGTATGCCATGGTAGTCATACTAATATATAAATACACATAATTTGATTTTTAAAAGAAGAAAAAAAGGGGTGGCCTGTGCTTAGGCAGAGACGACTTGGGTTTTTTTCCCATAATAAGTATGTGTTATAAGCACATTAACTCTCATTCAGGTGCTTGTTTGTAAGTTGACTGCAAGCATTTGTAGAGAAGGTAGTTTGCCTTTGACTTAATAGTGACGAAAAGTGTCTGTATCAGTGTTGGGGTGACTGAGACACTTCCTAATGGGGTGGTTTATATTCTCATCATAGGTTCTCTAATGGTCACTTAGCAGTATGTTTTGTCTGTATTTTTTGCACATTTGTCATTCAAACCTTTAAATTTGGAAGTTCCATTACAGTGCCATCTGTCTCTGCACCCGTGTGTGTAGCTGCACACTTTTGAACAGGAAAGAAAAGCAAATTGATTTCATACTCTCAGAAAAAAAGATCGTTATGATGCCTGGTGGACACCGACTTGACTATGAGCCAGCAATGTGCCATTGTGGAAAAGGCGGCTGCTGATGAGGTGTGTTGCCAGCAGGCTGAGGGAGGTGATCCTGTCCCTCTACTCAGCACTGGTGAGGCCACGCCTGGAGTACTGTGACCAGTTCTGGGCTCCCCAGTACAAGAGACATATGGAGCTACTGGAGGGAGTCCAGCAAAGGGCCACAGAGGTGATTAAGGGACTGGAACATTTCTCGCATGAGGAAAGGCTGAGCGAGACTGTTTAGCCTGGAGAAGAGAAGGCTCAGGGCTGATCTTATTAATGTATGAAGGGCCACAGAGGTGATTAAGGGACTGGAACATCTCTCGCATGAGGAAAGGCTGAGCGAGCTGGGACTGTTTAGCCTGGAGAAGAGAAGGCTCAGGGCTGATCTTATTAATGTATGTAAATACCTGCAGGGAGGATGGAAAGAGGAGAGGACCAGGCTCTTTTCAGTGGTGCCCAGTGACAGGCCCAGAGACAATGGACACAAACTGAAATGCGGGAGGTTCCCTCTGAGCATCAGGAAACACTTTTTTATCATGAGGGTGACCGAGCACTGGCACAGTTTTCCCAGAGGGGCGGCGGAATCTCCCTTCTTGGAGATACTCAAACACTGTCTGGACATGGTCCTGGGCAACTGGCTGTAGGTGTCCCTGCTTGAGCGGAGGGGTGGAACAGGTTACCTCCAGAGGTCCCTTCCAACCTCAGTCATCCTGGGACCCTGTGATTCTGTGACTCCATATGAGATTTATGTAGCATTCGCTTATTTTCTGTGTGAGTGTATGTATATTACGTGTAGGCATCTGTAATCCAGAACATGGACAATGCACATAATCCATAACATGCACAATAACATGGCAGCAAATTTTAGAGTAACAATTCCAACAGTCACAGAGAAATGGACACATTTAGTTTAAGTGGGAAATTAACCCCGATCCCTTTCCTGAAGACTCACTCAAACCATTGAAGGTCAGCAAATGCAGGATGCTTCAGATCAATGGATTTGTAAGGTAAGTTGTGGTTCTTACTTTTAACATAAAATCATTATTGTGCTGGATGAGCAAGTAGTTTTTACTTAAGCGTATGGCCTGTTGCAGTGTTTTGAGGACTTTGCTCATGAGAGGTCGATTTACAGGTAGATAGGTGGTAGTTTTCCATCTGTCAGCTTTATACCCTGTTGACATCTAGACATTATTTCTGATTGAAATATACAGATGAGATGGTTTTTAAATAAAAATTATATTAAGAAAAAGCTGATGAGAACCCAGGTAATGATAAACTTGTTTCTTCGAAGAGCTGAGTACCCGAAAGAAGTTACTCGTGTCAGAAGTTGCATGACAAGCATAGTTAGTAGTTGCTGATACCATGGCTGGTATTCCCAAACTAATGTTAATGTTAAGTCAGTGTCATGGCTGTGTTATTTGCTAATCTAATATATATGAAATTAAATAAGCCTTAGGCCACAGAGAAAGAGACTATCTGTATAGAGACCATATATACACCATGTATTTATACACATGCATACATACACAGAGTTAAATAAGCTTCTTTTTCTATTTTTGTTCATTGTTTACTCTGAAATGTTCACTTACATCTTATGCCCCTTCGTCTTTTCACTGAAACTGTCCTGTTATTCTGCCTGTAAGCATGCCTGAGCCAAAATAAGAACCGATAGCCTTCGGTTGAGGTGACAAGTAGCATTCTCTTATCTGGTAGAGCTGCTCTAATAGAAAAATAGGCACAGCTTGATAACTGTGGGTCATCAATGCACTTAAAAAAAAAGTGTTTCAATGCAGTATTTCAAATAGCTAGATGATACTATTAGGGGAATTTTGACAAGTGTTTTGAAATATATTGCAACAGGAGATTAAGACTTAAATAACTTTCTACATGTGAATTAATTTTGAGTGTATTAATTTTCATATTTATAGAAATATTTTCACCTTGAGTTTACAGTGGAGAGGGATTTTTTAGAGAAGTAGTCTGTTTTAATGATTGATTCACATAAAACTGCTTGATATTCACTGGCTTTCCATCTTACAGTTTTCATAGCTTGAGATACCTGGATAATTACTGCTCCCCTAAAATAAACAAAGCAAGCTGATAAAAACAAGCTAGAGATTAATGTGAAAGAGATTACGTCTCTACTGAGCTCTTAAAAAAATGATTTTGACATTTTCTTTTTAACTTCCGTCTTATTCTTAATGCATTTTTTACCAGTAATAATCGTATTGGTCTAGTAGATCTTGCTGTGCACTTAAATTTAATCCCTCATTCAGAGTTAGAAAAGTGCTCTCCACTGAATTAATTATTTCTCATACTAAGTAGTACAAAAGGGGTATAACATACATGGTATATGTAGAAATATGGTGTTTATTATTAATTCTGTTACTTTTGGTGGTAGATTTCATGTTCTTTAGAAATACTGTATTTAGCACACAGAAATAGTTTCTCAGGTGGAGAAAATGTTACGAGAAATTTTGAGTTCTGAGCTCTGTTTGCCTGCAAAGTCAAAGCAGCTTTGCCAACTGAGAGACTGAGAAATCAGCTTTTGAAATCATGAGGGCAGTTACTTAAATAGATCTGATTATTGATATAATGAGGCATTTCATTTCAGATGTTTTATTTTTACGTTACTATGGCAAAATAAATATTGGAACTGTGACATTCATAACCATAATCCCATGCCCACAGTTGGGCTTCTGTTGAAAGAACAGGTTCTTCAAAACTTTGCACAGCCCTTTTGTGGTTTTACACATGCGATCTGCTTTAAGCAAATGCAAGGCATGCCAGGAATAAGACTATAGTTTGAAGGGATGAACGTCTCTATGATTTAAACACTGCCCAAAAAGGAGGATTTCTATTCCTCCTCAGTCTTCCTGTTCATGTCCAGCTGTTAGTGTGGTTGTTCTCCAGTTTATGAACCTAATAGGAGAATAGTTTTCTATTAGGGTACAGCGTTGGTTCACAGAAGGGCACCCAGACACAACACCCATCTCTAGGAGACAGATGGGAGCATACACCGGTTAACAGGACATTTAGGAAAGAAAAGGAAGAAACAACCTTTCATTGGCAGCAAACCTTTAGTTTGGCTCAGCTAGTTTTCAAACTACCTCCTAGGAACAGGTTAGGAGCCTGATTAGGAGAAAATTGTCTAATTTGGTCACTCTTGCTTTTGTCTTAAACATATACATGGAATTTGATCTAATGACATATGATGGAAATATATTAAATTGAAGCATATATTATCCTTGCACAGATGTAACAGACTAATTTTATAACAGTTACTGTTAATACTATTGCTATTTTACAAGTCCATATTTTAGTGGAAATAGTACTTTGAATATCAATGAGTTCAAAAGGAGACATTGAAGTAATTCTCTTTTAGCAAATGTCACCCAAAATGACCCAAACCTTCATACTACTGTGTTGCAAAATCTGAAGCCTTACAGGTTTGTGTCTCTTTATGTTGTTAATTTATTTCCTTCTTCAAAATAGTGTGTTTATTTTGTATTCTAATGGTTCTTCTTAGTGCTGGTTGTCTTAAATTTATTCCTTTTCTTTGGCTTTTCCATTTCTTTAACCCTCTTATGAGGTGTGACTCTCCCCAGGATACTACATTTTTAAAAGATTTTAGGAGTTGTTCTTGACTCTGTTCTGTACTGGAGTAAAACCAGCTTTTAATTTCCTGCTTCTGTTCTCTTGTTTTTTGTGAAGCCAGTACTATTAAGTTATTCTTCCAAGCAATGTCATAAAAAATGGTTTATTTTTTTCTTTTAAAAGTTGCAAAAGCCAATTTCCAACAGAAGGTCTTTAAGATTCAGTTCAGGTGTTTACCCACTTTCAACAAATTTGGAGTTAATATTTTTTCCAACTTTTGTACTTTGTTGTTCTCCTTCATTTTAGAAAATGTATACTGAGAATAGAGAATTGCCATTTTTAGTACTTGTTTCTCATAGTTGAAATATGTAGAAAATTATAATTAGAATTTTGTTAGTGTTTTGTTTGTTTTACTTAAAGGTGCTAGTTTGTGGCTTCGTGCTTGGAGTTTTGTGCTATTAATCTTAAATATTCTCTAGAAGATAACTTTCAGCTGTTTGAAGTGTGGTCATGAAGATTTGAAGTGTAAATGCAGCTACATCTCACCAAGTCACTCCAGACCCGCGACACTGTGTTGTGCACAGTCCAATGAGAAGCTTGTACTGAATAGAAAAAAAGACCTTTTCCATGACTTTTTTTCACTCCCAGTGAAAACCTGTTTGAAGGTGAATGCCTCTTCTCACCCTTCCTTTCTTTACTGAAAAAATTAGGAAATGGCTTTATGACTGAAACATATGTGGGTTGTTATTAACACTTCTGTCAAAGATTATACAATAATTAAGATCAGGTGAAGGTAATATAACACTGGTCAAGGAGACATTATAGAACAAAAAGAAACTATTGACAAATATTTATGATGCTTGAAGAAATTCTATTTCTTCATGAGAATCAGCTGCCTTCTGCAGCACCTGCCAAGTTGGTTATAGGCAAGTGATGGTGTCCAGCTGCACAAAACAGGGAGGGTACCTGTCACCATCAGCCTGCTGTCCTGCACCTGCAACTTTATGGACAATCCCTGTGCTAAAAAGGTCATTACATTTGTTCAGGAAATAATTCTGATACTGACTTCCAGTTTCAGTTTGACACTCAGAATTTGGATTCATCAAAACAGCTTCTCCTTTGGATGTACCTGGGTCGTATCTCTGATGTGTTTGCTCATGAGATGGAGCCAGAGTCTACTCCAAGGTGCAGAGTGATCATGGAGTAGGCAACAGGCACAAGCTGGAATGCAAGACACTCCTGCTAGATGCTTGGAAAACCATTTTCACCATAGGGGTGGCGAAATGTGGTAACAAGTTGCCCAGGAGGTGTGTGGAATCTGCATTCTTGGAGATACTCAAAGCTCACCTGGTCAAGGCCCTGAGCAGCCTTCTCTGGCTGGATGTGCATTGAGTAGGGGTGTTTCTAAATGGCCTCCAGGGATCCCTTCCAGTGTAAATTATCCTACAGTTCTGAGCTCTGCATGCAAGGTGGTACAGCTACTTGAATGTGTTGCGTGTTACATGTCAAGGAAGTCAGTGGTTTTAGTAAAGGTACTTCTATGTAGAAGAGAGGGCAGCGCAAATTAACCATTTCATTGCACAGAATTCCTTTTTAGGCCACTTTCAGAGATAAGAGGCATAAAACCCCAGCATGTTACACAGCATGAGGTAGCCTCAGTAAGGAGCATCTTGAGTATTTGCCTTGTGTTCTCCGTAAAAGAACAATACTCTTCTATGGCTAATCCAAGCTGCAGTTGATTGAGTTAGATTTCTGCTGCCGGGATAATTGGACACTGTTTCAGAAACGCCTGGGAATTTCTTGAGGCCTGTAACACAAGTTGCCATACAAAGTTCCCAGTGTGCTGCCCTCTAAACACACAGTCCTCTGTGAAAAGAGTGCTCCAGCCATCCGGAATGATCAGAGTAACCCCGCATGTAAATGTGACCTTCTCCCTGCCTCACAGAGCCGCTGTGTCTGGGTCCGACTGTCACTCACAGAAGCACTTTCTTTCACTTGATTGAGTCCTGGAAACAAGCAAGAAATTTGAAATTTCTCCTCCTATTCTCCCCATCCAAACCATTTTACTCCTTCTGGCCCACCTTAACATAACGTCCTGTGAACTCCTTTGTGAGAGAGGAGCTGCTGGCGTGGGCTGAAATGTAAAGTGGCATTTACGCAAGAGCTGGAAATACAGAGTGGTCTAATTATGTGCAGATGTAACACACTTCCTTTTTTTATTATTTTTTAAATTATGCTAATGATTTTTATTATTATGTTTCAAGTCTTTTGGTAAATAATTTGATTCTTGTGCTGGTCTGCAGTGTACTCCTAGTAGCGAGTTAATAAAAATCTGAATTAAAAAGCATATATGCGTATAATTTCCAAACAATTCTTAATATGAATCACTGAATCATAAAGAATGGTGGCTGGTAGTTAGCATTCTGGGTACTCTGTTGCTTAATTCATTTGATTATAAGTTTCCAGCTTGTTTGTTCATTTGTTATAGCATTTAAAAACACCTTGGCTTACTACACATTTACCTTATTGGAACTGAGACGTGGGGCTGTAAGCTGCATGTCTTCCTTAAACAGCATGTTTAATATGATTCTGTTATCCCTGGCTAGTCAAATTGGCATATGTCCTTAAAATAAAATGAAGTGTAATTCATTATAGAGCAGGAGAGAAACCTTAATCAAGTTATTTCATTATTGGGTTTTGTTAATTCTTCAGAGAGTTAACACGGTGGGAGGCCAAATTTGCAAATACTGTAGCTGCTTAAAATGTATTTATTCAATAATGTTTAAGTAACTCTGGTGGTAAATGGGTCACTCAGAAATACATTGTCCCCTTGTTCCTAAGTACTTTGTATATCAAGGCGTAGGAAAAAAGAAAACACAAGTTACCTAAAAAATACCCCAGCATCTGTGTTATGACATGTTAGTGAAGTTGTTGGTGGTTTCTCTCTTTTTTTGTGAATTTCTACCACCTCCCATAAATGATAAACAGCATCTTTTCAGCATCTCAGCATTTGTATAAGGGATATAGATGGGTCTGTGTCATATTCCGAATTATATTATGGTTCTTGAAAATTCCTGGGTCACTCACACTAGTAACACAGTTGGTCAGTAGGAATTATTTTGAAAATCTGAAAAAAAAATTGAGTCAGCAAAGAAAAAGAGATAAAAGTTATTGAACAAAACAAAAACCATGATTGCAGTAGTAGTATCTTTCAGATTGATAATTTATTTCTTAGATGTTACTTAGCTTTGAATTATGAACACAGAGTATGAGAGAGTTTTTCACAATGAGAAAAGTAAAAATACTTTTGGAAGTAAACAGTCAACAAGTTACCTGTAGAAGTGAAAGGCCTGGCTGTCCTCTGGTTCGCAGAGATGAACAATGTCCTTCTGAAATCATGAGCTAGCTGTACTTGGTGGTTTTCTTCCTGCAGTCTGTTTTGGGGCTCACTTTGCTGCCCATTGAAATCAATGGGGATTTTTATTCAATATATAAGGTTACCATAGAGCATATAGGGAATACAATGTAAAAATAATAATATATTAAAAGAAAATGTTTTAAGGAATAAAAGGAAAAAGGTAACAAATACTCAGTTCCTTTTCTCCTCACTCTTTATCAAAGGAATGAAATACTCTATACTCTTACCAGTAAGACTCTGGTTCAAAAACAAAGTGCTAAAATGTGTGGTTTAGTCCCCATGTCTCCAGACATTTTCACTGAAATTAAGAGCCTAACCAGACCAGACCAGAAACAGCAAACGGAAGATTTTTCTAATACATTATGAAAGAATTTGAGACTATATTAACCCATTTTAGGATGATGAAAATTTTCTTTTCAGCCTTTCTTTATAGAACAATAGATGGTAGTGTTTAATTTGCAGATGAGTTCTATGTGTATAAATTACGCCATCTTTCGTCTCATCCTTCATTCTGTTTTAGAGTCGATACAGTAGTGTCATGTGATCAAAGATATTTGTTCGATAAGCCCTTCCTGTGCATATATATTATCTTCACACGTTTTTCAAATTCTTAATTTCAAAACTGGTTTTAAACTTTTATCCTTCCAGACTTCTTGGTTATCACTAATAGCAATAACACAGATATCCCTGTTGGTTACATAAATATAGACAGATAAAATCCAGACATGTATAGTATATAGGTTGGAGAGTGCTTGCTGTGCATACCAAGGGACTAGCTAACAGTCTTTTCTTGTATTCTTAAATTTCATGTAGGAAAATGAGGTAATGAGGTGTTGCAGTGATTTTATTCTTTCTTTCCTTAGTTAAGTGATTAATTTTTCTTTTTCTAGATTCAGAGTGAAATACAAATTAATACACTTTACTACTTTACTTTTTAAAGTATCTACTTCATTCCAAAGTGAAAACTGTCCTATATTAGTATGACCTTTTGAGAGATCTCATAGCAGTAGTATTGATCAGTGACAAAAGTTTTAGAAATAGTGTAGAGAGACAGCCAGAATCTCAGTTGAAGTCTGTATAAATCTCATCTGTCTCTCTTGGTTGGAGTGATGCTGATGTTGCATACTTATGTAAAATGGGGAAGAACTTGGCTGCTTTCATATCTCTAAATTTAGTATGTGGGTGGGCCAGGACAGTGAACAGTTTATAACATCTCTGTGCAGCAAAGTTAATAAATCCATTTTGTATGTGAACCTCTGTAAACCTTTCGTCATCCATTAAAAATGTTGCTGTGCTGTTGACAATAAGTGTCAGTATCAAGAAAGACTGGAGAAAGACCTAGTACACTTATTTCCTGTAACATTAAAGCCACTGTAATTATGGGTCATTTGCCTGGCTTCTTTGGTAATTAAGGGTTTTAATTGCTTCTGGTTCCAGGGAATTAGTTAAGCTTTTCATTATGCATATTGCCTTCCATAAGCATCAGCTCCTCTTGTACAGTAAGCTTAGTGACATCATGGAAGTCAATTAGGTCTTTGCAGGCAGAGCAGTGAAGTACATTTCTTTGTATGGGCTGGATTAGAAAAGATTTCTAAAAGGCCTTGATAATGTTGTTCTGGGCAACATTTAAGCTTGCTCTTCAAAAGGCAAAGCTTGTCAGGGTTTCATTTACTGTCCTCAGAGTCCTCAGGGTGCTTAGGGTCACAAACTAAGGTATTGTTAAGAACAAAACCTATAGGCACAACCTGTTCTAAAAGCAATCGTTCCAAACTTTGCAGGATCAGCTGGTTACTTATTTCTAGTTAGTAATAGTGATAATGATCGATATTTGAAAATATCACATAGTTCAAACTGGAATTCAGTGACTGTATGAAGGAAATGAGCACAAAAAAGATTGGTGTGATTCCGTTGGCTCACTAAAAATCATTAATTAAGTTTTACTTTATCACATGAAAGGTAGAAAACACCTCTTACTTTCTCTTGGCAGACTCCACATGGTTGCTGACATGTTGACGGACAAGAATCAATATTTTAAAAAGAAAAGAAAGCAGAAAGAAAGGATTTATTTCCTCTTCCACAGTCTCTGATAGAGATGGTTGTATACTGTGCAGACATTTAATTCATGAAGTTCAACAAGGCCAAGTGCAAAGTCCTGCACATGGGTCATGGCAATGCAAGCACAAATGCAGGCTGGGCAGAGAATGGATTGAGGGCAGCCTTGAGGAGAAGGACCTGGGGGTGTTGGTTGACGAGAAGCTTGACATGAGTTGGCAATGTGCGCTTGCAGCCCAGAAAGCCAACAGCATCCTGGGCTGCATAAAAAAGCAGTGCAACCAGAAGATGGAGGGAGGTGATTCCCCCTGTACTCCACTCTGGTGAGACCCCACCTGTAGTACTGTGTTTAGCTCTGGGGCCCCCAACATAAGAAGGACATGGACCTGATTGAGTTGGTCCAGGGAAGGGCCACGAAGATGATCAGGGAGGCTGGAGCACCTCCCCTGTGAGGACAGGCTGAGAGAGTTGGGGGTGTTCAGCCTGGAGAAGAGGGGGCTCACGGGGGGGCGTAGTG
>NW_009259877.1:2759887-2795882 GCF_000687185.1 Egretta garzetta | reverse complement strand
AAGGGGGCCTACAAGAAAGCTGGAGAGGGACTTTTTACAAGGGCATGTAGTGATAGGACAAGGGGTAATGGCTTTAAACTGAAAGAGGACAGATTTAGATTAGCTATAAGGAAGAAATTCTTCACTATGGGGGTGGTGAGGCACTGGAACAGGTTGCCCAGAGAAGTTGTGGATGTCACCTCCCTGTAAGTGTTCAAGGCCAGGTTGGATGGGGCTTTGAGTATCCTGGTCCAGTGGAAAGTGTCCCTGACCGTGGCCGGGGGGTTGGAACTAGATGATCTTTAAGGTCCCTTCAAACCCAAACAATTCTATGATTCTACATCTTGCAAAAATGTTTTCTTTGAACATAATAAAGTTTTTTCAAGTTGCAGCTTGGTTCTCTTGGAGCACAGCCAGAACAGACAAACATTGTGCATCCCTAATCTTCCCTGGTGAAACATTGTGTGTTAGAGGACCTAAAAGATGCAGTATGCTGTTGTATGTTTTCCTAGTGTGTCATCCGGGTTCAGTCAAAAGTTTAAGTTTAGCAAATCATTACTCTTACCCATTCACTGTTAGTTGCCAGAGTCTATTGTGTTGTGAAGAAAAGGATAAGAAAATCCATCCTGGATATGTAGGAAGGGATTTGTTAGATCGATAACGACTGTAGAGAAGGG
The DNA here is from genome assembly GCF_000687185.1 of Egretta garzetta. Classification (NCBI taxonomy): domain Eukaryota; kingdom Metazoa; phylum Chordata; class Aves; order Pelecaniformes; family Ardeidae; genus Egretta; species Egretta garzetta. Next base: position 2,795,226 of record NW_009259877.1, on the reverse strand, counting down.
CTTAACGTGTGAGAGAAATTTGAGATAAGGCAGAGTTGCACTGTGTGAGGGGTGTGGGGAAAATTGCACTGACCATCCCAACATCTGTGTTGAATTACTGAAATTACTTGTGGCAGTAATTTTGGTATTAGTAGTAGTAGCAGTGCTAATAATATTAATAATAAATGCAGTCTGAATTGCAGAAGTGTTAGAAACTTCTTGCTCATGTAGGTCAGAATTTTTCTTATGGTTGGATGCCAAAGGTTGCTTTGGATTTTCTATGACCAAAAATTCAAACTCAGGACTTGGTAATGTCAGGAAGAGATGCTTCATTATATACATTCTGGAATGAAGTCCAGAAGCATTATCTTTTATTATATAAAAGTTCAGACTAGATAATTTGTTATATATTTATGTTATATATTTATTATTCAATATTCTGATGTTACATTACAAAATTCACATAAATAACGTATTGATTATTTTTAACAACTTTGCTTACAAACTGCGACCTCGAATGATCATGACTATTGTAAGTCATGGAACTTTTACCTGACTCTTCTCTAAAAGTAACCTTCCATTATAATTGCTGATTTTCTTTCTCACCATTGCTTTGGAAGAATGAAGCAAATGCATCATGAATTTGACAGCACTCTTCTGACAAGTGACTTCTGTCTTAACGCTCCACTCATCCAAAGTCCTAATATTGACCTAGATAGCGTAGCCTTTACCTTCGTCTGCATGTAGGAAATGCCACACCTGTAAGTGCAAGTGCTGCTTTTGCCATTTTGCAGGTTGTAAAGTTGATCTTGAAGACTCAGATTGCTTGCTTATAAAGTTATTTAAGCACTTGCTTTACTTTAAGCTTCTGCTTAAACCCATCCCTATAAAACAAATCACTTAGGAACATCTGGATAACCAGTTGCTGGGATTTAAGTATGCGTGTTGATGTTTTTTTGAATTGAAATGAATTTAAGGTTAATTACCATGCAGATGTTCAAACTGAGAGGTTTGCCCTTGTTCTAATTATGGGTGTCTAAGCCAGGAATTGTATTTATCTTTCCTACTAAGTTTTATTTGGGATATTCTCTCTTTTACAGTAGAAGATTAGAATTTTGTAGTAATGTTATTCTTTAATTTTTTCCCCTTATCTCCTTGTTTCTCAGTGTCTTGTGTTTGAAGATTCACCACTTGGAGTCAAAGGAGCCCTGGCAGCAGGAGTGCAAGTGGTTATGATTCCAGATGAAAAATTAAATCCAGATCTTAAAAAGGAGGCATCGCTACTGCTGAACTCCATGGAGGATTTCAAACCAGAACTGTTTGGTTTGCCAGCATATGATTAATGCCTAATGTCTATGAACATGCACTGGACTGGAGATCAGGAAAGTGGAATGAAATTTTGTTATGGTTTTATGATTTTTTTTGCAACTTTTCCTCTCTTCATCAAAATGAGAGCACAAAAATACTGTTAACACCAAGTCTTCCACACAGTACTTTTGAAAGTTGACTGGAATGTTTATGATTTGTCCTCATGATAAATGCTAAATTAAAGCAGCATTCCATATTGTGAAGTGAATCCAGCCTTGTTCTCTGTACATCATATAGTTTTCTGGGAATATTATAAAACTATTTAGATAATTTACTGTAACAGCATTGGATGCTTCTTGTTCTGTTTCCACTTGAATGACTTACTGTTCAGATCTTGACCAGAAATCTGTTCTGGATTGGCTTTTATCCCATTGCATTGTTTTTGATACAGTTATTGCTATAAACATGTTTGTTCATTTGCTTATCCTGTACTTGCCCATCTATTCCCTTTTGTATTGTGTTGTAATTTTTTTGCAGTTATTTACAGGGGTAAATAACCGTTGTTGTACTTTCTGTTGTATTTTGTTTTCTTTTTGGGGGTTGAATTAGATGACTTCCAGAGGTCACTTACAACCTCCATTATTCTATAATTCTGTTTGGCATGGTGATCGCCTGCTAGGAGCTATACAAGGTTATGTGATCCTACAGTTTAACCAAAATACTTTGCATCTTCCTTCTTTCATTTCCTCATATTCTTCTCATTTTCCATGTTGCCATGTAGCCTTCCTTTTCATTCTTGTGAAGTTAATCCATCCTGTCTTCCTGCTTCAATTCTGATAAAGTTATGGCCTTAACTCCTTTGTATCCAAATAGCTTTCTGTAGGCCATCCTTACTTTTCCCTTCTTGCCTCTTTCTTGAGCCCTTTTTTTGCCAAGTACCCTACGGAGTTTTGCTATCTATTTTTAAAATACATAAGTCATAGTTTTGGTTTATTTAAATAGTTAAAATTCATTTTCCTAGCTACCACAATTTCCAGAAAATGTTTATGTTGTCATCTGTCCCTCTTACTTCTGTCTGTCTCTGGCATCTCATGAGGACAAGGGTCTCTTTAGAAAATGCTAAACATGTAGGCAGGTTTTAGTGAGTCCACAAGTACAGGTATAACACGTTGGAAGCAATCTCTTTTACTTTGTCTAAGGAAAGCTATATTATGTAGGGATTAAGACTGCTTTATAAAATGAATGACTGTATTCAGCATTTAAATAACTAAATTTCTAATTGAATGTCCATGAGGTAGTCCAAAATCTTGGTAAAATATCAAATTTCATAAAGACAAGGAGTGTGAAATACGTCAACTAAGAGAATTTCTACGTATTATGAGAAAACTTCTCTGATCTCTCTTTTTTTTTTTTTTTCTTAATAGCATCTGTTTTTCTATGATCTTCCTCACAAAAACCTTTTCTAGGCATTTCTGGTGTTTAACTTTTTTAGGATTAAGGTTTTTTCATTAGGAACAAAAATTGATGAATTATAGACCCTTCACTGTTCAGGGTCAGTTTCCTTACATTTTTTGCTTCATGTATGTAAAAAACTCCAAACTTTTACATCTTTTATGTAGACTGTTATTATCTGTTACTGTAGTCTGTTCATACCTCAAAAAATTAAGAAAATGTATTCCATATAGTCAGTCAAGTATGGCCTAGGTTGTCCAGAAGTTTTTTAGTACTTACAGTATAGTGGTTTGCAGTTAAATGCTTTTCATCTAAGGATCTGGAAGCACTTATTTGAAAAAAGGGTAAATATGGTTTTAATGCAGGTATTTTGCATATTACGTTATTTCTTTAGGCCCATGGATATTGCAGTCATTAGTGTTTGTAGAATGACAACAACCCATCCCATCCAATATGAATATAATTTCTGGTCTTTCCAGACAAGATAATGGTAATATTGCTGCATAATTCCCTCTTTGACTGATGTTACATAACATGAAGTGTTACTGTAGAGCAATAATTCTGAGCTTTCAAGTGTAAAACAGGTGCCTGTTAGGATCCCTTTCGTTCATAATTACTGAATTCCAACAGGGAAGCTACTAGGTAGACCAAGCTTTAATAAGCTGTAATTTTTAAGTTTTGCATATATTTAATTTAACTGGGGAGTTTTTAAAAAAATAAAAATAAAGCATGTCTCATTTAGTTTACTTTGAAGGAACTGTCATCAGAGTCTTGAATTTTCTTTTTGAAGATGTAGAGACATTAATAAATATATCACTGACAAAATTAGAATTACTTCATCATGACCACCATGATGAGATCAGCATATCTTGCAATTCTGATTTAATGGCCTTATCTTTTGCTGAGAATTAAGAGTCAGAGAACTATCACTTCTTAACAGTAAATCCTACTCTATACAATTATTCTTCCATGCATTTAGTATCCTACCTGACAGATGTCATTGCCCAAACTGAAAGCTGTGAACCTGAGGCATATAATATAACCTTCCCCTCCTTTGAGGAAAATTCCCTTCCATGTACTTCACTGCTTGCTGTTGGCCAACTTCCTGGTTCTGTGCTGAACCATTTGACTTATTAAAGTAAGTATCAGTGTTGTGGTGAGCTTTTCTCTTGAGTGAATGAGAATTCAAAAGAGTACAAAAAGTTGAATTCTTCATCTATAGTAATCTTAAAAATTCTGTTATCTCCATCTCAGCAAGCAGACCTCAATCCCAATAAATACTTAAGCGCATGCTTAATTATTTTCTATTAAGCATAGAAAGTAAGCAACAGCTTGATTTTAAGGATACGTTTAGTTTTATTTGGCTTAATATAGAACATGTGCTTCAGGCATACCCTGAGAAGAATTCCAGCCTCCACAAAATAAAAGCAAAACTTCATGACCAAGTTTTTACCATTGGAAAATAGAATAAGTGCAGCAAGATGGAGCTAAATTCAGCCATGAAAATAAAAAAAGGGGCAGGGGGGAGGGGCAAGTTAGTGATGCATAAAGTGTTGTACTGGAACTTAAAGTCCTTTCTGCCTCACAAGTGAATTAGGTTTTCCATTTTACTGGAACTCCAATGGGATTAATCTTGGTAGAATTTCCAGGTTGCAAAGATACACATAAACAGGGGTTTCATCGAATATTTTAAGGTGATAATTCATTTTATTGGAACAGGATTAATTTCAAAATGCAGTCTGACTTCTGTGAAGCTTGGCTTTTGCCTTCTATAAATAAAGATCAGAAAAAGCTGAGATGTTCATTCCTCATTTGGATTAAATGGCTTTCTAAGGAATGCTATAGTGAAACCTTAGAAACATCTGCCCAGAGTCAAACTCATGTTGCATATATACAAAAAAAGGTCTTCATCAGAAGCCAAAACAGATAAATTAGAAAAAATTGCAAGAAACTTGGTAGTAAGAAGAAATTAGATCATTTTCCATTGTGTTAAAATTATCCGTATCTTTAACAGTTAGAGAATGAAGCTTGAAATTTTCTGCTTTATTGCTAGTTCTAGATACTGGCTATCCATACAGAAATCCACTTTTTTTTTTAATCTTGATAAATTTAGACACCAAAAAAACTAGCTGGGCACTAAATTCCACAATTCCATGGGCCATATGAAAAATTTGTTTCTAATATTTTAATATTAGACTAATAAAAAATAATAGCAAACTTTTAATCCTAATTAATATGTTTCCATCCATTTCTAATTTACCACTTTGTAACTTCACTGAACTTCCTGTGTTTAGACATTGAGAGGGTAGAACTGGTTTCTTGCCAAATTAGTGGAAATAAATGGAAAGGTGGGAGTGAAGGAAAAGGAGCTCTCTCAGAACACTTCTCTGTCCCAAGAGACACATGGCTGCCATCAGCGCTTTATGTTAACCTTCCCTTTGGCTGACACTTCACAAATTGTGGGTCTAGTCACCTTATAAAAGTGGAGAACAGAAGGGAGGACAAGAACTCAAGCTAAAGCCCATAGCAGAACTTCCAAGAGCTGAGGAGCCTGCCCTGGCAGCAGGGCTCACTGAGTGTGCCAGTGGCTGTGTCCACACCAGGTAGCTTAGTGCAACAAAAAAAAATAGATTTTAGAGGGCAGGGGGTAGCATGAGAAAGGCTGTTGGTCTCTTCTGTTCTTCATCCCTTTGACCCATGGGCTTTAAGCCATCATACTCAAAATGTTAGGAGTTGGCTCGCTCTGGTGATTAAAACAAGCCTCAGCAGTGAGAAAGCATTTCAGCTCTCACCCCTCTCTTTGTAGCTCTTTCCCCAGAATGTCTGCAATATGTAAATGGAACATGAAACAAAATATTAAGAGGATCGTTGTCAGTATCTAAAGTTCCTTTGATTCAAAAATCAGCAGAGAGGGCATTATTAAATGGAGAAAAACAAAATCGTAGAAGAAAGGAGCTGGAGGCAAGGAAGCAACCCCATGGTACAAATCATCTAGAACCAAACACTCCAATGAAATGAATGAAAAGGAAACAGAAGAGTCAAGTCTTCCACTTGTCCTTAGCAAAAATGTAAACCGAGTAGTTACAGAGGGAAAATCTTTGCAATAACAGAAGCAAAACCCAGTTCAAAAGCATATTCAGAGACATTGTGATATGAGGCACTGAGATTTATAGACAACCTCCTGAAACACATTTCTTAAAACCAAGGTCCAGAGAAAATGAAGTAGTTGGAATCCAAATTCAAAGATCTGTAAATTGCCTTCGACAAGCATCAGAGTGCAAATAAATGTAGAAAATGTATCAGTAGATGCCTCAGTTCTGATGCTGGTAAGATTGTGAAATCATTACAGTTTTGACTTCAAAATTTTGGATTGGTTGAACAACCAAATGGAAGTGTGTGTCATCAGCTTGAAGACAACTGAAAGAACGGCTGCATACCATTTTTCTCCATCATCTTTAGCTCTAACGGCACATGGGACTGAATTCTTCATTTCTTTGAGGTCAACAACATTCCTATGAGCAATTTGCTCACAGAAAGGATATTGGAAATGGACTTTTAACTGTCTTCTGTCCATGATGTCATGGTTACTTTAAAAAAGTTTATTGTGGTAGTGTCACTCCTCATTTCACGAAGAGCAATATCACTCTATAGCCAACAACTCCTCCTCATTTAGAACACTTTGGAAGTTGGACAACAGAGGTTTAAATAAGTTCCCTTAGATTTGACAAAGCAGTTTCCACTGTATCATCTGGATGTCTTGCTATTAATTTAAATGATTACTACTACCTACATACCTAGGGTACGAGCAATGTATCTAATAGTAACAGTATCCAGTCCAAGTCACTGTATGGCTGCAGGTGAAACTGCTGACTTACACTCAAATGTGATAAAATCAAAGAATTAGGAACTTCAAACTAGAGGGAAGTTTACTGTCCAGATCATCCTCCTACTTTCTGTGAAAGGGAAGTGTTAAGTAGGGGGTCATGCAGATTTACAACTGATAGGAAAACACACTCACCACAGGCTCCTCATACAAAGATGCAGCTTGTTTGGGAAAGAATGTGAATATGATAGCTCCATAAAATAGTATTATTCCTAATGACTTTTTCCAAAGGTGGGGTAGAAACGTGCAGGTGCAAGAGGACACACACAGATCAACCATTCCGAGCCTCCTTTGATTCTCCCAGAGGAGGTGCTCAAGACCAAGAAAAAGAGAGTTCTTCTAGCTGTTAACCAAAGTATTGCTTTGGCATAATAAATTCAGATACACAAACTTCATCTCTGTTCTCACAGTTTTCTCTCTTGCATATGAACTTTAGGCTTCAGTTGCAGAAAATTCTCTGTATACATTGCCAGAGATTGCAAGCAAGCATCTCTGTGACATACCAGTACAACTGCTGTTCTCACTAGTTGCTTCAGCTGCAGCTTTTCATGCTCTTTAGTGAGTCACCTGAGACACCGAGCACCTCAAGCACTGAACCATGGTAGGTGAGCTCAAGAAAGAGAAGGTAAGTGCTACACTAGGTGGGGGGAGTAAATCCAACAAAGAAATAAAGGAATGTTTTGCCTTTTTGGAGAATGTGGAAAATCTTTCAATAGTGTTGTACCCGGTGAAATGTCTTTTTGCTGTAGCAGAATGTGGTTTCAGCAAACAGTACTTCTATCATGTAGAAATATTTCACACATTTAACCTGCTGCAGAATATCCATGGAGACATGGATGTCATAACCCAGTTTTAAGTAGGGAGAGTGTGGTTTTCATTGCAGTACCAAAAGGGGGTAGGAATGAGGTACATAAGATGGGGGAAACCAAGTGTTAATCTTTGCTAAAATACCATCTTGGTTTAAAAATTGTGAAGACTGTGCAAACTGTATGGAATCATTTTATTACTGTGTCTTCATTGCTTGGATATGATCCAGAAGTGCTATATTTTACCTGAAAAATTGGAAAGCTTATTAAGTCAAAATGGATTTCCTGGTGGCCTATGACTGCAGTCTTGTAAACTTATCGATTATGGCCCTCAACATTGTTCTTATTGATGGCTGCTTCTGAAACATTTTAAAACCCATGGCACTCACTTTCTTCAGACCAAACACCTTAAGAAAGTGAGTATATGTTTTTCCGTGCAATATGAGGCAGGAAAACATGGTGGATTTTTTTCCCCTCTCTAAAGCAAATATTACTGTAAGGAAATTCATTAATAGTATAATTTCATCCTGTCATATTTCCTTAGCCTGTGTTATATAACTCTGGTTAGTAATGATTTTATCAAAGTTACAGAGCACATAACATAGCTGAAATTTGTGGCTGAAAATGAATTTATCTGTCTGGAGCGTACTAAACACATTCCATGGCTATCTTATCAAATTATTGTTAATTTTTTGTGGGTACGGTTGAAGGAAGGTGCTTTGTGAAATCATATATGGGGCATAGGTCCTTTCAGCTCTGATTTTCTAGTAAAGACTCAGGTGTATTAGGAACAGCTCGTAAACCTCTTCCAATACGAAGGACTTTTTGACATCTGGATGAAAGCCGCTGGTGCACAGCTGTCATCTGCACTTCTTAAAACCATTGCTGTATCTGATATGAAATTAATACTTTGTAAACTCAGCAAAGAGTGCTTTATCTTTAGTGAAGTTTACACCTCTGTGAAATTTTGCTGAAGGGAAGTGAACAGCCAAATCTAGCTCTGCAAAGGAAGGGAGGAAGGGAAGAAGGAAAAGGAAGCAGCAGGATGCCACTCTGCCTCACCCACTGAGTTGACTCCAAGCCTTCTCAGTCAAGTGAATCATCAGGTTGGATGGGGAAGACATTTATGATTATGAGACCTGTTTGGCTCTTCTTCTTTCAAGCTGAGAGTCCATGGGCTTTAAAAATACAGGATATTTCTCAATGGCATTTACTTAGATTACCAACCTTCACCGGGAAATGTGAGTAAACCCTTACCACCATACATTCTGCTTTAAAGAGAGAGACTGCTTAAAGGACTGAACACTTAATATGAGCACCCCACAGGGAGGCTTACATTCCCTTTTCCAGTGATACTGAACCAGGTGTAGACAACCTAGTCTGATTTTTAGCAAATAGCAGCACCTAACATGAAGCAGCCTTCTTTTCAGAGTAGGCTAACTGCATTAACATTTACCTCACTTGTGGTCTAAGATTTACATCTATCTCTACCTCTATGCTTCTGTGGTAGTATCAGTACCCAGTCTAGCTGTTCTGTATATAACCTGGACATGTATTACACCAGCTTCAATTGCTATAGTGACGACACCAAAGATTGCACATTTAGGAGAGTATATCTGTGAGTGATTACATACTGAGTATTTGAGATACCCTCTCACAAGTGTGACCAGGGCCATCTATCAAGAACTATCATAGTTACTTGTTCTAGTCTGCCTATGATTTTTATACAACTCCCTGCATTCTTAGTTCAATAATTTACAAACCTTTCTGGTTGCATACTTCCTTCCACTAAGCCATACTGTTACTACCACAGTATTGGCCTTGTTGGTTGTTATTAAGATTTCTTTTTAACAAAGTAGTAGTTTTTTGGTTTGGGGTTTTTTTGTTTGTTTGGTTGGATGATTTTTTTTTTTTTTTTTTTTTTTTAATAAGAGCTAAGTAATTGCAGAACAAAGTATTCACTTCAGAGAAGCGCCAGTAAAATTTATTTTCTTAGACATGTTGTTTCTAGCATGGCCTTATTAGAGGCAAGTGAACATTAGACACTAGACAAACCCCAGGAGAGCTGGGTTTTACTGGAAGACTTCTAACACTGCTTTGCACTGAATTTGTTCTATAGGTAAATGTCCAATCCACTTTGTGCTGTGATGCTAGGCAAACTACATCAACACTTAACTGATGTAAATTAACATGTACTGTAGAATTGTTCATACAATCCTATAGAAAATTTAAAAACAATACTGCAGACTGTGATGATTTATGACAAATCACAATACCGTCTTCCTACCTGGTTCAGTGGTAGTGATAAGACTAAAAGGGTGCCACACACATTTCTTGTTTGACTGTGATGGCTATAGTGAAAGAAAAGTGTCTCTCATGAGAGGCACAGGTAATTGCAGTTCACAAAATCCTCGCTTAAATGGTCTATATATCACGCAAGTGTATGACGGCCATTTCCTTTTAGCCCATCTCCCTCTCTCCCCTGTTACCTTCTTCTTCCCCTCCCTCTGCCACATACAAACATTTGGGTTTAGCATGTGCTAAAAGTTAAATGTAAGGGCTAATATATGTTTTAAATTCCTAACAGTAGATCAATACTTTTGACATAATTGAATGCTATGGCTCATATGAATTCATCTTTGAAGGTAAGAAGTCATCAACATATATGTGACTCTAATACTAGTGATTAAATGCCATCTTCCCTTCTGAGTTCCACCTCCAGCTAAGGTGTCCTTCTGGGTACAGTATTTCTCAGTTCTGTTAGGTTTACATCAAAAGTATTAAGATAAATGCTCTCTTTAAATGTATGGTTGTTTATCTGGATAAATAGCCTGCCTGCCTTGATAATTAAAAAAACCCTTCAACTTTTCATGCCAAATTATTTTTTATTATATGAGGTTTGTACCTGAATATAAAGTAAAAATTTATTGTTCTTATCTGTTTTATTCAGCGAGTCATCTCTTTGTAAATAAAATGTCCAAATAAATGTCTGATAAAATTTTAGATAATCCATTCAAAACTAAAGATTCCCAGAATTCCAAGTAACCACAGTTGTTTGGACTTGCGCATTAGACAGAGACCTTGTCTTTCATATCAAATTCTGACCTAAAAGTTACCCAGGGAAAATACAAGCCATTTCAAAAGTGAAAAGGGAAGACGTGCATTCTACTAATTAAATGAAAACCAGTCTGAGATTTATTTGTCAAAAGGTAAAATTTGTCACCTCATCAAGGGGTCTTTTTGGGAAACACGACTTAGATCTTTGTTTTACAATGAATCTCAACCTCTGATTTCTCAGTTTACAGCCCAGCGTGCTGGCACAGTTTTCGTTAGTGATCCGAACACAAATCACTTTTGATGTTGAAGGTTAAAACTAGTATACTGGGACTCCTGGAAAAGCAAAGGCAACCGACAAGTGTGGGCCACACTTGCCACGTGCAGTCAGGGTGAATAACTGGACTATCATGTTAGAAGACCTTCTACATGATAAAATAGCTGCCATTAGTCATGTTCTCAGAAAGGAAAGACAGGAAAAGGGCTATCAACAACTGTGAGCAAAATGTGCATACAATCAGTGATCGACTGATCACTGCAGAGCAACCAGATGGCAATTCAGACCTCACTGAATCCCTTTTAGGATCAATAGCCACCTTCCGTCACCATTACAGTGTTACACTCCTTTCTAAAGTCCAAAGCATAGCCGTGAACTCTTTGATTATAGTTCACTAATGATAGCACGATACTTTTCCCCTCTTGTACTTGCAGGGTTGTTTGATTGCAGATGTAAACAATCAGCAGACAGGAGCTTTGCAGAGGCAATTAATCACATAACACACAGAAAAAAATTGTAATTCTGCGTCATAAAAGTTAAAAACTTGTAAGCCAGAATGCAAACAGGGATTTGAAATATTGGGAACATGTCAGTGATGCGCTTGGATTTTTTAACAGGAAATTTGCTTTAGTATTACAATATAATAATATAATATATATAAACAGTTTGTAATTAGTTTTTTATAAGACCATTACTGTGAAGAATTGTAGCTGTAACTGCACACTATTGAAAGAAAAATGTCAAATTTACTCAAATGCTATATTTTACCCGTATACCAAATAATTTCATTTTTTAATTATAGCTGTAAATTTTACAAAAACAAGCTTCTTAGCAAGATTAAAAATGAATATAAAATAAAGTAGAACCTGTAATAGAAAACAAAAAAAGGCTGTTAAATCTAGAATACACGTAAATCCCTAGCTGTCCATTCTCTTTAAAAAGAGGAGAGACAGCTCTTTTATCCCTTCTTAATTTATCCCTCTTTCACTTTTATCCCTTCAAATATGGAGCTTAATCACCCAGGATTACTATGTGTACTTCCTCTGATCAACACAATAAGAAGTTAGCATCTCAGAATAATAAAAAGTATTAGATACCGAGGGAAAAAAAATATCTCTTTGCCTATGTAAAACCAGAGTAACTGGAAGCAATGCAGGTGAGCATCTTTCCACACTGTGGTTAGCAGTAATGCATACTTCAGGTCTAGGGTCGATGGAGAAGGGTTAAGATAACCATCTAGTGGATTTTGTTTACATTGTTGATTCAGCTTCTTTTTCATTTTTTTTTTCCAGTGCAAATGTGACCAGCCACAATGTAAAAGCAAAGAAATAGTGAAGTGAGCTGGAGGAGGCCTCCTGGGAACGCTCCCACCCATGCCCATCATAGCAAAAATGTTTCAACACACTGCCCTAAGTCATGGACCCAAAGCTTCCAGGGTAGCAAATAGGCAAAGAAAATATGTGTCTAATTTTCTGTTTCGGCCATGGCTTTTTTGTGTTTGAACATGGAATACAAAAAAATATAATGAATCCATGGTGATTATCATTGGACAAAGTAAAAGGTTTCCTTCAGTATTTCTATTCTCTTTTGGGAAACATCCAGATAATATAGTCCCATCATAGTCGATGATAAAAAAATTTCCATCATAAAAGTTACTCAGAAAGATGTTAAGCTTTTTCTCCCTCTCACTTGGATGTACCATCAGCATGTCTATGTAATTTGCATCAAAGAATTATAACAGAAGTGTCAGAGGAGTTCTCTACACTGTCAAGGTTGATTTTCAAAAGTATTGAAACATGGAGGACATTCAGGAAACATCTGGAAGAAAAATTAATGTTGTGCCAATATTTAAAACAGAATAAATAGAATACCCTATTTAGTTATAAGCTTGTCATCATAAAATCAATCCAAAAAAAAAAAATGAAACACCTAATATGGGACTCAGTTTATAAAGAATTAAAAGAGTGTAATTTAATTAACGCAAATCAACACAGGTTTCTGGAAAACAGATCTTATCAAATTAACTTGAGGGCTTTTTTGACATTTACAGATTTGACTTGTAAAGGTACCATTGCTGTATTATTCTTGGGTTTCTATTCTGATCTGATATGACATGGTGTCTTGATAAATAATGTGAAATAATAAGAAAAAATCTGCATGCTTAGTTATCTAAATAATAGCTCAGTGTAATTATAAGCAGGACTCATTGTTAAGTGGCTACAGAGGTTGCTTCACAGGGATCAGGTTTTGGCCCTAAGCTATTTAATAACGTTATGAATGTCTTGGGGGAAGATACTGATACAGTCTTCAAATGATGCACAAACGATAAGGATAGAACAAGCAGGTGGAGGCAGAATAACAACTGGATGCTGGTCAAGAAAAATCTTCACAGGTTACTAACTGTTCTTCTCAGCAAAGTGTGTGTGAATGCAGTCCATTCCCACAGGAGCTCTGTCCTGATAAGCCACAGCTCCGAAAACACTCAGGATCATGCTGGATGGGTCCGCAGGAAATGAGTCTCTGGTGCAGGCAGAGATACCAGTTAGGAGCTGCCAAATCTTACAGTGGGGAGGCAGCTGCAGCAGCTCTACGCCCCTGGGTCCAACCAGCAATGAGGCTGAGCATGTATTCCCAACAGGCACGTGCCCACAGAGCACACGTATACACCACATGTATTGTTCAGTGTACTGTTGTTCAGTAAATCGCCAGCCTCACAAGTAACACAGGCAAACACACAGACCAAACACACTTTCACAAACACAGGCAGCACCAAGGGACTCACCCTGTCCCCTTCTCTGCCCAAGCAAGGTGGAGGTTGTCTACCGAGAACATATATATACACATGTGCAGTGTGGATGTCTCCAGCAGCTGCGTTCAGCCAGCCAGTCTGCCCAGAAGAGTTTTTATCACATAACCAAACAATGTCTGTGCTCTGGGACCTAGCAATGCATTAATTTTCAAGCCAGATCTGAGAACACATCATCTATCCCTCCATGTAACCCCATTTCCAGCAGAGTCATCCTTGGCCCCCAGGCCAGAAGGCGCTTGCCGTGCTGGCTCCCCCCATCCAGAAGGGCTCCCATGCTTGAAGGGCTCCCTTAGGCACCCCTGCAACCCTGAGGAGGCTGCGGGGAGATCTTACTGCTCTCTACAACTGCCTGACAGGAGGTTGTAGTGAGGCGGGTGTCAGTCTCTTTTCCCAAGTAACAAGAGATAGGACAAGAGGAAACGGCTTCAAGTTGTGCCAGGAGAGGTTTAGGTTGGATATGAAGAAAACTTTCTTTACTGAATGAGTGGTCAAGCATTGGAATGGGCTGCCTGGGGAAGTGGTCGAGTCCCCATCCCTGAAGGTATTTAAAGACAGGCAGACGAGGTGCTTTGGGACATGTTTTAATGGTGGAGTTGGCAGTGTTAGGTTAACGGTTGGACTTTATGAGCTTTAAGGTCACTTCTTAGAGAAAACAACTCATCTCCACCTTCCTCTTTACTTTGCAGGAACAATGATTCAAGAAGGCATCAGAAGTGTAAATTGTAACACATGCACCGATGTAGTCCTTGTAACTTAGGTACTCCGTCTTGGCCTACATTAGCTGTGTGTGAGTTCTGCAACTTCTTTGTCAAGTGATTAACAGTAATGTTGTAAGTAAGCTGACAAAAATTCTCGTATGTATTCCATTTTTAAGCAATGAAAATAATTGAAGGAAATGAGCCAACACACTTTGGAAGTTCACAGCAATATCCACTTTGTGTATCTTCGCACTGGGGTTCACTTTACTCTGCAAAATGTGTACAAGAAGCACATCCTGCTGCTGGGATTGAGGCAAAACACTCTGAAGTATTGATACAATCTGAATATGCCATACAGGATGTATAAACTTCGAATTTAAACAATGCACACTGAGGGAGTCAGGGCACACTTATAAATTAGGCTTATAAAGTATTCATCACATCACTTTTGTGCATTGAACTGATGCATATGCATTATACATTTTCTTTCCCTTCTGCACCTCTCTCTCTCTCGATTCTTCCATATGCAATTCATGCAAGCTTAGTCTCTCAAGTTCAGTTGGAATCAGTGGACAAATCTGGAGATGATAAGAAGGCTGCAAGCTACATTTCTGTGTATTCCTGTAATTTCAGTATGTCCCTGTGACTCTGAAGGTTCAAAAATATAATTGTTAACAAAATTCATACATCCACTATGATGCTGTTGTGATTTACACAAACTTGTGAGTCTACCTCACAAAGAGCAGTGCAGGCAAACTGAAAGGACTAAAAATTACACAAATTTAAAATAAATATAGTTTTGGTCTTATCACCATGAAGTTAAATAGTAAAATACAAACAGAAGTATATGTATTTTTTCTGACATGTTTTTTGTTTCCCTCCTCATCTCCTCCTCCTATTTTCACAACCTCTTTGGAAAATGATTGGCAGATTTCACAACAAAGGACAGACAAACCCGGAGATGGTTCCTTATACTCTGTTTCACAGACCTTCATTCTTTGACAGAGAATTTAAGGAATCAAGGTAATTGCTTACACTCAAGAGATTCTAATCCAATTTAAGAAGAAAAAGTGAGTGAAGTGTGGGAGTGGAAAGTGAATAAAAAGGTTATCTTACATATTGTGACCAGGACTGAAATTAAAAAAAAAAAAAAAATAGCAAGTTATGCTTACTGTGTTTGTGCTGGTTTAATTATCAAAAACCCCCTAATTTCTAGTTCTAGTGAATAGCTATAGTTTTAACATGAGGTTTTATCCATAAATATATCTCTAAAACGAAAAGCAAAATGTTGATTAAGATGGCTACACATACTTAAAAAACAAGATGTATTTCCGATATATTGTCTTTAGGAATTGCCACTTTCCTGTCCGTTACATGTATGCATCACATGCATGCGCATGTGTCAAGGAAGCAAAAGTATCACTGTCCTAAGTGCAAGAGGTATTACAGTTCTGATAACTGATAACAATTGTGCATATATTTCAGTTCAAGGGAAATACAGAGATATGAGATTGCATGAAATATTACTTGCATGCAAAACAAATGCAAAATAGTACTAAAAACTTCACTGTTATTACAAAAGTTATGCAAGATAAATTTCTCAATGGAGACATATAACACACTCTCTATAAAGCAATGTATGGTCATGCATGGAATATTAAATCTGAGAAGCAGGGAAACATTATGTAAGAATAAATAAGTACCTATTTTACTAAACAGTAAGGAACCCAACAGCTTTGACATTAGTCCACAGGTCATAAAAGTGTGAATCTAGTAAAGATTATATCCATTGGGACTGAAAAGAAAACAAACCAAAACCAAACCCACCTGTAAAGGAGTCAAAGGAGCTCTTGTTCACTGTACACCTGTGATAAGAGCTCTATTAGATAAAATAAATTACATGCTACCAGGAGAATGTCTTCTGTCTCTGAAGACATAAGGGACATTTCAGTTCTGCTTGTGTGCTTGTACGGATGGGAGAAAGAAAGTGGGCATGACTCATCCTGACAAACAAAACCTATTCCCAGAATAAATGTGCAGACCCTAAAAATATCAAGGCAAACAAACAAAATGTGTAAAAGAGAAAAAGGAGAAAACATCTTACATAAATAAAGGAGGTGAAAGAACAGATACCCATCTGAGATATCAGTTAAATATAAAATAATGCATTGGTATGCAAGCAGGGAAAAGCAATCATTCAGAGCTTGATGTCTTACGCCATTAATATCATGTATGCATAAGTTGTCTCCTACAATATTGCTTCTAAAAATACCATATTTTTTTCTTCCACAATTTACAAAAAGAAGTGCAATTCACAACCATTAGCCACATCTCATTTTTGTGATAGATTCTCACTTGATATAAGCTGCTGCAACTTCATCCATGCCAATGGAGCTTTTTTATATTAATTTAAGCTCTTCATCTTTTCCTTAGATGTTCTGCACAATGTGGAATTTTCTGCAATTAACAAAGTTATTGAACATAAAATGTTTTCAATAGTCATTAAAATCCAAATAATATTAAAAAAAAGCTTCCACCATCACAATATCTAAATACAAGTCTATTTTACAGTTGTATGACCGTCCATGGGAAAGGTCCTCCCTCACTTCTCTCTCTGGTATAACTCCCTTCAGGCAATGTATTACAATATCTACTTTTTATCCAACAGTATTCTTCAGTTCTTAAGTTGGACAGAGGATCATCAGTGGGGAGAAAAATCAATCTATCATAGAATTAATATAGTATTTGTGTCTCATAAATTCTTGATTAGTTTAGAAGACCCAAAATCCTCTAGGGACTGTAGCAAATTCAAAAGCTGCTCCTAAATGATAGAGTAGATGCTTGAGTTTCTGACCTGCCAAGCTACTAGATAATAAAAAAAAAATACAGACAGATGACAGTTTGTTATATGGAACATATATTTTCCTACTCAACATCAGGGCTAGCATGCACCCAAACTTGCACTTATGGTTTGCAAAATGTAATGCGCTAGATGTCAGTTGATGCAAAGCGGCATAATATTGCCAAAGCAGCATCTAGAGAATTTAGTTGGTTGCTGTTACAGGGATTTGTGTGAGGACTAAGGTCTTGAAATCACTGAAAGATAGTGGGGGGGGTTAGATTAAGATTGCAAGGGATCTTCATCTGTCTCTTGTTTTTTGGCAGTGCTTCAGAACATTTGAAAATGGCTCTGACAGTAAGAGAGAATGGAAACTGGAGATAGGCAGAGACAATATACTCACAGATCACAGCTTATGCTTTGTTATTTTTTTTTTTCTGCTCTGATAGTGATGCTGATTTCTACTTCTTGGAGGCAACCAGTATTTAGCAACTCATTGGAATATGGCCAAGGAATATTTCAGTTAGATTTTTTGTTTTAGAAACAATGCCTTGGAATACAAATCTGATTATGCTCTCAGAGTAGTACTAAGTGAAAATGTTAATTACACTCCTAGTGGCCACTGAACATAGCAGTCCTCAGTTTCAAAGAGCAGTCCTTGATGTGCCAGAAGGAGCTGCAGCATCTCAGAGTGGTACAATTCCTCTGAGATTTCCAGCAGCAAAATTGTATTATAAGACAGCTAAAAATATGTTACTCTCCTAATATTAATTTTCCATGTAAGCAGTTGCTGTAGTTGCCATAGGAATGTTATGTAATTGCATATTGATGGCAGGGTGGCTTATGCGATTATTGAGTAGGAAGAAGTCAACATTATGAAGTATTCAGGGGGCCTTTGGCAGACTTAAAGGAATTTTCCAAGCATGATATGGAACTGCTTGGAACAGAACAGAAATGATTAGTAATGGTTTCAAAATTTAGTTATTGCACAGGTATGTGTGCAATGTCCTTATCATAATGCATAATCTCCTTTTCTTCTGAGAAGGAAATAAGCACCTGCCTATACTTGCATCCAGTTGTCACAGGCAACCTTGGTAGTGCTGTTATGTTTGTATTATGGTGACTATACTGTGCCTTTTTGGCATGTAATTCATGCAGTCAAGCTGCCCTGGGTTGTTTGTGAAATGCTGTGATGTCCTGGTTTCGGCTGGGATAGAGTTAATTTTCTTCATAGTAGCTAGCATAGTGCTGTGTTTTGGATTTAGTACCAGAAGAATGTTGATAACACACTGATGTTTTCAGCTGTTGCCAAGTAGTGCTCAGACTACTCAAGGACTTTTTTGAGCTTCTCCTGCTCGGCCAGGTGCATAACAAGCTGGGAGTACAGCACAGCTAGGACAGCTAACCCAAACTGACCAAAGAGCTATTCCATACCATATAACGTCATGCTCGGGGGGAGTTAGTCGGTCGGTCGGTTGCGGGGAGACTGCTTGCGGCTCGGGGACTGCTCGCGGCTTGGGACGGGCTGCCCATCGGTCGGCAGGTGGTGAGCAATTGCATTGTGCATCATTTGTTTTGTATGTTCTGTATATTCTGTTATCATTCTCATTATTACTATTATTATTATTTTCTCCTATTAAACTGTCTTTATCTCAGCCCTCGGCTCTAACCTTTTATTTTCTTCCCGATTCTCTCCCCCATCCCACTGAGGGAGGTGGGGGAGTGAGCGAGCGGCTGCGTGGTGCTGAGTTGCCAGCTGGGTTAAACCACGACATGTGAATGTGGAAAAATTACTGATTTGACAGGTTTCAGAGTGTCCTGAAGGATTTGGGGTATGAATGTAACATCCTTTTTAACAAAATGCCACAAAACCAGGGTCAAGCAGTAAATGTTCGCTGGATAGCATAGAGGAGAGTCCCAAGATCCAGTTATTGGGGTAGAATTCCAAAAATACAGACCCAGCTTCAGGTCCTGCAGTGAACCTCCATTTCATCTGGTCTAAGTACTGAAAATCCATGACTGCTGAATTCTCTGATGCTGGAAATACCATGTGCAGATGGAGAAGGATGTATCCCTGCTTCTGCAACAAGAAGTATGGAAATCTGAGCCAAAAGAAAGAAGTGACCATCAAGGAGAGAAAAGTTGAAGGAAAATTAGATTTGTGGCTCATTTTCCTAGTGACTATAACCATACTGATATAAAAAAAAAACCTGTCCACATCCTGTTCTATGGCCCTAGTGCAGCACAGTTTATGTCTGTGTGACTAAACTCTTGTCTTTCCACAGGGTGTCCTGTTTACATATTGGGAAGTGTCTCTGGCTTGTGCTATCATTTGAACAGGTTTCAGGCAGGGGTTATTTGGCACAAACCGAATCCATGCCCAAAAGCAAGCTAACCTTTGGATAGGAGAGATGCTCTTATGCCTGTACTTCAGATCGTGGCTTAGCCAGATTTAATTTACTAGTATAGATGTAGCTAACAATGAACTGTTGTGACAGTGAGTTTCACCAATACGCTGAGGGACTGGACTTCTCAAGAAAGAGCAAAACATAGGAACAGGAGGAATTACTTTTTTGTTGTTGTTGTTTGTGATTAGACCTTTATGTCTCAGCTCTTCTTATCAGAGCATATGCTGACATGGTGGGCTGACTGCAGCTCAGTATTGCCAACTTCAGCTACACCTCTTAAATCCTCTCAGCAGACCCTGACTTTGGGCTGGGGAATGGGCTAGATGACATCCAATATTTTTATTTACATGTTTTCTAAAAATCTAAATAAACTACTGCTCCAGCCTAGGACAGCCTGAGTGGATCCTGAGCAATGCCTTAATTCTCTGCATAGTTGCATACGGTGTAACAGGACACAGAAACACGATAGCAACATAAAAAGTTTTGCTGTCTTGGCCTCCTTGTTCTTTTGAGCATCCTTCCTCCCTACCACAGGCAGTTTTCCATTGCTGCTGCTTCTTAGTGACCTCAGCACGCTGGACCCACCACGCCCTCAGGTTAAAAGGAGATGGTATGACTTAGCTAAATGGAAGCTTGGTTTTCAGGTTTGACAGTTCATTCACCGGCTGTGTGCTGAAAAGTCCCCTTCCTCCTTCACGTTCCCCAAAGAAGTTTGGATGGAAAATTATTGAGAGACTATCAGTACGCTGCCACCTTCTCGGCTTGGCTTTTCTAACCAGAACAACCAATTCTGACTGCAAACAGAACTGCAATGACAGAGTTAACTTTGCCTGTGTCTCCAGCTTAATAAATAGAGCAAGGAAACCCTGGCACAATGCACAGCACAGAACTGGGGCAAAGTCACCGCGAGCTAATGTCTCCAGTAATGGAAAATACAGTCTGTAGTTTTTTCCACTGGCTCTATTCCAGATGCTGGAATCCCAAGGATGATGCATGCAAGATCTTAATGGCTTTGTGATAAAAATTATGTGGATTTTTATATTAGTTTCCAATACATACCCTGACAATATCTTATGGGTGATGCTTGTTTTAGATGGCTTCTGTTGTACCTGTTTACCCGTGCCTTGCACGTATTTTAAACTGTGGTATTTTGCAGAATCATCCATATATAATAATTGCTATTTTCCAAGAAATTCAATGGGGAAAAAATGAAAGTAAAATCACCTTCCAAAGATAAACATTTTCCAGTTTGTAATACTTCGGGCAGTTACTGGTGGTTACATGAGGTCCTAAATGTATCTCTTGAGTCTTCTTAAAAGAGTATCCATATTCTCACATATATATTTTTAAATAAACCTGTCTGAAAATGCCAGAGAATAAAATATATCTATTTTATTATTTCATTGCTTTGAAATAATGTTCTTAAAGTACCAAAAGAGGAAAAAAAACCCCAAATCAACGACACCTCCACAAGAGAGTTACATTGTATATTTGTCTTATTTGAACATACAAACAAGGAAGATCTTCAGTATTTCACCTGATTTATGGCTGACACATTTTAATGTCTGCTTTCAAGTAAAAAAATTATTTGGAGCTTTGTCATACTAGCAGCATCGATAAGATGCAAGTGAGTATGGGATATATGATGTAAATGAAGAAAATTATGTCCTCTAAATATTTCCATCTATTTGTTTCTTTTGTGGTCTTTCAAGCTCTCAAGTTAACTGTTGACAAAGTGACTGAAAAGTTGTAAACAAATAATTTCACTTGCATGTAAAATATGACTCTGCTGCAGTAGTAGGAGAGCTCAGTGCTCAGTATACCAGGACATTCTGCAGGCAGAAAACTTAGAATTACAAACCTGAGATTTTAGAAGGTTATAATTATTTTTTAATCTCTCAGAATAGAATGTATTTAAAATTATTCACAATTTCTATTACTTATATGGAAAAAATTACTTGCAAAGTCACTTTTTTTTTCAAATTGAGATTTTTCTTCTGCATTCAAATATAACTCAGTATTTGCTATCTGTAAGTCTGTAAGTAAGCCTACTGTAACTTTTTTTTTTTTTAAATTAGTGAAGGCAAAATGTGTAAGGTTTGTGTGATGAATCAAACTTAAAAGCTGAATTTTAAATTCTGAATTCATGGTATTGTTCTGCTCTGCAATCTGATATTTTTCTACAAGGGAGATAAATTTTTGATTCTCTTGGGAAAGACAGATAATAAGCAGGGGAAAAAAATATCCTAGAAAATTACCATAACTATCTCCATATCCTGCAGCCTCATTGCAGAACACAGAGACCTTCACCCTAAATTCAGTTATTTTAAATGCATAGAGTTATTGATCAACACCACTTATTAGTGATATCTGCTTTTTATTAATTGTTTGTGTAATATCATAGATATGTATTGGGGCTTTACAGAGAACTAACTGTGTTTGTTACCTCTGTGGTTGTCCAAAACATACTGTTTATTTGTGATGGACAGCCCATAAAAGACAAATAATGAAGTACTTATGGAAAAAACATACCAGAGCAATTGGCAGCACTTAAACCTTTTGCTAATAAAGACATGAAGGAGGCTGAAATGGACTCCGTTTAAAAAAAAAAAAATAAAAAAAGACAGTTTCTTTGTCAGGGAAGAAGCCTTCTGACAAATTAGTAAGAAGGAACGTGCATAACTAATACCTACAGTATATTAGTCCATTGAATAAGTTTGCAGTGTTCAGGCATAACCTTGCATCTGTGGGTGAATAAACATCAAATTATTACTCCATTCTGTTAAGTCCTCATCTACCTTTCTAAATCACATGTCGTAATAAGATTTTCCACATGTCTGCATTCTTCTCTTAATCAACTCTGATCTTTGCTAGGATATTCTGTCTTCCCTCATGTGTCTAAAAACTTCAGAAGTCAGATGTGAATTATATTTTTAAGTAGTATCCCGTACCATAAGGATTACAAACCTCAAAGAAAGTGGTAGGAGAAAAGCTACCTCCTACTGGACTAAGCATTCATGTTATTGAAAAATTTATCTGTATCATCTTCCATGTATGGCTTTGAAGGATGTAAGATTGACATACAGGAATTGATGTTTTTATTTAATGAAAATGCTTGTTTTGAAGCAAAATATTTGGTAGTATTTAGACTATTATCTTTGAACAGACTTAATTTCTTGGTTTTGTTTGCTAGTTTCAAAGTATTTAAATACAAATTCTCTGATAGAATTTTAAACAACTATATAACTTTAACTTTATATACACATAGGGAAAACATAATTCTTATTTCCCTCTCATCTGCCAACAGATAGTTCAATTTTCCTCACTTGTTAATTACTAGTGGAATGGGAAGATAACAGACAAAATAAGATTTTCTCCATGGAAGTGAACAGATGTTATTCTTAAAAGTATTATGAAGTTTTGCATTTCTCATTGAAAAAGAAAATTAGTAGGAAAATTGATTAAAACAAAAAAGAAATGTTGCCACAGCCTTCTAAAATAAAACAAACCTGTGGAAAATCATATTAAAATTCCAGTTAGAGACTGCCTGGGGGAAGAGAGAAATTCCAAGAAATGTTTGAGAGGTCACAGTCTTCACCCTGCACAGCATCTGAGAAAGGCACAGTGCTCAACTTGTTTGCTTTAGAGGCTCACTATGGAGAAGAAACAGGGTTATAATGGAAGATGACTTACCAATATTATTTAATTGAGATTCAGTCAACAGACAGTTACCCTTTTCTGTGAATACAGGCAACAAGTTGAATGAGAATTAGTGGAGGTTCATCATTAAAAAAATACTTCCCCTTTCACTATGACAAATAAAAAAACCCAAACCAAACCAAAACAAAAACTTTTCAGCCAGATATTTTCTTCAGATTTGCTTATTTTATTTGGCTTTTATGTCTTGTTACTTTCAAGTACTTTGGAACGGTATTTTTCCTTCTTGCTGCTTTTGCATTCCTGGAAGATTTCCAATAAAAGTTTTTTCTCCTACTCTCATGCTAATTAATACATGGTAGAGTACTATATTGTGCAGTGTATATGCACATTATCGCTACTAACATTTTGCTACTTCTCTCAGTAATTAGCATGAGAGGATGAAAGGAGACATTTTTTGCTAATGAATGCTCATACAGCGCTTTGAACATGTAAGGCCCTATAGAAAGATGAAGTGCAGTGTTTCCCGTTCTTTCCCTCAAGCTTTAAGTCCATGTTTGGCTGGCTTCATCTTTTCTCCTGTGGCTAAACCCTTTCATTTACATATAGAATTTTAGTGATGTTGAATGATAAAATTAAAAGATTGAGAATATGCAAAGATTATTACTTGTATTCATAGGATACATCTATATGAAAAAGCAACAACAGGACTGATTTGTTATTACACATTTCCAGTTTATACTAAAATAGCTTGTGAGGGGAGTAACAGTGGTGATCTAATCCTAGTACGAGGTAGAATAAATAAAAATCACAAGTCTTTTAAGTATAATAAATAAAATCACATGTATTTTAAGTAGACACCCCTCCCCCACACAGGATTTGTGTTTGTTTAAATAGTTTTAAATTATTGCCTAGACCTGAGATGGTCTAATTTGATGATATTCTTCTGATATCAAACTAAGTTCACGAACTCAGCTTGTATAGATGAAATGCTGTGCTCCTTTGCAGATGCCCATGTGAATTTTGATAAGTCTTGTTTAAATGTGATGGGGGAAAGTCCAAGTTTTTCTGCAGAAAATAATTTCATCAAAATTTAAAAGCAATTGAAATTTCTTGTGGCTCAGCTGAGGACATTTCATGTTCCAGAGAGTTTTGAGCATTTTTCTGGTGTAAAAATATACTAATTTTTTTTCTCAATTTGGACACCTAAAAGTAGCTGTACAATTTTTTTCTTTGTTTCCTTCTCTCCTGCAGTTTACAGTAGTTGTCTCAGAGGATCTAGTTTCCTTATTAAGTTTGTCCTAACTGTTTTTCCTGCAGAACTGAAAATTTAGGCTCAGTATAGTTTCTTTTCCAAAACAGTAAAAGAATGATGGATGTTAAAACATAGGCACAGTCCCTTAAAACATAGTAATTGTGGCATAATAAAAGTTGGACCTATGATAGGACAGAAACTTAAACAAGTGGTTTTCTGTCTGAGAAGAAAATGTCACAGAGCCTGTTTTTCAAGAAAATGTAGCTAAGTAAATCAGTTCAGTTTATTTTGCTTTCATGCATTTTTATTGCAAAATATGAAATCTGAGCATTTCAGCAGTATGCGCCTGTGAAAAAAAATCAAACAGATTCTTATTCCATGTTCCAATACTATGAATCAAAAGAAATTATTTATTCAGAAATGGATTTTTTTTACCAGACTATATACTTCCTTATAGTTATATTTGCCAATGTGATAGGGTAAAACATTTAAAGTACTCATACATTATTGCATCAATAATACCTCTCAGCCTACATTTTCCACCTATCTTCTCATTCAGCAACCTAGTTTTATATAATTAATACAACTAACATGAGTTGTAGTATAGATCTTCTGGAACAAGTCAGCCTTATATATACCAGAAGAGTAGACTGCAAACATTTTCATTGCCCTTGTATATAAATATATTGGAATCTGGCTAAAACAACATTGTGATTTCAATAGGAAAAATTCTATAAGAATTAGTAAAGTAGCTAATAATTTTTTTTCTTTGATTCATAGCAACTTAAAAAGAGACAGCACCAACTTTTCATTGTCTTCTGTTGGACCCTTGCATTTGTAAGAACCTCTATTTGTTATGAAGCTGGATTGTTTTGGTTCTTTCATTATGGAAGACTCACAGTTTCTTCTCGATCTGCATTATTTTCCCTGTGTCTCTGATAACTTCTGCATGACCCACAGCTTAAGTAAGAATTGCATGCAGTTCTAAAGATTCTTTGTTTCCTTCTTGGATATGTCCTTCAGGTTTTGTTGATACCCTTCTGGCTACATGATGTTCCAACTACATAATTCCTCCTCAGGTAATGTTTCAAAGGCTGACTCCTTTTGTTCTGTTGTTTTCAGAGAGTTTTTAAATAGTTTTCTAAAGTTTTTTTACTCAATTATACATTATCTTTAAGATTCACTTTAATGTTTCTAATATGCAAGTAACTAGAAATTTTTGCCTCAATTTCTACAATTTATCATCTGTATGCTTCATTTTAATATTTTTATTTAAAATCTTTCTATGTATTAGTGATTACCAGTAGCTGATCTATCAAAAACCTTGTTTAACATATTGACTTCATTATTACTGCTGTGTCAAGAATAGTTAAGCAAGATAGGAGGAATTTTCTACAAGCCCAATAATTCCCAGATTGCTTGATAAACTGGATGTGATGTTTTGAACCTGAAAAATCATCATGGGCTTGTGGGAAAACAACGTTAAACAGAGAAGTAAATTTTATCTGTTAAGTACAAACCTTCCTAAATAGGAAAAGCATAGAAATTAAAAACCAACCTAATCCTCACCTCAAAGGATCATTTATCTCCTTGTTTTGAGACAACTTAAGTACAGCCAGGCTGTCCCTGACAGAAGCTTGTTTGACCTCTTTTAAAGCTTGAAATGAAACTGTTTCTGCAGCCTCGTAAACAGCCGGTTCTGACTTTTAACTATCCTTATAGCTAGAAGCGTGTTTTCCTGATCTATCCAAAATTTTCTTTGCTGTAAATTAAGATGAACACTTAGTGTATTGCACTCAGGGCACATGAAGAACAATTGGTCATTCTCATTAATAGCAACCTTTTATATTGGAGAATTCAGCCACAATCTTTTCTAATCAGAGGCAAATTCCTCTAATCTGTCTTCACATTCAAATTTTCTAAATTGTTTTGTGATTTTGATGGTGTCATTTTGATTCTAAATTTTTCCTAAGTGCCATTGTGAAATCCATGTATAATACCCAGCAGAGGCCTTTCCATTGCCACCAGTGCTCATTAGCTACCTCAGTGCAATCTCACTCTCCTTTGCTTGTCTATAAGTAATGTGTGTTTGGTATTATCATTAGAATCAGGACTTTACAACTGATGATCATGGTAAACTGCAGAGAACATTTTGAACTCTGAGGCTGTCTTTCAAAGGGCCTGAGTCCCCTTCTGGACCAATGCCATTTTAAAATTTTGTCATCACTTTATTCCACTATCCTGGTTATTAATGAAAATACTGAGCACCACCAGAAAAGAATCTAAAGTCTTGCGGTAGCTAGATTCTGCTCTGCCACTTGGCTACTGATACTTACCACTTTTAGTAGATGCCATACTTTTTCTTAGCTGATTTAATCTACTTGCCCCCGTGCTTATAAGAACACTATAATTGTAATTAAAAAAAAAAAAAAGAGAAAGAAAAAGATACAACTTGAAGCTTTACTGCTTCTTTCTTTCCACTTATAATAGAAGTACATTGAATTGCTACGCATTGCTTAGAAATGATCTTTCAATAGGATACCAATGGGGATCCTCCTCAAGGCACCTTCTGTATGCATCTGAGGTGTCACCTGATCTGCATGAATTCTCAAAGACAAGCTGTAGCATTCAGTGCTTGCTTTAAGTTTTTCTTAGGCCACATTACATTTCATCATGCAATAGCCTCACTGCTGTGTTAGACAAAAGCCAGTAAAAAACTCAGTCTGTACTCTTTTGCATTCGCATTCTTCTAGAATATCTAAAAGGGAGAAAAAAACAGTAAAAAACTCAGTCTGTACTCTTTTGCATTCTTCTAGAATATCTAAAAGGGAGAAAAACCCCCCTCTCCAGCAGTAACAAACACATTTGGAAATTGTTAGCATTATTACAATCCTAGGTCGATATCAACTTGTAAAAAGAGTATAGCAGAAAGAACGTATTGTTTGGAGAGAAGTGGTATCTTAGACTACTTACTAAAATAAGGTGGTGTTGGATGGAGAGATGTCATTCCCATCTTCCATTCTGATTTTTCTGAGTAGGACTATCTTCTGTATGATAGGCCTCTGCAACTTGCTCAATAATTTCCCTGCATCCTACTTGATATGTAAGCAGAAACTGGATACCACTTATGTTCCTTAGGACCTTCCCAGGTGTTAACCGGTGAAAAGAAAACAAGCCTAGATGTACTGAGGAATTCTGTAATGATTTCTCCCAGACTTCTGGCAGATTCACACAACATTTATGAATGGACATTACCTGTAGGAATGCCATAGGTACATAAAAGTAATTTCTGAAATAGATTTCTTTCCTTTACTATGAATACCTGTCTAGTTTCCCACTCCATTAAATGGTTACAATAAGTCCGTATCACTAAGGTAGCCTAAGGCACCCTCTTGATTAGAGTTTTGGGCTTGTTTTTAAAAACTTTGTCTCATCATCATACTCTTCTTGAGTGAGATGCTGATTTTTTTGTCAGACAGCTCTGACCTAGGCAGTGTCTTTTATCCCAGTTTCTGACATATCAAACAAACCTACGAAAGGAAAGCAGAAGCTGGCTTTCAAGTGACAGTACATAAAATGTTTTTTAATATCAGATCATGTTCCTTTTGTCAGGTCAGCTCCAGGCAGTTTTCAAATATATTCTAAGAGGTACCATGTTCTGGATAAGCATTTTTTTTATGGCTACATTTAAATTAGTTAACTTGGTCAAAGTCTTTTACAGTAATAAATGTAGATATAATTGCTGACTGTACAAGTAATGAGTGATTTACATGTCTTGGGGATGCACTGATTTAGGTGTTACTTAGCAAACCTAAAGAAAGGTAGAAAGTAGAACAATGTAGACCATAAAAACATATAAACCAAATGTCTAGAGATCCATTCACTGCCATTGAAAAAAGGGATGCAAAATATGATCAGATTAGAGAAGGCACCTTTTTGCAGATGCTGTTTGGGAGCATAAATAACCATACAAAAATGCAGAGTAATGCTGAATCAGCATACCTGTGGTTAACAACGAAACATGGAAGAAAGGCTAGGATATGATGTCCTCTGATACATTATTCAGATTATATTCAAATCTGTTTATTTGTCGCAACTTATGAAGGCTGCTGACTGGTCTGGTACCTGGCTGAGCTCAGCACATAGCTGACGAGGAGTTAATTGAAACTAAATCCAAGTAAGAAAAAGGTTATGTCTGCAGGCAGAAGAAAACCCCTAGGGAGCTTTCCATCATATTCACTTCTTCATCTGAAGACATGTCGCACAAATCATCAAAACAGCCCTTGGTTTCTAGACTCCCCTCTGAACCTGGACTTATAAATAGCAACCTATACACAAACACCAGGACTAAGAGACTTCTCGCTTTTGTTTGGTGATGAAATGACCTTAATCATGTATACCATCCTTATGAATTAATTATCATGGTGAAGCTTACTGAAGCCTGAACACAATAAGTACACCCACTGTTCTGCTCTTGACACTAGCTCTTTATAGAAAGAATACTGAGTCAGATTTAATGTTTCATCTACTGTTTTCCAGCCTCTGACTGAGCAGGACTAGGGTTATTCTGACCTTCAGAATTTAACTACCTAAGTCCATGAGAAAGAAGGTTAGTTATTATATTTTTGGAGGTTAGAATAAAATAATAGTATTCACTGCTTGGAGAAACTGAGAAAAAACATAAGATTCACCACTTTCTAATTCAAATGCAAAGCCCAGTACTTTGAGGTTTCCTATGATAAAACAAGTTGAAGTTATATCAATATTTAAGAAAAATTGACCTAAAAGTATCAGATTTTATATATGTTGAAAATAATAGACTTTTTTTTCCCTCTGGAAAACGAGAATGATGACTACTAGTGATATAAGTTAAGTTTGTGGTAAAAATTTCTGGAAAGACCTAAGAAGAACGAAAGAGATTCAGTCCAAACTGTGTTTCTTGGTCATCAACTCATTTAAAAACTAATGATTTATGGCATTTCCTCCCCCCTTCCCCCCCCCCTCCCTGGGCATTTCTAGAAAAGCAAAAGTTCAGTTCCACATAGTTTTAATACTATAGACCTGATGCCATACCAGAAATACGGAGCTGATCTCCCTCTCCACTTCCAAGTGGTTATCCTATTAGAATGGGATATTGGAGGCCCAGTACAAAGTCCACATTTCTGACTTGTCTCTGAAGCCTTCTTCTTCCTTACAGCAATTATTAGCTGGACTATAACAGATACTGAGTTGTTTGCATAGCTCATGTTGAAACTGATTTACTTCATATAAATTGTTTATAGACTAATACTAAAAGAAATCCTTGAGACAGTGAGAAAAATTTGTCAAAGGACCTTTTTTGAATTAGTCAAGTGGAGAAGATGAGACTAGGTTACTTAATTAGGTGTCCTAGGGGTGCTTCTGTTTATCAAAGTAATTTCACTTCCACATGAATGAAATATAGAATTTTAGAACTACGAGGATGAACTGTTTCAATATTTCATTTTTTACCCCTTTATCTTTTAGCCATCCAAAGCTATTGCTTGAATTTCTCATAACCAGCAGTGTTGTGGTTTGATTTGGGTTTTTACCAATTTTCCAGTATAAGCTCTGTCAACAAATAATTTGCTGATGACTATACTCAGTGGGCTTCTAAGTCGCAGTTCTAGTGGTTCTTCAGAGAGATCTTCAACACTTCTGAGGTGAGGACTTCCAAATTACGCAAATCATTGTTTTCTACTGTGGAAGAGGTAAGTTGGCACCCCTGGTGTTAGGATGTCAAGATCAGAAAAAGGCCACGAGATTTTGCTTCATTCATTTTCCAGCCATTTTTCTCCTCTGAAAGAATGAAGATCATAATGAGTAATTAGCCAGTTTTACTTAAAAAGCATTATCCAGATCTTTTCTCCTCTGAAAGAATGAAGATCATAATGAGTTTTACTTAAAAGTAAAGCCAGTTTTACTTAAAAAGCATTATCCAGATCATTATGTATCTTGATTTATAGGGTCAGGAACCTAAAATAGCTATAGGTAGATTTCAGTTCTATTTATTGCCTGTCTGCCTCCAAAGCAGAGTTATTAAGGAAGGAATATCTCACAAGACAATCCACATACCTTCTCACATATCATGTGAGGCCATAATGGAATGAGAGGAGAGCTTGCGGTTGTATTTTCACCAGCATCATTTCAGAAACCTGAGGAAGTTAATGGACAAGTGAAGAAATGTCAATTTCCCAAGTGGAAAGGAAGGTTAATTTAAAAGGGAGTGAAAATAAATGCTTTTAACTTTATCCTCACTGGAATCTGTAGAAGTCATGGACACAGTTGTGAGTAAAACCCTGCTCTTGCCCCCCAAACCAGAAGACAGCTGTGGGAAGCATGCCCAGGACATGAAGAGCCCAATGATCACTTCAACCACAAATAGTCAATTAATTTTTTTGGCAGCAGTGTGGTGATTGTACCCTCTCGTTAGCCTTTTAAACCAGCCTTTGGGCAGGGGAAACAAAGAAAAAAAAAAAAGAAAAAGAAAAGAAATAGGTCTGAACCATTGCTAGAGACCAAGATTCCAGCTTTTCAACAAAGAAGAATGCCTTGGTATGGGAAAGGCACTGAATGCCAACAGTTTCAGGAAGCAGTTTTGTTGAAATAATTTGTATATAGTAGTTAGTGTTGGGTTAACCAGCTCCCCTTTAACCTCGCTAGCTATTGCAAGAGGCAGTGTTCAGGTCACCTGTTTCTTTCTCAGTCTTGCTGAATCAGTGACCCACAAACCTAACATCTCCTCCAGGGTAAAAAATGCATGAGCTTGTTCTTTAATGCATATCCTTAGGGTACATACTTATTTTAAGTCTCTCTGCTGCCTATTAACATTAGCAAAGATTGCTATAGCTTTCCCCATTAAAAAAAAAAAAAAAAAAAAAAAAAAGGAAGAAGAAAAAAAATTGGACTAGAGTTGAGTGTAATGAAGGCACTGTTATCCTGACACAGCAAAGTGTCTTTTTTTGCTATTTTGCTTTAAAGAGTATAATCATGTGCAAGTGAAAACATACAGATAATTAGTGCAGCTTTAATATTATTTTAATTTATTGAAAGGGTAAAATGCCACTGGATCTCTGGAAATAGCCACAACACACCCTGAGTTCGAAAAGTTTGGGGCGCTTTTTGTCTTGTAATAGTTTACATTGATTTCATAAGGTCAAGAATCCCAATCATTCTGTGACTTTTTTTTTAAACTCACAACCTATTTTATGAATTACCCTGTTTTAATTTCTTTAATATCCTACATGAGTGTATGGTACTAGGAAGCATGCCAAATTACTCTCAAGTCAATTTTAGATGTTCTGCCTTGGAACTTACAATTTTCTGATGTTATCAGTCTATTTAGTGATTCTACTTTTCCATTTACCAAATCATTCTTTTGAGTCATCATATCAAGTATTTGACTGCAGTGAACAATCATTAAAGAATTCTGTGCAGTGCTGGAAGATGACTGGGTACCGTTAGAGACTTATACGTCCCCAGGTCCTATCATTTTCAGGAGAGACTGCTGCTGTTTCAAAGTCACTGATTTGTACTTTCTGCCTGACTTAATTCATATGAAGACACTCACACACACAATAAAGCTTTTTTGGAGGACAAAACACAAACAAGGGAACAAAGTTTATGTCCAAACTCTTTAAAAATCAAAGTAGTTCAGAAAGCTCATTCTATTCTGACACAAAGGAAAGCATCATGCTAAGTCAACTGAAGTGTAAGATTTGTTTATGTCATTTTCTGCCAGCTCCAGGTAAATAGTACTTTTCTACTTTTGAACTTAGACCTTGTCCTGTTTATATTTGTTCACGTTACACATTACAATTGACTTACAGGCTGATTCTTTGGTTGCCAGAATTTAATAGCTGAGGATGCTATTAAACACAGCATTAACAACTAAACTGTGCCTGGTCAACTTTGTCACTTCTCAACTCCCTCTTCTGATATTATCTTTAAACCAATATATTTTCATCAATTTTTGAGGCAAAGTGTTTTTCAATTGGATGCCAATGCTACAAATAATTTAGAAAGAGGAATTCATTGATCGTATTATACACTGAAAATGGGATACAAACCCATGAAACAACTGTGCTTAATCAGATGAGCTATAATTATCAGGTATTTAGAGCTTTCTACTCTGTAATTTAATCGATTCCCTGTTGAAAATAAAAACTAGATTTCCAAAGGAGTTTTAAATATCCAGGATTCATGGGGGACATCTGGTAAGTTAAGACTATTTTAAGATTTACTTAGAGAACAGCATTTTTTTCTGATCTAAATCTCTTCTAGAAACTTATATATCCCATGACTGTATTAGCATATAGAATTTCCTAAAATGTTTCTTGCTTGATATGATGTATCTATTGACTCACCAGCAGTTCCTGAATTTCATCAAGGAGTGATGTATTATAATGCAAGGTTTAAATGAAATTTTAGTAACTTGCAAGTTTCTGCCACATCTGAATTCTTCATTGTGTACGTTGGAACTAATAACCAGAACAGAGTAGAAAAGATGTATGATTAGCATTCCTTTTACAAAGGACAAACCTTTCTTTTAAACAAACAAAACCTCTAAAACTGCAGATCTGTCAGAAAATAAGGTTTATTACTTCTCTATTGCCTGTGAAATGCCAGGAGAGTTTCCAACAAACAGCAATAAATGTGAAAAAGGCCCACTCTGTTCTCGTCACCTAACTGGATTGCCACAATAGCCTGCAGTATGCTTTAACATCAGAACATACGAGTTTTATATTTGAGTAGAGAGGGAGTACCTTTGAACCAAAAGATCTGTAGACCTACCTTAATTGCAAAAACAAGTAGAATGATAGAGACTTTTAAAACATTTCAATACGTAGCTGTTCCATTGGTCAGACAGAGTGCAATTTATGACCAATAGAGGTTGCAGAACATATTTCGGAACCATATTTTGAAACATATTGTAACAAAGGTTTTAGGCATCAGAAACTTCAATGCATGTGGTAATTTCCTGTGCTCCCAGATGAAGCTCAGAAAACCACTGAAAACAAGAAATCTAGGGGAAATAATATAGTAGGTCCAGGTCCTTGAAGGCATTTTGTCTTTGCAATGCCCAATCCCTAGGTGTCTTGTTGCCACAGGGTACATGCCTTAGCCAATATTTCTCAGAAGGCAACTGCCTTAGGCAAGCCAGGGTTGAACTGCAGTGAAAGAACAGGTCTGTCATTTGTCTAGCTCTGGTTAGGAAGGAATCCTCCCTTTTTTTCACAATTGCAGTGGAAAATTATCATGGTTTAGACATATAACTTTTCCGGAGTAACACACTCAGGTGTTCGGCAGTGCTTTAGGAAGATTCTATCTTTAGGTGTATTCGATATCTGCTATTGATTCAGGCCACTGGCAAGAGTGATTTGGAGGATTGTCTAAGCTTCAGGTTGAGCTGAGCTCTGAGCAGCTTATTGACTTGAAGGCAGCACTGATTTGCATATGTCTGGCAGCAGAAACATGACTTTAAGTAGAAGTAGGTGGCACTGATTATAGGGACTGTAGTAGAAACTTGGTATTTAGATAGGCATATACCTGAGTATGTCTTAGATTTTAGCCCACAGGGTATATTTTTTTCTAACTAGGTGGATTTTGACACTTTCAGTGACTTGAATGAGATTGCTGCAGAGTTTGTGAGATTGTTGCCTTATTCAGTGAATAAGTTGATTTAATTAATTTACTCAGGGGACAATCAAATATTTTACAGGGGAATTGGCTACTTGTTTAATAGACAGTTCTGCTGCCTTTGTTGTAAAGGATACACTTTTCATTAAATATATTCTTAGCAGATCAAAATGGCCAAACCAATTTAGTATGCCAAAAGAATCCTTTTAATGCCACATATAAAAGTGGAAAAGGGAAGGCAAGGCAAGGCAAGGCAAATCAAATCAAGGAGGAAAAGGTTGTGTGAAGCAACGATCATTGACTATC
Organism: Egretta garzetta; assembly: GCF_000687185.1. Classification (NCBI taxonomy): domain Eukaryota; kingdom Metazoa; phylum Chordata; class Aves; order Pelecaniformes; family Ardeidae; genus Egretta; species Egretta garzetta. Next base: position 2,760,838 of record NW_009259877.1, on the reverse strand, counting down.
AACACCTGGGAGAAAACCGAGATGTTTTCAGAGGCTTCTAAGCTTTAGGGACAGCTATCCAAAGAGGAACCTCACGGTGGTTCTTGATGTCAGCACAGTGCTCATACCCCTGAAGCCCAGGACATGGTTAGCTGGCTACACAACCCAAACACAGCTCAAGATGAATGTTTGCACAAGTTTTGTACCTAGGTGCACTTTTCAGTCAAAAAGGGCAGAAAGAGACAATTGTGGGTTAAGTCAGTGATATCTTTAAAACACTTTGTTTCATGCTTAGATACCTAAGAAGCGAGGGAATATAACAGATATTTCTTTTCTATATAATCTGGAAGGAAGCCTACAACTTTCTGTCTTTCAGAAATATGTTTCAGAAATATCCAGATAATTCGCATTGGATACCAAGCTTTTCTCTGTCAGTTCAAGACTAAGGAGTTTTCTGTCTCATTTTTTTCTGCAGGTGAGGGTTTGCTGACGTACTCTATACAGGTGAATTGTTCCCCTAATCAAGAATACCATTTGCAGATCAAACATCTGCTTCCAGCTATTGTCTCTCCCCAGGCCAGGGTTCACTTGGGTTTCTCTTGCCTTCCCTGAGGAACTTTGGTGGACTTATTGTTCAGCAAGCAGCTGAATCTATAATTCCAATAGGAATTTAGTCTATGATTGTAAGTGTCATAATATCATGTTAATGTACTTATGCAACTCTCAATTAAGCTCATAGGATATATATGTAAGAGCACAGGGAGGGCTGGCAGCTGCCTGAGGAATAGGGAGCTGGGGGCTGAGGGTGACCCCATGTCATGTTGTGCTCTATTCAAAGTGGGTAGACCCACAGAACATGCACAGCATGGGCAGCACATAATCCAGGAGGAAGCAGTCTTTGACCTGCTATGCCACTTGGACATCCACAAGTCTATGGGGCCGGATGGGATCCACCCAAGAGTGCTGAAGGAG
>NW_009259877.1:2730219-2758692 GCF_000687185.1 Egretta garzetta | reverse complement strand
ATTTAAAAGAAGGATAGATGAGGTGCTTAGTGTCATGGTTTAGTGGTGGAATGGCAGGGTTAGGTTAAAGGTTGGACTTGATGATCTCAAAGGTCTTTTCCAACCAATTCTATGATTCTATGATTCTATGATTCTATGATTATATGTGCTGGTAACAGGGTCCTCAACAACCCTAGCCACAGCAAGCAATGAGCAAGCCAGGGCCAGTAGCCAGCCAGGGGCACCAGCAAGTGTCAAAAGGAGGTGCATGCCTGAGGGTCCACCCAGGAGATGAGCTACCTGCAGAGAAGAGCCAAGGTCCTTCCAGGAGGCAGGGCCAGGCAGAGGGCTGGAGACTGGCACTCCAGCCATGTGACTGGGGCAGGGACTGATGACCCTGGGGTGTGCTGAAACAGGGCTCCTGGGCCCATGGGTGGCAGGTGGGGCTGGGCAGAGACAATAAGGCCTGGTAGTGCTCTCAGGGCCTGATGATATATGTGTTAGGATATATGTACAAGGTCCATAAATGCATAAGGATACATGCTTTATGATCACAGGAGGAGGCAGACACCTAGATATAAGGCATGGGTAAATCCATGTGCTTACTTGGGAGTCACATAGGCTAACTGTTGGTAAATACCACGGACAGAGTCTGATTAATCCAATAGCTTGACATCTAACTTTTAGAGAGAAGTCTTTCTGGCTTCATAACAGTATTTTCACTTTGGACACTGGATAGTCTTGCCAGACATTTTTCCCAATAAAAAATTTGGGTTCCCATATTCTATTCATTTTAATCTTCATTTCAGCTGTGTGAAGCATGCTTTTATGCATGACTTGACTCTATATGTCTCTTTGAGGTTTATTACGGTGTGACAAAGTCTCTCTTGTTAAACTCTTCTGCAGTGAGGAGGATGTTAATGAGGATCTGGAGCCCTGGTGATTTTGCTAATCATCTGTCCACAGAGTCATTGTTATTTTCTGGCAAAGCAAGTGTTTTAGCATGCATAAAGCAGACCAGAGTAAGAATAAATAAGTCGTTGCTTGTGCTGCCTTACCTACAAGAAAAGAGGATGTGAGAAAATGAAGTACATATTCATACTCCAGATCAAAGATTAAAGAAAGGAATTTAATCTGATCTTCCATATTTCATATATAAACTGTAATTAATTATTGAGAAGTAGTTTTGTGACATTATTTATGCAGTCAGAAGCTCTGAGCATGCCTAAATACTCTGGTATGTAGGTAAGTGAAATAATAAGAATGGTTGTTTTGCAAATCAGTCTCAAACTTAGCTGTAAACTAAGCATAAAATCTGTCCGATCATTTACTGCACAAACAGAAATTTAGGATTGTAGGGGGCAAATAACTTGGATTTTGTACTTGCCAGTGACACCTAACAAGACAAATACACATCCAAGTTCACTTTGTAAATCTTGCCCTTTGTGCTTTTCTAGTTCTTCAGCATTGCCAGTAAAACAGTAGCTACTGTCACCAATCCAATTTATAATCAATCTAGTGGTGTAGATTTGCTTGAATAAACAAGAAGGTTAGTTTTAATCCAAAGTGAGACTAAAAATAGCAGCATAACATTGCTGCTAAATTGCCTCTACAACTCCAATCAAATAAATGCAGTTAAAAAAAGCCCAACTTTTTTAAAGAGGCATTTGGAACCAGTTGGAGTGCACAGATGTTGAAGTCGTACAATGCCGATCAGCTAGAACTTAGGCATTGAGGTTTAAAAGTATAAAACCCTTTTGCTCTGAGTGATTATTGAGCAGTGCACCTGGCTCCTGAAAGAAAAGTTAAGTTTTATATAGTATAAATGACATAATTAATTGCTATTAATTAGCTGCCTTATTACTCAGGATGCTGCAGTTATAGACCACAGTTCCTCTGCGTACTCCTTCAGACACACTAAAAACACAGAACAAATTCTACCATCTCTTCCCAAATAACTGACTCTCTGCATATATCATAATCAAAACAACTTCTTCACCTTGTCTGGAATTAGGAACTGATCCTATCTGATGCACAGTTGAAAGGAAAACTGATATGACTTTTCTTTAGGTTTTCAAGGTCAACTACTGCAGCTCTTCACCTCTAAAATCAGTCTGAAATGCATCATCAGACAAAGGAGGAGACAGAAAGGTGAATTCTTTTACATTTGTAATTTTTAAACTCTTCCTCCATCAGTCTCTGTTTTTCTGTTCCTTATATAGATCTTTTCCTCCTTCCTATTCCTAAGAACAGAGTTATTTTGGGGGTCATACTCTACTGAAATAAATTTTATTAATTACACAAATGGCAAACCAATGTATACCTGAGTTAAAACTTACAGAGATGGGACATTTTTGGAGATATTAGTGTCACAGGAATAAACAGACCCGCAGGTACTCTTCATTTTGTGTTCAGTATTAACCTATTAATTATTCTCATACTTAGAAAAAGAGAGTTACATGCTATTAGACTTATGTTATCTTCTGAGAAAGCCAGAGTCAAGTACTTGTTTCTAAAAGCCTCTAATAGCTCCTTCTTCTACAAATGCATCTTTTAAAGCTTATATACATTTTTGATATCCACATATTTAAATGGCTATGAGCTGTATGTTTCTTGTGCCTTATAGGTATGTCCTACATGTATTTCTGTTTGGTACTGTTCCAAAGATTTGTGACCTCTAACTAGGAAAACAAAACACCAGAAAACCCTGTATTTTGTTAATGAATCTTATCACTTCAGCCAGTGAGCTAATTAGAAACATTTTCAGAATACAGAATAGAATGCATAGGGGGGTTTAAGCCATAATTTTATGGTTCTTTTAATCACAGACAGGGAAAAATCTGCTTTTTCTTTTGGCAAATGGAAAAAGAAAAAAGGCAATCTTGCAAGCATTAAAATGCAAGGAAGGAAGAAAGTTTCAGTGTGATGTAAAAACAGATCACTCCTTTTTGGAAAGTTTTTACTGAAGAAGAATTGAAAATACTAATTGAAAACTATTTTCTACTTTTCAGAAAGGAGGTGTCAAGCTTTTTTGTAACTGTATTGTGTGTAGGTGTATAGGTGTTGGTAGTAGAGGTGCTGACTGCAGGGATGACCTCTGTGAGAAAAGGCCAGGGTCTGCCTCATGCTGGATACTCCAGCCGGTTCCATCAGTGACGCTGGTGGTACCTCCAGGAAAATGTATTTCATAAAGGACAAAACACCACATGGCAGCCTGTGAGAGAAAAGAGTGAAGAAAAAAATGTGTGAGAAATGATCCTGCATACATTAAGGTCAGCAGAGTAGGAGGGGAAGGAGGTACTCCAGACACTAGAGTTGAGACTTTCCTGCGGCCCGTGGGGAAGCCGAGAGGAACAGGCTGTCCCCCTGCAGCCTGTGGAGAACCACGATGAAGCAGATGTCCACAGTGCAGGCCGTGGAGGACCCCATGATGCCACAGATGGATATTCCTTGAAGAAAACTGCATCCAGTGGAGAGCCCACACTGGAGCAGGCTCCTGGCAGGAGCTGCAGCCTGTGGAGAGGAGTTCATGCAGGATCAGGGGGAGAGCATGAGGAAGAAGGAGCAGCAGAGAGGAACTGTTATGAACTGGCCTTAACAACCATTCCCCATCACCCTTGCACTGCACAGGATGAGGTGAAGGTAGAAGAGGTAGAAGAGTTAAGAATGAAGGAGTGAAGTTAAGCCTGGGAAGAAGGGGTGGAGGGAAAGTGTTTTAGTTTTTTTTCTTTGTGTCTCACCATTTTAACTGTCAAGAAATTCAATTAATTTTCCCCAAGTCAAGTCTGTTTTATCTGTGACAGTAATTGGTACAGGATCTCCCTGTCTTTGACTCAATCTGTGAGCTTTTTCATCTTTTTTTCTCCCCCTGTCCTGTTGAAGAGGGGGAGTGAGAGAGAGGCTGGGTGGGGTCTGGCAGCTGGCCAAGGTCAACCCACCATAATAAAAAACTTAGTTTTTCAAAATTGTGCTATGAAATTCTTGGAACAAAAATACCTTCATTTAGTTGAAAGCATAATTTTCTGTGAAAACAAATTCTATTGTTATTATGGAACACAGTATTTCCTATGAATAATATAAGAATTCTCAACCTGTTCAAATTTTTAATTGGAATAGTGCTATTTCCACCACAGTGATCAAATCACAGGCACAGAATATTTGAGCATTAACTTCCTGATGTAGATTTAAGCTTATATTCTGTGAGTATCTGGTTGTATTCCTGCAACCTTGTTCTCCTAGTGTTGTTTAAGAGCTGTTTTTTGGAAGCCATCCAAAAATATATCAGGAATATGCACTTTTATTTAAGTTACATAGTTAAAAATTATGTTGTAGTCTTACCCTATGTTTTCTTTATATTACTTACACTGCTTTTGCTGAGTAGAGTGTGAAAACAAAATAGCACATGGCAAATTTTATAGTTACAGAAATGCCTGTCCTGATCAAAAAGTCATTCTTGTCATCTTTGCCGAGGATAGCCCATAGTCCAGTGGTCCTTTGGGATTGCATGCTCTTCAGGCTGGACAAAACCTTATGCTCAGATTTTCCACATCCCATGTGGGAAATATTTAACCACATCTAACGCCTTCGGCATCTCTCACGGGTTTCAGCAAAGCTGACTTATATGTGCACAGCAATATGGAGGTAAACGCCTTTCTTCTCAGAGCAGGGGCACTCCCCTGAGTCTGCCTGGCTCACTGGTTTAGGGAACTTTAGGTTAATTTGTGGTGCCTAAAGAAATTAAGATCCGCAGGATGTGAACAGTCCTGGAAAATGGGACTAAATGGGGCCTAAGCAATCACATAGCATAAGCATATGCTAAGTTTGGATTTGTTTCATCACACTTCAGATGGATACTTACCTGTATCACTTGGAACACAAGAGACAATCTCAGCTTTATTTTTACAGTGTTCTCAGAAAGTTCCCTTACAATTTTAATACTACATTTAATTTTGTCTCTAATGTTTTCTACATTAAAAATCTTAAGTGCTTTCAGAAATGTCTTCTAATAATATTAGATACTCATGTTTGTCAATATAGCTGCTCTTCTTTAAGAAGAAAATCTATACAAAAGATTTTTATCCTAAGTGTGAAACATAAGCAAAATTGTTTTAATCAATGTTTCCACCAGGGTAGAGTGGAGGTCGTTTGTCATTATAATTCATGAGGGGGCAGATTGTTTCCCAGTATTGAATGTTTGTCAATATTTTCTATGAGAAGTCAGTGAGTCTTTAACACTGTAAAAATGGTTGTGATTATGGCTGGGACTTAAGAACTGTATAGAGCGAAGGGCAAAATTAATTTGCATGGAGTTTGATTTGTTTTTCACTCACCTGTCTACAAAAAAAAAAAAAAAAGGCATTTTATTATTTGTTTGCATAACATTCCATGTATGTGCCAGATGCTGCCTGTAAAAATACGGGTTTGGCCACCTGGAATCTATTTGTTAACTTGCCTTGTGAACCTTGGGACAAGGCTGTAATTCTCTTGACAGACCAGTACAGCAAAGAGGCTGAAGGAACTTGCTTTCTCCCTGCCAGACTGGCCGTACTGCAGCTGCAGCACAAGCTGTGCAGAAAGCTGCTCCCCGGGGTGCTTATCGAGATGTCAAGACTGTACTTCCCCGCAGGTATACTGGGAAGCGAGCACTACCAGGTTTACTCCTGCTGAAACAGGAATAACTGAAAACTAAACTGTGATTTTGGTCATAAACTCTATGCAGTTTGTTAAAACTGAAAATTGAGCTCTAAGCATTTAAAGAGTCAAATACTGACTTTGAAGTTAAAGTCTTATTCAGATGAAAGACATCCACACCTCTGTAGGTGTTATATTATTCAGTCTGTCTTGACTGCAGAGTGAACAAGACAGAAATCTATTGATTTAGGGAATGAAGGCTATTTCCGCAGCCAAAGGGTGTGAGAATTTATTTTTACATGAAAGCTCGCACTCTGTGGAAAACAGCAAAATCTGTAAAAAGATTGTTATGGAGTAGATTACCATTGCGTTCTGTGAATATTGACTTGTATTCAGTGCTTTAAAATACAGGGTTTGTATAGGCTGTTTCAAAGAGTTCCGTGAAAGGTGGTTGAGAAAAGTAAATTTATAAATGTGATGCAATTTATGGACAGAACTTCTGAAATTGTCTACAACTCCACTGAGGGGGAAAAAAAAGGAGGGTAAACCAGAAATCGATAGGGTTGAAAAACAGTTAATGGATCTTGAAACTGTGTTTAATTACCAGAATGAACAGCAATACAGAAGTTCTCTGTACTGCATTTTTATTTGCTTCTTGCTCGAAGTCTAAGAGGTAAATTATTTTACCTCTTAAACTAAAAAATATACTTTGCTTAACTTTATTTAACTTTATCTCATAACTAAGAGATAAAATATTTTAGTTGTGTCAGTTGCAGGGAGCCTAGGGAAGTTTACAAAACATGTTAAAGAGAAATCCTGTTGTATATAGCCCATCACTTTCTAAGAAACTGGCACTTTCAAAGCCAATTCGAACATTCAGAAGCATTAGCCATTATAAACACTTGTGGTCCTACTACTGGTTTCTTGCAGTTCTAATTTTTTCTCCTCTAGGAGTAGTTCATCAGAGCATGGAACAATAGTTTCTTAAGCTCCAACGCTTCTAACATTTTCCAGTTGCATTTTCTGAACCAAAAGGAATTAAAAATATGGAATTCAAAAGTAGCATGCTGGAAAATTGAAAACATTTCATTTGGCTTTATGAAAAGCTTCCACTTAGTTATCTTTAAAATAGGTTTGTTTTGGTGAAGTTGAAATATTTTGGTTTGATTTTATTGACACAATAATGGCATTATAATAACATAGAAGTCAAAATGATCTGTTTCTTTGACCTTATTGAAATGAATCACTTGTACAGTTCTTCAACAGACGTTGTCAATGAAATGGATATTCTTGTAGAATTAGTTGATTTTGCAGAATTGGCATTTTTCAGTGGAAAATACTACAACAGAAAAAACCCCAGCCATTTCTCACTTCTGACACATGCTATTTGTAAAATTGGGTCATGTCAGTTCAGTGCATTGGTGTCTCAGGAGCAGTTTTATGCCTTCTTAGTGACTACCTGTGTCTCCCAACTGACTAAACCCCACAATGCAATATAGATGTGAAGTATCATATTAAAACCTCTTTCTACTCAAAAAACTCACACTGTCCTCATTACATTGAGGTTTTTGTCAAAATCTTGCATTGGCTGATGAGCTAAACATCTTAATTTCAGATGTTATGCTTAGTATATTATGACTCCATATATTAGTGGAACCTTAGTTTAGTCATGTGTAGAAGTGTACTCCAGTAGTCTTTAGGTAATGTCTACAGTAATTTTTTACTTCAGATATTATTGGATTTCAGAGATTATTAGACATTTCCTTCCTACAGTAGCTAAACTTAGGTAAATGTGGCTTTTATATTGTTACTTTGAATAATGGTGCGCCTTTTGTCAACTGTTTAAAAATGTCATTTTAAACTAGATTACTATTATGAAAGTGTTATTTACAGGCTAATTAAGAAAAGTTATAGCTAAGACAATTAGTAATTTTTGAATTGCAAAATCAACCACATTCAAAAGTAGCAATAAAATGTTATTTCTATACATTTGTATTGGGTTTCTGTGGCAAGGTCTTGGTAGTGGGGGGGCTACAGGGGTGGCTTCTGTGAGAAGCTGTTAGAAGCTTTCCCTGTCTGCTGCTGGCCAAGGCCAAGCCAATCAGCAACAGTGGAAGTGCCTCTGTGATAACATATTTAAGAAGGAAAAAAAACTGGCTGCGGCTCAGTAGCTGGAGAGAGAAAAGAAGTGAGAGGATGTGAGAGAAAACAACCCTGCAGACACCAAGGTCAGTGAAGAAGGAGGGGGAGGAGGCGCTCCAGGCTGCAGAGCAGAGATTCCCCTGCAGCCCATGGCGAAGAACATGGTGAGGCAGGCTGTCCCCCTGCGGTCAAGAACTTGTGACCCCACAGGGGACCCAGTGCTGGAGCCGTCTGCTTCTGAGGGACTGCACCCCTTGGAAATTATGGACCCATGCTGGAGCAGCTCATGAAGAACTGTAGCCTGTGGGAAGGACTCACATTGGAGAAGTTCGTGGAGGACTGTCTCCCGTGAGAGGGACCCCACACTGGAGCAGGGGAAGAGTCCTGTCCCTAGGAATAAGAAGCGGCAGAGACAACGTGTGATGAACCGACCCCAGCCCCCATTCCCATCCTCCTACGCCGCTGGGGGGGACAAGGTAGTGAAACTGGGAGTGAAGTTGAGCCCAGGAAGAAAGGGAGGGGCGGGGGCAGGGGGTTTAAGATTTAGCAGTTTTTATCCTCTCCTTCTCCAATTTTGATTGATAATAAATTAAATTAAATTAATTTTTTCAAGTTGAGCCTGTTCTGTCCATGATGGTAACTGATAAATCATCTCTCCCCTGTCCTTATCTTGATCCATGAGCCCTTTGATTCACTTTTCTCCCCTCTGTCCAGTTAAAGAGCAGAGTGATAGAGCGGCTTTGGTGGGCCCCTGGCATCGAGCCAGGGTCAAACCACCACAACATTCTACACACTAAACATTATATAATGTAAATGTCCTCAAATTTGTGTTATGAAATCATAGAATCATAGAATAACTCGAGTTGGAAGGGACCCATAATGATCATCGAGCCCAACTCCCAATATTTTCTCTTTGCTATGCTTTTAGGGAAATAAAAACATATTTTGGACTTCAACTTTAAATTACATTTTAATTTGAGACCCAGTAGCTATTAAAGTCTTTGTATCCATCTTAATTTCTTCTTTTCTTCTTGGTTTTCAAATGAAAATTATTCTTTTCTGAGTAAAAATTTCCTATTAACCAGAAAGAGAGAACTAGTTTGCTGATAAAACACTCCAACTTTAGCTAACATTGTTGAAATAATGTTTTCCAAATAATTTATTCAATGAATTAATTACATTTATTTAAGAACCAAATTATCATGCTATTTATGTATTTATTCCAAGTTCATCTACAGCACTGTAGAGTGAAACCCAATATTACCTATCTAGTAATTAGATATGATGATGGGATTTACTGATCAGTGGCATTCATCCAGCATTTTGCTCTATACAAGCCTTCTTCTGTATGAGGAAACTCTCAATGGGAAGCTCTCAGAGAGTTTTCAGTCCATTCAAGGCCCTCCAGACTCCTAGCTCAATGTCAGTACCAGCAAAGCAAAGGAGCACTGAGAGATTAATACTTTTGGAGCCACAGAGCACACAGAAAGCCTTAAACCCTTTGAATCCAGGCCCACAGGATTCACCTTAGTGATTATCACCTTAGGATTATCACCTTAGTGACAGAAATTAGAAGCCTGAATAACCTTATTTCAGATCTGAGCTCTCACTGTTTCCACATTGCTTGCTGTACTTCTTGGAATTGATACCTTGAAAATGTCAGAAGTAGCCAGGACTGGCTTCATCTTAACCTTATGTTAAGATGAGATTTTACCCCACACGGTCCTCATTTATTTCTGTGATCTGATTTCCTCAGAAAATCCCCTCTGGACACTAACTGCCACATTCAGTCTAGGTCTCTGCTCCAGAGGGCTAGAGGCATGCTCTGGAGAGACACTTCCCTTGTGTGTGTGTGTGAGGCACAGGCTCACCTTTTCTAGGCTATCTGCTGTTGACATGGAAATGGAGGATGGAGCCAGCACAGTAAGGGGTTTCCAGCTGCCTAGCTCCCAGCCATGCAGCCTTTGAAGGGCTCTGCACAGTGAAGAAAAGCAAAATCACAGACCAGGCGGGTTTGCTATAGAAAAGGGGGACAGCTTGAACACACATGCACTGATTACCCACACAGATCAGCTGTTAATTTGTTTCCTGTTTCTGTTTAGGCTTGCACTGACTAGGTCTTGCTAATGCAATTCCTAGGTGAGGTCCTGTAGGGCTGCACTCTGGGGGCCTATGCTCAGGCAGCAGTGAGAGCTGGCTGCTCTGCAAGGGAAAGGGAATGGGGAGTCAAGGTTGACAGCAAAGCAGATGGCAAAGCAACCTCAGCAACAAGACCCTACCTCCACAGCACACATGCAAGAAAAGCAGGGCAATGATAAACAGGGCCAGTCACTGTCCTGTAGTAGCTGGACAAGCCTGTAGCAGCTTGGACTTGATCTTAAAAGTCTTTTCCAACCTAAACAATTCTATGATTCTATGACAAGACAGGTCTGAGGCTAAAGGATGCCGAGTTGGTCAGAGCAGGACTGGTGAGGTACAAGCGCATATACAACATAGCTAAGGCAAGAACCAAGGGCATGGGCCTGAACTTAAATGCACCTCCTTGAGCCAAAGTTCAGGGGCAGGCCCTGATGAGGCATCTCCAAGGACTCTCTGCCCTATATCCACCCCAGAAGTTTGATCCCAGGTTACCCAGCCAGAATGCAGCAGAGCTGGCCTGAATGCAGTCAGCCAGAATTTGAGGAGAAGAAAGGGTGGCAGTGCAAGGTCCTGCACTCTTGGTCTTGAGACAGATCTCAAAGGCAGTACTGGCAAAACACCACCAGTCTTGGCTTTTTCTCCCTTAGACAGTCCTCCAGCTCTCTCTCAACAGCTTTGTATGCTCAAGCACCCCATAGAGCCTCATGCTTCGCATTTCCAGAAAAAAACACTCATTTTGTGAAATTGAGCACAAAGAACCCAGGGCAGATTCAAGGCAGAGTGCTTTTCAGTACACACATGGTCAATTTTCTTTATAGAAGACTAGGTTTAACAAGCACAAATGGGAATCAGTTCTTGACACTTGATTTCAGGGTCATGGATCAGTCCTCCTCTATTTAACAGAATCGACTAGTTCTAGTTCGTTGGTGGTGTGGCATGTGGGTTGGCACAAAGTCAGGAAAATCTTGGAATTAGTTTGCTTGTACTCCTTCAGAAGGGTTTCATAATTTATATTGTTGTGTTGAAATGTTTTAAATTTTAAAAAAATGATTGATCTGAAAATTCAGACCAGCTGAAATTTTTTACTCTTTTAACAATTGCAGAACTTCAGTGAAATCTGGAATTAGTTCTTTATCTATCATTACACCCACATGGTATAACTTCTCATAGCATGCACTCTTTTTATTCTTCTGCTTCTATGACTTCACCAGGCTTCTTCTTCATCCATCTCCTGACAAGAACACATCTAAGCTGTTCTCTCTGTTGCAAGCTCAAAGACTTTATTGATAATGGTATTGACAATGTAATTGTATTCTTTTTACAAGCTTATGTCAGATAAAAGTGTGGATCATAAAGTGAAAGCATGTGAATTACTTGATGTGTGTTACAAGGGCACTAGTCATTTTAATTACATTATTACTACATGTTTGGAACAGAACTACATTCTAAGTGATGGGTACCCTTAAAACATAAATGGAAAGTTCATTTTTCCAGGCCAGAGAAGCTATTGGGTTCCAGAATAGATTATCTTGAAGTGAATAGAATAAGGTCAGGTTTCTTTTTCTTTTTTCCTAATTCTTGAAGCAGCTTGTAATACTGTGGACACATAAAGTAGCAAGTCCTTCATATTTCTGACTGCAAGAACTCAAATTGTCTTTGATTCTCAGTCTGCAGTCTGTAAGAATATGGCTGGAAGTTGAGTTACAATCATTAAGTGTTTTGAGTTGTCCAAACAAACTAAAACAACAAAATAAATTTCTAAGATACATTCCTTCCTAAATGTCTGATCAGTTTTAATGAAACATTTTGTCATCTGAGAAAGGCATTAACTTCAGGTACACATAATTATTTATTTTCAGAAACATATGACAGTTGCATAAATCAGACTGAAATTCCTGTCTCCAACAATGGACATAGTAAATACTGGAAGAATAGTGTAGTGAGTCCTGTAAGATCAAGGAAATCAAATGATAATATTTTACTGAGATATTCTCCAGACTTCAGCAATTTGTAACAAGGGGCAGAATGAGTGCTTGTCGTGAGAGGTGTTGGGTTTTGTTTAATAGTTTTGATGGATTTTCTGTTGTGAGTTTGTCCAGTCATAAAGATTTTGCTTCTGCAACATCCTGTAGTAAAAATACAACTTACCTATTCATTGTGTGAAGAAATCATACTTTTTCTTGTTTTAAATCTGAAATTGTTTAATTTGATATTTATGGATCTTTGATTAGAAAAGACAGAGAACAATTGTTCCCTGTCGACTGTTTTCTCTGTGCCACTCACTATACTGTAAGTGCTCAGTATTGGCTTACTTTTATTCCCATTGAGACTATCAACAAAGGATTTGATGGAAATAGAGTTAGGACAGAATCAGGGACTTCTGAAATCTCAATTCTATTCTTAGTTCTTTTCTAGTCCCAATTTGAAGGATGTATACCTTCATCTTCTTTTTCATTCAGTTGTCTTGCAGCCTAGCTCCTCTTCTCTATTTTTTCTTCTTTAATGTTATGAATTGCCGTAAACATATATTGAAGTCTGGCAGATACAACGAGGGATCCCTTCCATTTCCCCAGGGAAAGTTGTACGGAGAACATAATAACCATGACAATCAAAACTCTGCAGTCATTCCTTCCCATAAAGAACTCCATATGTTTGCCAGGTAACTTGGGACATATATAAAGGAAACATACAAAGTTTGTCTTTGTATCCTCAGTGACCAATGATTTTCAAGATGACAGAGATTGTTCATTTCTATCTAGTAACAAACAAAAGCAACAGTGGAATAAACTGTAAATTCCTGCTTCCTTTTCATAATATTTTACAGATGGCAGGATGATCTCTTATTTAGTATATCAGTCTTTGTCAGAAAAAATAAGGTATGTGTTCAAAACAAAACTGGGAACAAAAAGATTAATGAAATCTCTTATATAATGACCATTAAAGCAATTTATTTTCCCCTGAGATCATTCAATTTATTTTCTAGTGATTTGGCTTGCCTCTGGTTAAAAGTTTTTCCAATCATCGCAAATTTAATCTAACACTTCAGTGATAGTTTAATCATTCATCAGTTAAAGATTATGAGCTACCTCCCCATTTAATGAATATCAAACACCACTTAGTCATTGAGTGATAGTGCTTAAAGATTAGTGCTTTTTCCTCTTGCAACTCTTCTAGAATGACGCTTTTCATGTTATCGCCATTAACTGTAAAATCTTCAGTAATTAGTTGTCCTTTTAAGTAAGCTTGATTCAACTTTGACTCCATTGCTAACTTTTTCAGCTAGCTTTAAAAAATATAAAGGACACTTTTCCTCCTTGGGAGCAAATAATTTGTAAAAAAAAAAGAGTTTTAATTTGTTCTTTAACATGAATCAACAACATATGTGAGAGACATAAAAATTGGGACCTAGAAAGAAATTAAATAGAAATATGAACCAGTCCAATGATCTGGTTGATGATGGTGTAGGAACAGACTATTCCTAGATGCCTGTAGGAACATTTGGTTATGTTTTCCCCCTTGCATGTTGGTGAATTAGTTAAGTATGGGTGCAGCTATGATAAGCACATGGACTACCGTTTCAACTAGCTGTGTGGGCAAAGCAAACAAGACCACATGCATTTAACAGTTAATGTGGGAAAAGGGAAAGATATTTGCTATCAGATAAGGTTTAGTACATTAACAGGGAGATCTTTGGAGTGTAGATAGCAGACAGCTGTCAGAGTGAACCATTTACAAATACTGACTTGTGTTTCAGCAGTGATGAGCAGCTCCTGCTCTCACTATTGCATTGTAATTAGCAGTCTGTGAAATAGTTCACCAGAGATTTGAAGACTGCCAAGCCCTATACTCCTTGCCCTGGCCTAGTTTAGATAGCTTTTCAAGCCAATGATGGGGAAAGCTTAATGCAGAAGATTCTGCTCATTAGGAAAACTAGAAATATTAAGGGACTTCTTGTATTTTGTAGTACCCACTGTGTGTAGGAAGCAATGCATTCAAACTCCTCTGTTCTAAAGAATGAAAAATTCATGACGTTAAAAGCAAAAAAAAAGACTGAACTAAAAAAGTCATTATCCTATCAACTCATTAGCTATTGAATTTTTGTTTGTTTCAGGGTGGGAGGTTTGGTTTATATGTGAAGTCCTGGTCTTTCTAACGTTATGGATAAGGTATATCCTTTCTCCAGTATGAAGTCCCACTGGATTCTGTGAAAAAAAAATTACATCATCCAAACCATCTGTGTGCTTAAATAAAAACAAAGGACTGATTGCAGCAAAAGATGTCAGCTAAAATCAACAAATAAACTTCTGGGATCTACAAGGGACAAAATTAAAAACTAAGGAGGCCTAAATTTGGTTTTTTTATGGCATGTGATTCTTTGGAGGGATGGAGGATTTTCTGGAGTTTACAGTTCTCTTTAAAAATATTGAGAAAATTTCTCCATCTAATCAGTGTAAGAAAATTATCTGTCTTCCTCTTTGGGTTATACATACAGAAGACCTGAAATGTCCTGTTGATTTCTGTTGATTCATCCTGGGTATTGGACATACCCAGAATAACCATACCTCGCTCGCAGGGCTTGTTGGGGGCCAGGAGCATCGGGGGCTCCCCATGGGGCTCAGGGCAGGGCCTGGCAGCAGGGTCTGTCCCACTCCCAGCCAGGCACAGGGCAGCCAGGGGCACCAGGGCAGCCCCAGCTGTGGGCATCAGGCATCTCCCTGGGGATGGGGATGGGCCAGGGCTATAGGCTGAGAACTGGGCCCATGGGTGAGTACAGCCTGGCAGGTCTCATGGCTGGGCAGGGCAGGGCTGTGGGGAAATGGAGACCAGCCCTGCTGTGGCATCACTGGGGCAAGGGGCTGATGGCCCTGGGGGCTGATGTGGGGTCCTGGGCAGGGTGGGGGGAGCCCCAGCGGTCTGGGCAGGGACAGAGACTGTCACCAAAATCAGGAATGAACCTCGTAACACCAATGTAGTGTTAAAATGCAGGCATTCTTTTTTCATGGCACCGGATGCACAGGGGATCGCTCCACCTAAAGTGCATGCCTTACAGCTTTTCCATATGATTTATATAGATCAAGTATATACATATTTATTTTATTCATACATATTCACTATTACTCACTTTGGTGATTGGTGCAAATTTTCTCGCTTCACATGCAAATTATTGTGCAGACTCAGTTGTCCTTTTCCATTGTTGTCTTCGAGTAGGTGGTGTCACTTGGGTAGGTGGTCTGTGAGTCAGTGGTCGTGATCTCCCCCTGATGGAATTACCTTTTACCTACTTGGCTCTTGGAAGTCCTGGCCAGTTTTCTCAGTCCACTACGCTAAATCACACACTATCATCTTCTTCTGACAGAAACACAATGTCTATTGTTTCATTTGCATTAATGATTACCTAAAGACTAAAATACAGATCCAAGAATACACTGATTCATATACTCAATGTTCCCATACTTCTTGTCATGTTGGATAGGGCTGTACAAGAAATATAGCAGCATCCATGGTTGGTTGATTCCATCACCCTGGTTACAAGAGGGCTGGTGGTGCCCTCGGGGGCACGACAGTCTCCTTGTAACATAAACACAGGTTGAACCCAGTAGAAAGAAGCAAAACTTTAGCACCTAAATTCAGAATCTGCTATAGAGTGAAGCTGTGGTTTGATAAATGTCCATTTGGTGTCGGGGCTGTGTGCCATAGGAGTATGCAAGAACCCTAAAGTCTAATTGCCTATGGTGACCGTTTCTATTTGTTTTAAACCATTAAAAGTATATAGCAATGCAAGTTTTAGGTCTGTTTAAACTTATTAATAATTACTGAAAGTGTTATATAACAGCAAACACAACCATGCATTTTTGCTAGGCTTTTACACATAACTAACTTTTTGTTACATGTTTATCGCTGTTATCCTCAAAACGAAGAGTTGTGGGCCCCAATTTTTCCCTCCCCCCTGCGCTGCCATCTAAAACAGTGATAAGTGTTAATTGGAAAGTCTTTCTTATCAGTTCTCAGGGAAGCATATTAACGCTTGTCCTACTTAGGAAGCAGATTATACCCGTAAGAAGGGAAAGTGAGGGCCTTCCCCATCAGCCCTGAAGAGCAGACGTCTCTAGCTCAGGCACAGTGATGGAGTAAGGCTGCTGTTTAGCTGGAAGTATCCAGATGATTAGTCTCTGGGTAGCACTGGGGGGGTGAACCGAGTTGGTAAGCATCTTGCATGAGAAAGTCTCTGTCACGCTCCACTGTGTGAAGTATATGACCCATAATATAAAGTCTAAGTACTGTATGTTTCTATATTACTTTGGAAAGTTAGCTTGTATAAATGTTTGTAGCTGTTTGTAGAAAAAGTAATTGAGGTTTGAGGTTGAGCACCAGTGTGTGACTGGAAAGAAACTTCAGATTATTTAAGACTAGCAAACCTAGCCTTTCAGGCTCAGATTGTAAATTTGTATTAGTTTAGACCAACCTGACTTACAAATATGGAAGAAAAAGCAGAACTGATGTCATATACAAATAATTTGAAAACCTCTCCATAAATCCCAGTGTTGTAAATAGTTACCTCACTTCAAGAGGGACAGGCCAAGTGAAAGGGTGCAGGAGTCTTCTATAATGTTAGATAGGGGCAGTTCCGAGACATCCTGGTAACATCAGAGCATAATCCGTATTGCAAACAGGATGATAGTTTAACGAAGAATAAAACCACTTGTACGGAATAATGCCAAATAATGCTAGTCAGTGCTCAAAGACACAATGCCACTTCAACCACAATTTGAGAAAGGCAGATCCCTTTGTTTAGATTTTTTCATGTTTTTCTCTCTCCCCCTCCTCTTGTACTGTATCCCACAGGAGGACAAACAAACCTTTAAAGTTTAAGTCACCTCCAAAACTCAGCTTTCTTTCATGAGTTTAGATAAAAGGGGTGGGGTCAGAAGTGATTTATCTCCTTTTCTATTTGTTTTCCATGAGGTTCATGGAATTGACTTATCAACCATTAGCAACCAAGATAACAGTTTTACTCAATGGCTGCTATTCAGACAATGATTGACAAAGATGATGTATGTATGTCCCCTCTTTACTAGAAGGCTTCTACTATTTATCTGAAAAAAGAATAATTTCAGTTTAGTTCCTAGCTGATTCATTGAAATAAAAGTACTGCTTTTATATGAGAGAACAGCAGAAAGTATTTTTCCTTCTCTCTGGAACGAGTTCACTTTTTTTGTTTGCAGCAACATTAAATGCTTCATACTGCTTGAATATTGCATATAGAAGGTGGTATTACCTGAAAACCTTCTGAAACAAAGCTGTCAGGGAAAAAAACCAAAACTAAAAAAAGGGGAAAAAAATTAATTCATCTACATTTTCATCACATCTCTTCCTGTGTTATCTTCTTGCTTAATAGAGCCCTCGTGGCTCTTCCAGGGAGCAGAACCCCTATGGCTTCACAGAGCCTCTTCATACATATCTGGATTGATCCAGCTGTAGGTTTAAAAACCTTGGCGTTATGTGGTAGGTAGATGTGATTCCCAGTGGGAACATTTTAATGGAGTCTCTAACTAAGTCAAATGGCAGTGATTATTTCTGATTCCTCCCAACGTCATTGCAGCCTAATACTTTAGTCTCCCTAGTTAGTGGATCTAGTGCAGGCAGAACAGCTGCTGTACATTCGATATTTGCTTGACTTTGAGCTTTTTGACCAAAGGACCTGTCCTATTTATATTTCTGGAAAGTAGGATACAAGGCTATATAAGTGGCAGTGCTGGTAGAAGACATTTAATGAAACAATTAAATTGTGTAAGTGTTCTTAATTCTGAAATCTCATCCCACTAAGAAACAGAAAAGCAAGAGAGTCATGTATTGATTTCTGGTTTATTGATTTTAAGTTTTCCTTCCTCTTTCTTCCTCATTACTTGCATATTTCCAGTAATAAAATGGAGAGAAAGCAAGAAGAATAGGAAATACCAAGTATCTGTATTGAAAACTAGTTTTCAGATAATGTAATACAGACTTCTCTGCAATGTTAAAAAATTGCATCTTTTTTTGTTGTTTTTTTCCCTGAAGTATTTAAATATGAAATAACAGCTGCAACCAATCAAAGGAATGCCTAAGAAGGTAAAAAATAGTTATAATATGATTACCAATATACCTGCTTTCATGGTACAGTTGTGCAGCATTCAAAATATTTTAGCCATAAAGCAAACGTGTTTCTTTGCGCAGCATTTTCTCAGTATATACTGAGCTCCTTTGTTTCATGAAGGAGGAGCTTTAGCAGTCAGGATAAATCTTTTCAACACTGAAAATATGAATAAGTACTGCACTGTGTATGCAGAATATTGCATCAAATGAGTATGAGGTAGGTTTTCTCTCTACAACTAGCTACAAGTTTTCTGTCCTGGACTGGTTTTGGTTTTTTGCCGAATTTCAAATTGTCCATTTAAAAACACTACAAAGACTATAGCAGAAATTACATTATTTTTAAAAAGATCAGGTGCTGCCCGTAGCTGCATGGTATTTCATGAGAACAGAATCATTCCAATAACTGGGCAGAGGGCAGTATGATGGAGAGGTTGAATGCTGTAGTGAGATCATACAACTTTTGTGATTTGGACTTGAACTAGTTAATATCCTCTCTTGTGGATAATTAGAAAGTTCCCACTAGAATGTTAACGAGACAGTGTTCTTCATCACCACTTAGTCACAAATTAATCCCAGTTTGTTAACATAGTTCGGGGGGAGGGTGGGGGAAGGCAGTTGTTTTTTTTTTTTTTTCGGAGTTGAGATTTGCTAGCAAATATTCATCTTAACTTTTGACTGGTGAAAAGTGCAATTGCTCCAAGTGTCACCATAAGTAGAATCATTGCAATTTACTAGTTTTACTTTTCTTAATGGAAATATTTTGATATTTGGGGTTGTAACTCCATTAATGACTGGAAAGACTATTACACAATTATCTGCTCAATAAAATAATTCTTCTTCTAATTATAGTTGAGGGGATGGGTAGGGGTATTTTTTGATTTTGTGGGGTTTTTTGTTTTACATAGATGTCCCATATAGCAGCCATTGCTGGTGACCACAAAAACCCCCAGACATTGTCACAGGAAACAATGATTGCTTTTCAATTTTGTTTTCATCTGAAACCTCCTTGCTCTTGGTGAATCCTCACAGAATAGATCTGGTCATTTCATGAATTCATTAAACAAGCTGTTACGACTACTTCAGTAATAAGTGCTGATGCAGCAGGCAGAGCATGTCATAGGAATGAGATCTTGAGAATCTAGTATCTGTCTATGATTGCAAGCTATTAACAAAAGAGCTAGAGAGACTTAATGTGAAGCCTGCCCTCTTTTCTGCAACCTTTTTTTAATGCTATATCCTTAGGAAGTGTTACAGGTAGTCACAAAGTACAGACATGCAAGGATTTCCTTACTAATGCTGAATAAGATATCTGAATGAAAACACTTTTCCCCATTATCTATTAGGTTCTATGAGATGATAAATTGATAACATACACAGGACATAATCCAACTCCTGTTAATTGACTTGGAAAGTTTTTTCTTGTTTTTTAACAGGAATCAGGTGAAATATCTAGGCACTAAGTACTAATTTTAATTTTTGAAAAATGAAATATATATAAAAGAAAAAGAAATTCTTTAGAACTTTGTAAGATGTTCTTACAAGTACTGTGGAAACAGGTATTTGTAAAGATACATGGAGTTGAGTTTTGTATGGTCAGCTATTCTAAGCTTGATTGTAGCACAGCCTTTTGACCTTCAGCATTGGATCTTGGTACGCAGTGATAACCTAATATGGTTCTGTAAGTTCTGTGCTAAAATACATTAAGATCTTTGTTCCATCAAGTTTTGAGAGCTACTATTCATCCTTTCAAACAAAATCTTCCTTCATCTGTCTCCTTCTCATTTCACAGGAACATCACAGTTTTGCTAGATAATTTTGATATGTTGTGTTGCTGATATAATCTTTGGAGGAAAAAGCAAACAGTTATTGCCTATACCTTTAATGAGAAACTTCTTGTATAACATCAAGACTAATTTGGATGAACACTGCAGGTATCCACAGAGCACAAGCAATATCTTTTGCAAAGAACTACCATAAAAAAGTCTTTGGGGAAGATACAATCTGCCTTGTGCAGAAATAAAGCCAATTCTATTTCCCACTCTCCCTTAAACATAAGCTGCTTAGTGGGGTATCTCAAAAAAAGGATAAAATCTAGAGATTAAAAAGTCATATGACACATAAATCAAAAGAACAGAAGGGGCTGAGAATGAGTTTGTAAAGAAGTAATTTTTAGCATTCACTATAATTGGTCTGCTACAGTACTTATCCATTATCTGCTTTTTTTAGTTATCACCATTTTTCTGGAACATGATGGATAATTGTACTTAGGAATTTGAAAGTAAAATGTGGCATTTGCATAAAGAATTCATTTTTAACTCAATTTCACCTTTATGCTTTTTAGCCTCATCTTATTAGAAAAAGGCACCTGAGAAGCAAAGTTAGTTTCCATAAGGGCATATCTTATATTGCTATAAATCACAGGACCTTTTGACTTTTGAAAGACAGCTTCCTATTCTTTACAAGATTTCTGTCATCTGTGTCACTGTGACAGCAACCTCAATTTGATACTATAATGTAACTGACTAGAGAAACCGGCATAGTATCTTTGAGGATTCAAAATGAAGGTAAAAATTTCACTTTAAGAACATGTTTAGTATTTCTAAAAAGAGTGGGGGACAAAAACAGAAAACATGTACAAAACTTCAGCCTTTAAGTACTACAAACTGCTGAAATATGCACATCACACATTTAATCAACAATAGAGGCCTTTTTGGTAAGAGTAGTTTATCATCTGATAGACATGGATTATGATAGATGATGGGACACAAGAGAGCCTGTTTCTCTGCATGAGACTGAAGAGGTATCTGCTCATGTTAAACATTAAGGTTGCTATACCTGGGGGAGTTAATAAGGGATTTAGTAGGCCATATACACTCCTGGATTATTTTTCCCTTTCAAACATTTGCATACACAAGCATTCACAAATTTGTGCCTGCTAAATGCTCTTGCCTCTACTCTTCCAACAAAGGTAGACAGCTTTCTGAGATGGTCCAATTTCCTCCCAGGCACCATTTTGCTGTCCATTATGCACCTCCATGTGCATCACTGTAGCATCTACAGTTTCTTCAGTGTTGGTAAGAATTATTCAAGTTTGATTTAACCCTTGAAAAGTAGTCCTTCCATGAAAATATCATAGCAACTGTATATCAAATAAAAATAAAATTTGAATTTCCATTTAAATAATTGCCTTTCCATATCTCTCAGCTGATTTCCTTTTGTATTGTTAGAATAATTACTTTAAAATACATCACTAACATCCCTTTCCTATGGTGCTTTGGTTATGAGTAGATTTTTGTTATGCTTAATCTTGCATTTGAATATCGTCTTTTTTTTTTTTTTCCTTACACTTATTTGCTTTTTCCACCTTTCTCCTTCTTCCTATTGTAGGGCTGTAGAAACATCCTCAGCAGACTTAAGTTGGAATAGCTCTGCTGATCTCAGAAAAAGTAGGGCAGTTTGCACACACAGAAAAGAAAAACTTCCTCTCATTTTGCACCTGGACACAAGAACTGGGTTAACACATAACAAATCATGTCTCAAACATAAAAAAAAATGCCAAAACCACTGAGAGAAATTGCTATAAGCTTTATCTCAACTGAGAAATTTAACTAAAATACATTTAGGCTAGATTTGCCATGTTTCAAATAACTTTCTCTAAATTCATTGATTTCTTGCTTGTATGCTTCTCCTACTATCTATCTCGTTTCAGATTTATGCCTTCAGCTTTGTCTCTTATTCATGTTTCCATAGCTTTCAGCTTTTCTGTCAACCACTGCTGCAGTTATTGAGGTCTTGTTCTTCACATGAATTTAAAGATGCGTGGTGGGATTCATCTTGCCTAGTCTGGCTGCCCCACGCTGAGATGGGTAAGTCTTAGTTGGTCCCTCAGGCTCTCTTTATCAACAATTCAAAAAATATCTAGCTACACAGGATTGCATTTGTTTTATCTTAAGAAAGGACAAGTCAGTCCCATTGTCTAATTTTCACCACAAATTACCAAGGAAATCAAGACACACTGATTTATACCCAGAGATCCAGCTTATAGATGCTTCAGTGTCACTGATTTCACCTCTAATTTCCATTTTTCCATTGTTTATTTTTTATACATTACTGTAAAATTTCTCTTGCAGGTAACTAAAAGGAGAGGTGAGGCATCAGTGTGACAAACACCATTCTCTCTATGGCTAGAAGTTCCTTAGAAAGGTGTACATTGTGCTGGTTTTGACTGGGATAGAGTTAATTTTTTCCAGCATAGCTAGTATAGGACTATGTTTTAGATTTGTGCTGAAAAAATTGTTGATAACCCAGGGATGTTTTTGTTACTGCTGAGCAGGGCTTACACAGAGTCAAGACCTTTTCTGCTCCTCACCCCACCCCACCAGCGAGGAGGCTGGGGGTGCACAAGAAGTTGAGAGGGGGCACAGCCAGGACAGCCGACCCAAACTGACTGAAGGGGTATTCCACACCATATAAGGTCATGCTTAGCATATAAAGCTGGGTGAAGAAGAAGGAAGAGGGGGACGTTGGGAGTGAAGACATTTTCCCAAGTCACCGTTACATGTGGTGGAGCCCTGCTTTCCTGGAGATGGCTGAACACCTGCTTGCCGATGGGAAGCAGTGAATGAATTCCTTGCTTTGCTTTGCTTGCATGTGCAGCTTTTACCTTACTTATTAAACTGTCTTTATCTCAACCCATGAGTTTTCTCACTTTCACTCTTCTGATTCTCTCCTCTATCCTGCTGTGGGGGAGTGAGCTGCTGTGTGGTGATTAGTTGCTGGCTGGGGTTAAACCATGACAATGTGAAGTGAATCAGACTGCAGTCTGTCCTCCATTTTTTTGGTAGGTTTTTCTCATAAATGTTTCCCTTTTTTGTCCCTAACTTCATGTTCTTTCCTCTTGACTCCAGAATTTGTATCATCCCAGAAGAGCACAGCTGTCAGTTTTCAAATCAAAACTCAGTCTTTAACATAGCTGTGTCTCAATCCATTAATATGCCTAACACTAAGAAAAATGTATTTCTCAATGAGAAGAGCAATGAGCAGCAATGCTCAAGATGTGGAGTGAATATGTGTATATGCACATGCATCTATGTCTCCAGCAGTAAGAGGTTTGTGGGGGATATTCAGCTGACTACTCTGACTTTCAAAAGGACTTGTCATGTAGATCCTCAGTCATCTGGAATATGTTTGAAAACACTTCATTCTTTTCCCCTGAAGCTTGCTCCCAAACTTTCATTTATCAGTGCCTTCTGGCACAAGCCTGTGTGGGAGCTGCGGTCCAGTCAACCTACGCAGCCAAAAAGCTTAACATGCATCAGGAGCAGAACATTTTGGAAATTGCCTATTCTCCTTTTCCCAGTAGAGTCAGTGTTTTACACATTTAGCTGCCACATTCAGAAGTCAAATGCCTTTATTATGATTGTTCATTGCCAACAATATGCTCTACACTATACATTATATGACACTGCAGGCAGGGTCTTCTCTAGGGACAAAGAATTTTGTTCTCTAGCTAATGGCTGTAGGGATTTTGCAGGCAAAATATCTTCTTAGGCTTTACAGCTACAACAAGAAAAAGGTCAAAGTCTTTTGAACCAGGTAGTGCAATCCTCACAGCTCTCTATTAGAGCAGGGGTTTTGGTTTTTTTGGATGTGGTTACATTGTGGACACAATTCTAGATACTTTTTCAAAATAAGCCAATGCTTACATTACACTTTGCCACTGCTTGCTTGTTTACAGAGGAAGCCATTGTCTTTCTGTATATTTTAAGATGGGAAGTGCAGTCACAGAGAAGTGACATGTCCTTTATTGTGCCATATGCCTGTGACAGAAACAGAACCTACACTTTTAAACAGTACTCTCTCTGTGTCCAGAAGCTACATCCTTTCAAATTACGGTGCTTATATTTTAAGATGGGAAGTGCAGTCACAGAGAAGAAGTGACATGTCCTTTATTGTGCCGTATGCCAGTGACAGAAACAGAACCTACACTTTTAAACCGTACACTGTCTGTGTCCAGAAGCTACATCCTTTCAAATTATGGTGCTTTGAAAGCCATGTAAATGGAAGCAAGTTTTATTGTGGTGGAGTGGCATACTAAAGGTGTACTGTACACATATTAATGTAACTGCATCATGCCGATGAACTCAAAAAGTCTAGTGAAACCTGTGATAAAAGCAGCAGTTGTCTATCATCAGCCTCTGCAGATGACATTTGGAAGCCTTTGGCAGCATTTGAGATTCCCAGTGCTACTTCTCCTTTTGGCTCTTCAGGTACTTTAGATTGACACACCAAACACTTGTAAAATACTTTCTCCTGTTGTTCTTTATAGGTAATACACTCATACTGAACTTTTGCACCCTTGCTTCACATTAATTCTCAGTGTCATGGATTAGATCTTCTTCATTTAACTGTAAGATACATGACAATATTCTGGAATAGTCACTGAAGAAGAGATGCAGGTTGAGTTTGGCAAATATAAGATAGCTACTGTAACATCAGCTGGCAGTAACCACACTTCTAGCAGATGAAAATAAGAATGTCTAAAGGTGCTATTTTCCAACACCATGAATGAAAAGGAAACTTAGAAATAGCTATTATTAATCCACTTAGTGATGGGTGCTACTATTTTTCAACAGTATTAAATTATTTTGCAAGGGACCATGGCTTCATAACAGTGAATTGCTACTTACTTGAGCAGCCCTAGTCACTCTGCAGGGAAGAAAAACACAGTAATTGCCATATTTGGTAAGAATGAAATACTATCTAACACAGGGTATCATTTACAAATGCAGCCAGCACCAGATATTTCTTATAAAGATTAGGGAAATCCTATGATCTTGGAACAAATAGAGGGTCCATAGGTATTTTACAAGAGGTTACTGTTAGCTTTGATGCAGGTTTAACAGTCCAGTGGCCAAAGTATGAGAGGACAAAATTAAAAGTGTATAACAGTGATGCTAACACCAGTAAACATATGCATTTCATTTTCACTAGAAATGTTGTTGGCTTTTGTATATAGGAACATGAAGATAATACTAACGTAGGATAGTTGATTTTTTAAAACTTATTTGTCCTAATTTGCAAAACTAGCAGGTCACTAATTTGGTTTTATCGATTATTAACATATTTTTTCCTATTACAGCGAGATCACTATATCCTGCTCAACAAAGAAGTTTTAAGGTAAAAGGCATGGTGGGGAGGAAAAAAAAAAGTGGAAAAGGTTTTTTAATAGCATTTTGACCACCTCAGGGCAGAATTATGACCAGAAACCAACATCCTAGGCCCCATGTCAGAGTCTAGACCATGGACCACACTCTTCTCTGCAACAGCTGGTAATGATGTCAGAGAATAGTCAATCATGCACTTACCCTTTTCTGCTGCAATATAATCATATTCCTTTGAGTTTTAAAGACCCCTATTGGTCTTTTCTTCTCTGGATTCAATTTTGGAGATGAGACACTGTCACTGGTAGTAATACTAGGCTTAACAGAGCTTGTGCTTTGTTTGTAGAGAGATCCTTTTAATAGAGGTGGAGGATTAAGCATTAGTATCTGAAAAGAAAAAAATAAAAACCCAAACAAAAACACATAGAGGAGGAAGTTTATGCTGCAAACAGTTTATTTCAGCACTGACAAATTTAGAGTTAGGAGCTACTAGTACTGGATGGTGTTAAATAATTTGATTTGTCTTGCATCTCACAATGGTTATGGAATTACCTTGCTAGAGCATCCCATTGCAATTCTTTTCTATTTCTTTCCCATCTGAACTGACATCTCTCTACAGTATGCCACTTTCATCAAGGAAAACCTTTAACAAGTAACAATTCCAAGTGAGCTGTCAACAATACTGAATTATACTAAAGGAGTACCTGTGTCTCCCCTCCCCCCCCCCCCCCCCCCCCCGCATTTCTTTTTATAAATTCATTCTTCACATTTGCAAAATTTCAGCTACAGAGAATAGTCATTCAGTACTACTGCAATATCTCCATGTCATACCCCTGCCAAGATATAATTGGTCTCAATAATGCAGTTTTCATTACATCGCCCAGCCCATTTTTTTAAACAAATAGTATCTTAATCCATAAATGAGGTTTCCTATATAACACATAAAATCATTTCCTACCTTTAAGGCTGGTGAAACTTGTGAATGTAAGACCTAAGTTCTGAGGGAATTGGTACTCCTGGGGATGAAAGTTCCTGTGTAACAGTGCTTGCGGGGAGAGAGAGGACAGGAAAATCTTTTTCTGATGAGGCCCTATGAATAATCTTTTGGTCTCGGATAGGTTAATGCCCTGTCAATTTTCAAAAAAAATCCTGTTGAACCTTAGAGCACAAGAGAGCTTTTCTGTATTATTTTGCTTCTGTCTGCATTTTATGAATGCTTGTGCGTGGGTTTGAAACACATATGCACAGCTTGAGGAATGATTGTTTTTAACTATGTTTTAGGTTAAGTAGCCAAAGATAGGAGTCTGTTTTTACACACTATCACCAAATTTCTGCCTAGTCTCTAAAGCAAAATGACATAGTTTCTAATCTACTCAGTTTTCTCTCATTGATTACAGCTAAACTTTTATTTCAACAGTATTTTGAACACCACTGTTGTTTCAGGAGCTTAATGTCATTAATTTTATTTCAATGTTGTTCTTTTAGCTTTTTTCTCTTCAAAGAAAATCTCTGAGATTTGTCTTGAAAGCTCTAGTCATAGCCAAACTATTTGCATTTTCTACCCAGTGAGGTTTATCTTTTAGTTTAGGCAATTGCTTTGTGAGTTTGCATTTTGGGGTAATCTTTGGACCTTTTCTTCTTTCAGTATGGAAAGGAGGGAGAAGAATTTGACAATTTAAAATTATTCAACTGCTGAAACTTACAGAATTGCAAATTTTATGGTGAATTCAACCTATGCTACTGCTGATTGCACAGCTGCTACATGTTTATACTAATGTGGGTCCCAGTTTTCCTTCAGACCCAAGCCCTGGTCACCCATATTCTGATATGTCAGCTGACATTCAGAGTCTACTCCTGAGTGAGCCAGCTGGCTCCCACGGCAGGAAAATGAGGGATTACATTCAAATATTTTCCCTGCAGACTGTATGATGACCAGAACCATAATGATTAAAGCCAGTTCACAGTGCTCCTTTCATGTCTTCCCATACCCTGAACCACATTGTCCATGCTGCCTTGACCTTTGCTTTTTACTATGGAAGTTCATACAAGGTGGGCTACAAGACAGCCAGGGTAAGTTTTCTGTGTACCTCTTATGTAAGGAGGGGGATTTGTATCACAGAGAAAAATAAAGTTCTCATCCACACTTTGAATGTGCCCACAGCTGAGTGCACAACATCTGGTGTGAATTCTGTGGCAGGAAAAAGAGGCAATCTCCTAGGATCTCCTGTGCCTTAGGCAGCAGAGGAGCCATACAGATTTTTTGTTTGTTTGTTTGTTTGTTTGTGTTTTTAAAATAAACTCAGGAGTGTTTATTCTCTGTCGTATTCTACTGTATCTGTGATGAATTACACAAAATACATATCAGGGAAGCTGCATCTGGGACATCTCACAGCTCAGGCAGCTTTAACTAAGTGTCAGGACAGGTCCCAGCTGAAGCCTCAGTGAATGGGAACCCCAGAATCCGAAGAATGAAAAGATGACCCTTACACTGAGCTAGGCCTGAAGTCCCAGTAGAGATAATTTTTAGGAATCTAAGGTGCCAGAATTAATTCCTTAAGAGATTCTTTGGGGTCATGCTCATTTCTCCTGTAGTCTACATAAATATATTCCTATATATAATCATTCTGACATTTGTAGAAGAATGCATAGATGTATGGGCTCTGGCTAGCAGAAATGTTTTATGAGGTACTGACTGGTTTGTAGGACTTGGCCTCTAGGACATAAGAACCATTAAGATACATTAAAGTATTCATAAGTCTTCAGCACAACCATATCTTCATCATTCACAAGATATCATGGGAAGCTACTTCTAGTTTAAGTGAAGGAAACTACTCTGATTAGTAAGGCTGTGCATATCCCAAAGAAATTACTTTTTTTTTTTTTTTTTTTACCGACAGTAATTTGTTGTGTGATTTTGGGCAAATCTCTTAATCTTTTTTTTCTCAGTTTACCAAGCTGTAAAAACAGTATTCTGGTATTGGTTTTCCTTCCTATGTCACTGGCCATTGAATTAAATACTATTGAGTATTGAATTGTATATTATTTCTTGAAAGGATATCATTGGATTTAAATAACCTTGGAAACTCCTGTCAAGATCCTCAAGATCCTTTTGTATTGAAATAATATAAAAGATCCATTATTTTGTTGTACCTGAATCTTCTTACATTTGCTCAATATACAGCATCTGTGATATCTCAAAACTGCTGAATAAGCTTCTACTGCCCACAGAAAGCTCAAAAAATATGTAAATGGTGTTTTGTCCTAAACTGCTTTGTAATTCCAGAGCCTT
>NW_009259877.1:2688806-2730177 GCF_000687185.1 Egretta garzetta | reverse complement strand
TCCCTACATTTTTCTTTCAAGGGTTTGAAAAAACATCTACATTTTAGTGTCAAGTGTTTACTCCAAAATGAATTTTATCCTTGGTTTTTGCTTCTACACAGCTTTTTTTAGTACCTTCCAGCCAGAGACCCCATCATAAATGCAGGTGATTCTAAGCATGGGGCTGAAAATCCCAGTGTCTTGGTTTGAATTTGTAGCTCTATTAAATCTGCCTAAATCCACACAGAACAGGACTAAGGTTTTTATAGAAAGTTTTGACAGGTCAACATTATTTCTCTAAAATGGGACACCATTTATTATATATCAATGGATGAAATAAAAGGCTTTGACTCAGAAACTCATGTTATTCTTTGTCACCTATAGAGCAGAACAGATTAAAAAAGTCATAACATCTGTTTTGAAATATTCTTTTTCTCTGATATATTTCACTTTAATTTTTTGTAGTTCTTTAAAAGGGTTGGATGCACGTACTATACTGATGAGTGTGGATGCCTCACTGTTATATGATCTGGGACACAACTCTTCTGCAGTGAATCTTCCTCTCTGGGAAATCTTTTTCTGCTTTGAATAAAGTCACTTTAAAAGAATTTCCATTTTTTTGGGTAATAATAATTGATTTCTATGACAATATCATCCATGGCAAGAAAATGTCTACTGTCTGCGAAGATACAAAGGTAGTATCTTATCTGTCATAAAATTACTATACGTATAATTCATCACTATCTTCAATATGCAAATAGAAATGCAAGAATTAAAAAAGCATATATAAACCATACTTTGTGCTTCATATAGGTAAAAGAACAATATCATGAGATAACATTAGCAAAGCTAGAGCTTTTTATGTACAGGCAAAGCTCCTTTATGAATCACAGTTTCTTGACATGTTTTTTTTTTTTTTTTTCATTACAAGTAGAAATACATATTTGCAAATAATACATCATCTCCAGTTGTCCTTGACAGCAGCACACATTACATTTAGAGGATGGAGCCATATGTCTCCCAGAGGATTCTGGCAGTATTTCATGTAGCCAAGGAGATACTCAGAATTAGCCTTGTACTATACATTGTTCCCTGGCCTTCACTTACTGAAGTACTAACATCAAGTACCCCAGTAGGTGGAGATTTTCTCCTCCTCTAGATCTTTTTTCTTGTCAATGTCTTTACTTAAAACTTTTTTTTCAAGTGACAAAAAAAAAGCATACCTCAGGTAATGTATAAACAAGCAACTAGCTGATAGAAAAGTGATCCTTAAGTATTCACAAAAACATTGTGTAGTAACTCTAACACTCTTCAGTAAATGACTGAGATTGATTAGAAGATTGATTAAGAAGATTGATTAGAGATTGATTAAGCTGTTTTTAGAAAACTCCGTGTTATGGAGAAATGCACCTTGTGGGTGGAATTTGGTTTTGTATTACAGATACTATTTTGCTTTTACTTTAGGTTAAACTAGTAGCAGTATTGTGGGAGACTGAATAGCCAGATAACTGGAGACTGGATAACCAGCTAACTGTCTCAAAGCTTGCTCCTTTGCGTGGCGATGTGCGAAGATCAACAGTGCCGTAGGCAAGGTGGCTTGCAGGCTTGCTGAAGCATCAGACACCCAGGCGGGGCTGCCTGCCCACCAAGGCTTGCAGTTTGCTGCCTCTTAAAGCGAACCCTACCCCTGTCCAGCAACAAGAAAGTGTGTGAATGGAGCCCGCCAAAAGTAAAGCGCGCAAAAAGTGTGCGAATGTGCTGGACTGTGCTCTATAAAAAAGGCTGCAGTCTCAGACTGGGGGAGGAACCTCGTGGGAGACCATCAAAGACGTTGGAGGAAGATCACTGACCTCATGAGAGACCACCGAAAATTCCGTGTGCGATCAATGAAGACCCCAGAAGCACGGACCCCCTGGGACACCACGGATCCATGGTGGTGACTGTCCGCTCTCTTCTATCCAGACCTCTCACTTGACTTCTTATCTTTCCTTCCTACCTTTCCTGTCGCTGCTTTCTCTCTTCCCCTGAACAATTAATAAATGGGTGGACTTATGACATCTGACCTCGTTTGTGTCTTAATCTCGCTCGAAGGGTTCGAACCTGAAACGAGAGGTTGGTCTAGCCGCTCCTGGCCTCCCAGACTCACCTGAGGTCGGCGAGAAAGAAGGGGGCCTTCCTCTCATCCAAACAAAATTGGATCCTAACAAGTATCAAGTTAAAGTATGTAGAATTACTTATTTTTGCAAAGCACTAATAATGCTATGAGAAAATGGAAAATTAGTTTCTTGCTTCAATCTCAATTGAAAGGTTTCTGGAAAAAGAGAGGAACCAAACTGAAAAACAAGTCCAACATAATTTTCATTTAAGTTACCTAAGTAACCGGGTTTGACTTCAAGATGACCTTACTTTGATCAGAAGTTGGGACTAAATAACCTCCTGAAGTCATTCCAACCTGAATTATCCTACAATTGTACAATTTAGATATGATTTTCCACAGACTTTAAATGGAGTTAAGACAGATCCTTTTATCTGCTGGACCACTTCTGAATTACGATTAATTTTCTATAAATATCCTATAAATCTGTCATCAGAGATATTATTTAGGATTGATGGTGTATCAAATTGCAATGCTGACTCCATACCTCTTTTCAGCATCTTTGCAAGGCCTAATTAAAATGTTCATGAATGTCTCTATTCTGTGGATTTGGGAAGCACCAAGACTGGAAAACTCATGGTAATCCTAATGAGAAAAAGGGTTTATTCCCTTCTGCTTTGTATTGATGAAGTTGCTTTTGGAATACAGTCTCCTGTTTTGGATGCCCAGTAGACCCTTGGAGACTTTGCACCTGGAAGTGAAAATAGGTCAAAACAATCACCTCTCTAGTAAATCTTCCTGTCTCTAACACCTCACAGATTTATGAGAAACCTCTATACCAATCAATAAAGTGGGTTAATATGTTTTCTGACCCACACAGCCCAATTAGTCTAAGCACTGTCCCTGCCCAAGCACCTCCTGAGAGAGTTCTGGAAGTGGTGCTAAAAAATTAATATGTATGCCCATTTGACACTATTTGGGGCTGTGGTCTGTCCATATTCAGTTTAGAAGTATAGATAAAGCCAGAATTCCAACCAATTAAATGATTAGGCATTAATATCCTTATACTGAGAGCAAACATACATCATGAGGAGTATCACAAACTTTTCTTTATAAATATCTAAAAACAATTTAAAAGAAAAAGCTGGAGAGATAAAGATTAATCCTTATAACAATAACAGGCTCTTAAAACCAACTCTGCATAAGAGCTATGAAACAGTAGTAATGTCAAAATAGGAAACTAGTTTTATTAAATACTCCTCCAAAAAAGAAATTAAATTAAGACAGTGAATCAGAAGGTACGTATGTAACAATTGTTAAAATATGATTAAAGTCTAAAAATACAACATAGCTGGCAGAAAGAAAAAAAGGAAATAATTCAAACAATAATGCAGGAAACAGGAGGTGGAACAGCTGGCTGTGAAGCAGAAATTTTTGAACGTCTGTGATCGGTTACCTCCTTTCTTAGTCACAGCATTTGAGTTTAGATCTAAATGGCTCTAAAGCTCAGCCATGCCAGCGTGTGAAAAGCTTTTCACTGAAATTCTGTTATCATGTATCTGTCAGAGAACTAGGTGTGGCAGCTTCAGTGTCATAAATTGCCATTAGCAAAAGATGTGTTTATTTTGTGAGACTGAGATCAAATGCTAGGGACTTCAAGGCAACTGATAATCACTAGAACTATGTTTGTTAAAGCTATCTCTGTTGGTATCAACCCAGCAGACTTTAATTATCAAGTCTACTTCTTAGACAAAAGAAGGAACTCCTTAGTTAGTTTTAAGGGAAACAAAATAAAAGTTAGGATTTGGAGGTCTATTTCCACTACTGAGAGCACTGGATTAAGGGATGGGTTGTGCATGAGTGCTTCCTAATGCCCTTGCTCCAGATGAGGATAGGTGAAAAGAGGAACATGAGACCTTCATCAGGACTATAAAAGAAAAACAAACCAACCAACCAACCAACCAACATTTTAGCATTTGGAAAACATTGTAGTAAAGTATTTTGATGTCTACTCATTCCAATCACTTTCTTTACATGTTTGCATGAATGCCGTGACCTTCTTACAGGTTCCATTATCTTCTGACTGCTTCAGTTGTTACTATATCTTGATTTCCACTTTTAAAACTCAGCTTGTGTTATCTCAGTACAAAAAGTTTCCTTTCTGTTAGTTTAGTTTCCTATCAACTCATTCCTTCCTTTTTTTCCAGTCTTCTTATGTTCCTTTTCCTTGATCGCTGCTGAAATTTAAAAAAAATAAAAATATCAAGCAAACTCATCTGACAGAGAAACATTGCTTGGCAGTGAAGAGACTAAGTATATGTTAAAGGATTGACATTAAACCACATTGCTTGATTTAAAGATTTATCTAACTAACTGAACATAACTACTACGGCACTGAGACTCAGATCAGATCTTCACACATCTTATGTCTAAGTAGTCTAAATTATGTTGAACAGCTGGGTATAAATAAAATAAAGAATTAGTAAATATGGAAAATGGAAGACAAGATATATTTCAATAATAATCACTTCTAACCCTTAAACAGCTATAAGTAAAAAGATATTTTAATTACTTCATATGAGAAAACCTGTTTTTGTCATTTTCACTGTTAATCTGAAAGAATAGAAGTTGTTTTACCTGGAAAACTAACATGTACATTTTTTTAACTCTTTAGTAACATTAATATTCCTTTAGCTTGTTCTTGTATTGCATGATAACAAAGGTACTATACAAACCAAAAATATTTGAGTTGAGTGCTGGAATTCCAAAATATTATTTGAGTTCAGTTTTTTTTCTTTTTTTTATGATAAGGAGTGATACTCCCTTGAATCTGGAAACAGATTAAGCATAGTATAAATAGAATTTTTGTCTCAGTACAGGTGATTTTCAAGCCACTACATTTAGTCCACACTTACTATCAACTGTCTCTAAGATGAAACTGAAATTTATGTGGTAGCTGCATAGAAACTATTGAAGTGCTGAAAAATGTGAATTCCATATTGATTTTGAGACTTAACTCATATTCCTTTGAGACTTCCTAACATGGTAAAATATTTTAGCTTTAGCCTGTTAGCTTCATGCTATCAATGCTTGTCACTACTTTTCTTCAGCTTTAAGCTTCTTGTCGTTTTGAGGTCAATGAGTTGTTTCATTTTTATTTTTTCTTTAGAAAGAGACATTCTGAAAAGGAAAATAGCACAACTCAATATCTGAAATGAAAAACAAATTGTGTGTGTGGCAAAATTTAGTGGAAATAAGTAAAAATATATCTGGTAGCACACATTGGAAATTATTTCCGAATCTGTGTTAGTCTCTTGTTCCAAAAGTCCAAGAAATATTTTGTCTAAGTGATCTGGGGATTTTTGAAAAGCAATGTCTTTCTGAATATTTTAATCTTATCAGCTTTTGGTGTCTCCAAAATTGGTAGTAAAGAATATGAGAATAACTTGGATTAAGTTTATTTAGTCCTCTAAAATATTAAGGACAGATACATGAATTGTGACAAGAGTACATATCATGGGGATGCTTATGAACAAGCAGTTAAGACCATCAGGGTCTGGTTGCTAGCTAATTTGAGCTATTTTTCCATAGTACTTCCATGGTACTTGAAAGGCTGGTTTTGCAGAAGTTGTACCTTTCCCTTATAACAAGTGGTAAAACAACAAAACAAAATAAAACCAGTTATAGTTAATTCAGATGAAATCCACGGGTCACATTTGCAGCATGCTCGTTCCCTTTTTCCCCTCTTCCTCTCAAAGATTAAGAGGGGGTGGGAGGCTCCTCCCAGCAGTGAGGCAGGAGGTGGTGGCCAGAGCCCACCTGGGCTTTGTTCTGTTGTCACAGAATCACAGAATCACAGGATGGTTGAAGTTGGAAGAGACCTCTGGAGGTCATCTGGTCCAACCCCCTTGCTCAAGCAGGGCCACCTACAGCCGGTTCCCCAGGACCATGTCCAGATGCCTGTTGAATATCTCCAAAGATGGAGTCATCACAACCTACCTAGGCAATCTGTGCCAGTGCTCACTCACACTCACAATAAAAGTGTGTTTCCTGATGCTCAGACAGAGCCTACTGTATTTCAGTTTGTGTCCATTGCCTCTAGTCCTGTCAGTAGGCACCACTGAAGAGCCTGGCTCCATCTCCTTTACACCCTCTCCCTTCAGGTATTTGTAGACACTGATGAGATGTCCCCTGAGCCTTCTCCAGGCCAAACAGTCCCAGCTGTCTCAACCTTTCCTCACAGGTCAGATGCTCCAGTCCCTTAATCATCTCTGTGGTCCTTTGTTGGACTCTCTCCAGTATGTCCATGTTTCTTTTGTACTGGGAAATCCAGAATTGGACTGGAGAGCTTTGTCTACCTTTCAGCTGCTTTTCTCAGCTGCTATGAAAGACGTTGTTTCCAAGTGTATTCTGAGTGTGGTCCCTGGTCTGTCTGTGACTAATTCTGGTGATGGCTTCTTTCACTGTACTGCCCTGGGGAAGAAGGGAAAGTGATGAGTGTGTGTCAAGAAGAAAAAGAAAAGGTGGTGTAAGGGAAAGTTATTCAAGCCACAGGAAAAACAGGTTCCCTCTTCTCAGTGTAGGTGCCAGGACCTAAACTAGTTTCACTGTTGATAGCAATGAGCTGTAACTAATAAAAATTAATAGCAGGCTCCATTACCTGAATTTCCTTTTCAAAAATAGGGGGGCCCTCTAGATCTCATTTTCAGAATGGAGAAAATCTCCCAGCTTTTATCTAAAAGACAAAACCATTTTAGCTGATCTGTTCAAATGTCATCCTGAGCATTGAAAATGCCATCCGTTTCAGTTGAGCAAAATTAAAAGAAAATGAAAACAGGCCATACAATGTTAAAAACTGGGCAATTTTGGCAGGCATCATTAGCATCCCAGATTATAATGTTATGAACCTCGGTGTTTTGTAGATACTGTTTAGTATCTCTTTCCTTTAATGAACATTTTTCTGATAATCTAGATAATTGTTGGGTTACAGTGTCAGGAAAATCACAGCTGGAAAAGAGACAATTACAGATAATTTAGCCATGTCTGTGCACTGAACTAGTATCAAGTACAGTTAGACCTTTCTGGAAGATATTTATCTAACCTCTCTTTCATAACCTTTTATGAAGGTATAACCTTTCTCATTAATATCTGGAACAGTGTAAAAAGCCTTATATTTTTCTAATATGTATTCTGAAATTTTCTTACAAGGAAAAAAAAGGATAGTTTTCTTTTAGTCCAACCTCCATGAGCAACAAAAAAATCTTTCACAGCTCTGTCTCTGTATATTATTTAGTGAGTGGAAAACTATTATTCTGTCCCTGCTCTTTAATCTTTGCATATTTAAACTTAACAAGCCCAGTTCTTTCAGCTTCTTTTCTTAGATCATTTTTGTTGTCCATGACTAGACATTACTTGGCTTGTCCAAAATCTTGAAATGTGATGCCCAAAACCAGATGCAATGTTTCTTTTGAGCCTCCATTAACAATGTATCAGACAACACAACTACCTTTTGTTCCTTTTATGTGAAATGTGTTATTTTTTTCTAGTAGAACCACCGGAATGCTTTCAAATACAGCTTATACCATTTACTATGGTAATATTTTGTAATTATATTCATCTCTCCATCATCAAAGTCACTACTGAAAATATTGAATTATTCTGACTCTTTGGAGAGCCCACTTTAATTACCTGTTCACTTAGATAGCAAACCCATGAGTGCGATATATTCAAGCAGTTGTCCATTTAATTTATGGTGGTTTTAGTCAGACCATACATTTTAGAATTATTATGAAAAATACCCTTTCAGTTAGATGTTCCTGAAGTCAAGTTATGTCAATCACATCTGGTATTTCCCTGTTTGCAGTTGGGTTAGTTATCTGATCAAAAGAAGCAAAGCAGATATTTTATGATTTCTTCAGAAACACATGGTGGCTACTTTTATCACTATATACCACAGACATTTATAATTGTCTGATTGATGCTATTGCAAGTACAGCAACTTTTTTAAGTATTTCCACCTTTTCTACTTGTGGTCAGAAAAGAAAATCTGCCATCATTCATGTATACATCTGTGGCCAAATTTGAGGACAGGAGAGGTTATGGGAAAAAATATTTTCCCTTTCATTTCAGGCAGTATGAATTCCTGAAATGAAAAGTTGAAACCTCAGTATATCATAGTATGTTGAATTCTTCCTCATTAAAATTGTCTGGAGAACATAAATGTCAACATTGAGAGAGCCAGTTAAATTAGCAGATTAAATAATTGGCATACTGATGATAATCAAAAGACTATGCTTTCATTTTTTTAATTTCCAGTGTAAAGGACAGGTTGAAATTCAAAGTGAAAGGAAGGAAAAACATTTAAAATTTAACTGTCCTCAGTTTTTTTTAATAGCTTTATTAAATCTCAGTGATTTAATTGCCTTAGGGACATTTTTAGAACCTGGTAGGCTGACACATTTTTAGCTTTAGTGAACCTTGTCACATAATTGTGAATAAGTGAAAATATTACCAGTTAGATTTGAATTTTCCCTTGATTGACTCCCAACATGTATAAAATACATTTAATGGATGAATGTCAATTAAAAATCAAATTTTAAAATTACAGATTAAGAGGACAGTGAAATCACAGATTCAATAAAATTTGTATTTTCTTTCAATTTAGCATGTATCAAAGACACATTATGAGAATAGCAAAGAAAAAGGAAACCAAAAACTTTCAGAAGTCAAATGCAGAAAAAAATGCGAAAGTTAGAAGTGGAGAGAATACTCTGAAAAAAATGTATATGTGTGTGTATATATATGTATACCATTTCTTTGGTGGTTTTTTTTTTTCTTGTAATACTGTATTTTCCAACCCATTAGATTTTTCTTCACCCCTTTTTAAAAGAAATTCTACCATTTGTTGATACTTGTCATTTTGGGGCATGATTTTAGGTGAAGATGAGAATAAAAGAATAGCAGAGATAAGTGACAGGATAACTCTGTATTGCTGTCATGGCTCTTCCTTCTAAATACTCTATTTTTGTAATTTCTATTTTTTTCTGTAGGTTAACTAGAAAGTCTTTTAAAGTCATATAATTTGCCTGATTGCTTATACATATGACAATAGAATAGTTGAAGACTAACATTACTCTGTAGCAACAGACCATGTTGTAGTGTAACGGTATTAGTTCACAGCTGTGTTCTCACTATGTTTCTTTAAGGCCCCATTACGATAATTAATCACTAATTTTTCTCTTCTTATTTGTGGCTTTTGTTTGTTATTTGTGGGGGTTTTTATCCCGTAATTATCACCCTGTATAAAAAAATATTAAATGAAACAGCAAAAAAAAAAAGGAAGTATAGTGGAATACCAGCTAGTGAGGCAGAAGGCAGAAAAAGGTGGTGTTAGTCTGGGTGATGTCTTCCTTTATAAAGTGCATACATAATTGTTTGGAATTGTTTTTGAGTTTTAAACTGCGGGCAGTTTTTTTATTTAGTATAATAATATTTCTATTCAAATTTCTCAGAAAAACTCATGTTTCAAAGTCCTTTTAGTTACTGGTCTCTCAAGTCCATAGAGTAGTAGAAAGGAAATAAGAGGAATCATGTACCCAGTTGGAAAGTCACACCAAGAAATTTAGGCTCCTGCAATATCGCTGAACTGTAATTGTAGAGTACTAATTAAATAACACATAACATTTTATGGGAATGTGTTCAAAAGTAACATGATTTTCTCAATGTATCTTGCCTTTGAATAAACTATATGCAATATCAAGTTATTCACTATAGTTTTCAAAGCTTACACTTCCAGAATTACTACAGCATGAATCTCAAAAATTAGGGACTGGTACCTCAGCTGGGTCAGATACCCCAAGGACGTTGCTGACTTAAGTGAGCCCTAGTGAATATATTCTTCTTCAATATCTTTGGTATCCTTCAGCATAGTTTGAAATTGAGCTAATTCACAGGGATATTCTGAAGAGGGGATGTTCATACATCACCAACTTAAAAACACCAGCTACCAGCTGTTCCTTCAATGTGTGAACATTGCCTTTTTCTTGGAGCCCATGATATAGTACTCCTGTCATAAAATCTGAAACTGAAGTGTGTGCTATATAGAAATAGATCATAGGGTGGGATGTGAAACATGGGGTATCAAGCCATATTGGATAAGAGGGTTTTATATAATAGGAGGAGGAAGAGTTTTCAACCTAAAATTGTTTAGGATAAGATGAACATGAAGAGTTAGAGAGTTGCATTCTGACTTGTAATATGACAGTCTCCCATGAAAAAAAATTCGAAATGAGATAAAATCTGCAACTCAAGCCACCTTCTTTTTTCCTCCAGAATTACACAGTCTTCTGATTGGGTCAACAGAAGCTAGAGTTGGTCTAAATAATTTATTTCCATACGTATATTTTTTCTTGATATGACTTTCTTAAATAAATCAGTTCAGGTTAGCTTTTAAAAATGCTTTAAAACTTTTAAAATACTATCTAAGGTGTTAAATTATATTTATAAAATTTTCAGCTATATTATTGGGTCAGTCTGTGAACAGCAACTGCAGGCATGAGAGTTATGTGATTCATCACCCATTAAAGGTTTGACAATCAACACCTTCATGTGATTACAGTTAAGTAGCCAAATGGTTGATCAAATCTGCAAAGCTCATCTGTCTGTTTTCCAAAAGTCTGGTTTACCTAGAGTGGTGGAAGAGAATAAGCACATGCAGGTCTGTCATTCTTTGAGGAAGAACATGTTACACCCTTTCAAACATTCAGTGTATTGCAACATTGAAAATGATAGGTGATTGTAAGCTTTCACTGGGTTTCTTAATAGTCTAACAGTAATATTTTTTAACTTTTAACTTTTTTAGAGTGTTCAAACATGATAATGTTGCAAGATAAACATTTTATTTAAGGAATTGTACAGAGGATGTGTATGATATAAAGGCATTTAGATTCTGTCAAAACCAAACCATCCGTCATTTGTTGGATTGGAAAAAAAATTCTGAAATTTTACCAGAAAAAAAGACAAGTTCTTATTTCAGTCAACTTTTCAAGAACTGAAACAACTCAGAGAAAGACTGATATCAGAAGAGGTACAGAGGGGAGAAATTTGGCAGTTCTCTCAATCTTTGCTCATTAGGCTCTAATTTCCTCAGACCTTTACATTTAAGTGAGATGCTCAGTTACTCAGATAAGCAATACATATGTCTCATCTGTAATCCCCTAGAAGGTATCTACACCTCTCGATCCAATAAATACTATCAGAATTAAGGAAGTCCACCATGAGAATGAGCTCTTAATGTAGGCATTGATTCTGAGGGGTCTAGAGAAGTGTCAGTGAGGCACCAAAAGGGCAGGAATCTGTCTCTGTGGCTGCTTCCTGAACCACATCGCTTCAGACCTTGCCCTACACAAAGTGACAACTACTCACCACTATTCTGAAGTAAAAAGGCTGCAGATCTACAGTTCCTCCTTCTCAGCACTTGTCCTTGAGAAGAAAACTTTTAGCTGTCAGTGAATTTCTAGAGCATAAGAAATAAAGCCATTCTGTGATTATAGTAATAGACTTCCAGTATGACTTCTGACTGATTATTCCACCTGTCATCAATGTTTTTCTAGATGCAGGTCAGAGAGGCTGATGACATAGGGCTTGGAAACTTATTTTCATGTCACTGCTCTTGTTCTTAAAACCAAGATGAGTTCAGTTTTGGTAAACCATTTCCCTTAAAGCCTTTAAGTCTGCAAAGCACTTATGCAAATGTTTAATTTTAAACATGTGAATAGTACTATTAACTTTGATGGGACTATTCACATACCTAACGCTAAGGACGTGCTTAAGTGCTTTGCTAATAACAGTGAAGGAGGGGGAAAGAACACCCATGACCTCCATTTACGTTATTGCTTCATTATGTTTTTTATTTATAGGGTCCTTTGTGGCATTCATCATCACAATATTGGAGCATGTCAAGAATATTAATGTTGCCATTCATTTGCCTTTGCTTGACAACTCTTGTGTTTCACCAAAAAAAAGGATTCTGTGGAACACTGGATGGCTTCTGTAGGCAATCATGACAAGTTCTTAATGCAATTAGAAAAAAGCTATTAAACTTTCCCACAAACCCCTGAGACTCTTAAAATGATGGAAGTTTAGTGTGCTCTACATTTTTCCACAATCTTAATTTTCCTTTTTTTTTTTTTTTTAAAGAAATACCCCCAAATTAAGGAAATTCTGGAAAACTGAAACCTAATCTTCTCTGTCAAGGTAAACCAAAGGAAGCTGTCATGCTTTTAAAAATGTTTGCTTAGAACCTAGTAATCACTGTGTAATTTCTTCCTTTGTTATTTCACATATGGTATGTTACAGGTCCCTGAGAACTCTCTCTAGTGTTAAGCATAGGACCCACACATCAAATTCAATTCATATTGCCTAAAATGTTAGCAAGATAAGATAACAGTCCTTCATGGAAAATGATAGCTATGCCACAATAGAACGAATTTTGAATGTAGTCTTTTGTACTCCCTGTTTTGCCTCCATTTGCTCCTTTAGCTAACATTGGAAATGCAAATTTCAATGGCTGACAGTGCTACAAGCTGATGGATGTGAAAACTAGAGGGCTGAATAAAAAATAATGCCTAGCCTCTCAGGTAGAACTGCTGATTCTCTTGGGTGCTCTCCCTGAATCTGTCCCCAGTTCATTACTGACAGAAAAGATTATTTAAATGTGCACTTTACAAATGTTATGAACTATAATAATGTCCTGGTTTAATCTGAGATGAGTTAATTTTTTCCCTAGTAGCTGGTATAGTGCTGTGTTTTGTATTTAATTTGGTAACACACTGATATTTCAGCTGTTGCTGAGCAGTATTTATACTAAGTCAAGGACTTTTCAGCTTCCCATGCTCTGCCAGAGAGGAGGTGCACAAGAAGCTGGGAGGGAGTATAGCCAGGACAGCTGTCCCAAACTGTCCAAAGGGATATTCCATACCACATGATGTCATTCTCATTATATAAACTGGGGGTAGTTGGGTGGGGGACAGTGATTGCTGATCAGGGACTGGCTGGGTGTCAGTCGGTGGGTAGTGAGCAGTTGCATCACTTGTTTTTCCTAGGATTTGTCCTCTCTCTCTTCAGTTGTTTTCCTTTTCATTACAAATTATTATTATTGTTATTGTTTATTATTATTAATTGTTTTTGCTGTTGTGGTGGTTGTGGTTGTTGTTTTTGTTTTATTTATATTATATTTTATTTCAATTATTATACTGTTCTTATCTCAACCCACAAGTTTTCTCATTTTTAGCCTTCCGATTCTCTCCCCCCTCCCACTGTGGGGACAATGAGTGAGTGGCTATGTGGTGCTTAGTTGCTGGCTGGGGTTAAACCACAAGAATTAAAAAAAAATGAAATATGACATAATTAATCACTTAGGCAAGATGATTACAAATTTCATCAAGCTAATTGAAAAATAAGCTGTGTAGTTATCAAACTAATACTGTTTAGTAGAAATATTTGTGATAAATTTGGAATTATGGTCTATCTTTCCTTGTAAAGGTGAGACTTAAGCTCTAGGCATTTTTTGCTGCAGGCAATATCCAGTCAGTTAGGTAGGCTTCATAGAATGGATCCTATCCTTCAGTTGTTTGTTGACCAGCTCGTATGGACAGATCTGTATTTCACCTTTGCATTGATATACAAACTGACTCTGCTCAAAGAACTGTACCACCATCACACTGTAGCTTCAGGTATGTTGAGGAACACTTGGTACTTAGCTCTTGTAATTGTGATCCCCGTCACATGCTGTCACATCCTCTGCTGGACTTAAGGGCAGCCAGGGTGGACAGCACAGGCAGAATTAGCATGATATACCTGCACATGTCTGTGAGTATATAAAGCTCAAGTTTCCCAGCTCTTTCACTGTGAATCTTTATTTGGTTTATAACATGGCTAGCTAAATTTGAGTTTGAGGTTCGACTACTGGAGAGCATCTAAAAGTTGCAATACTAAACCTCAGTCAGCATTCATGGATTTAATGCTAAGTGTTTAGGAATTTTTATTGTTAAATAGACACAAACTGATTACAGACGTCTTAATTATTTTACTGATGAGTGTTTATATTCAATCATAAAGAGAAATTTTTTTAGCTAACATATATCAGCTTCACCTAGGAGGAAACATTCAAAACTCGTTCAATTCTATAGCATAATCTGCTGTACATATTTGCACATCATTTTTATGTATTTTAACAACCTTGACTTCAAAGAACTTTTGTTGTATATAATGTTAAAATATATATACTTTCTGAACTGGTTGCTAAGAATAAGCAGTAGATTTTTCCAATTTGGTTTACTTCTGAAGTTGTACAGCATCAGATTTCCAGGGTGATTCTGAAACTACAGCAAATGGAATATTTTGCATGTTACCATATTAGAAAGTAAGTGTTATGGATTAATGCAAAGGTCAATTTTATCACAGTTTATGCAATACAGCATGCTGCAGCGCATTAGGAGTTGGAATATAACAAGGGCTAATATTCTAATATTTTTTTTCCTTAATAAAAAGACAAGAAGCTGGAAGCTTTACATAATCAGGGTTAAACATTTCTGTAAAAGCCTGAAATGTTGCAAAAATATTCTTTTAAATATTTAAACCAGCAAATAGATGTGTACCCAGCTATAAAAGTATAATCTTGAATCCCAAAGAGACACTGGGCATGTCCTTAGATCACAGATTTTTATAAAAGATTTTGATTTGTCTCAGCATGTTATTGCATAAGGAGGGGTTAGAAACAAAATTTAGAATTTATACCAGTTCATCTTCTGGTCAGCCTTGAGGTTGAATACTTGAGTCTAATGTTCTGTTGTAGATCCATTTCCAATTTTAATCTCATCCAGATAGTGTACATGTAACTGTCGTCCAGTAGGTCTTTTTATCATCGAACAGGCATACAAGAATATGTATCCAATTTATTTTCAAAGCAGTTTTAATAGTTTAGATACAAGCTGAAATACTTTGACACAAAGTATTCCCAACACCTTCTGTTAATATTATGGCTACCACTCAGAAAGCATTTCAGTAATATCAGCTTGTTCTGTCATGGAACTCTGGGACCCTACAGGTGTTAGCTGATTTTTTTTTTTTTTTTCATTGTTAGGATTTGCTACAGGGAACTTATTTTCTCGTTCTGACTGTACCATCCTCAGCTTTTGAGTTATGACACAGGATTTAAGAAAACAGGATACATATAATCTCTTTTTTACCAGTATTAGTCTTTTTAAGCAGTACTGTGT
This sequence comes from Egretta garzetta, assembly GCF_000687185.1. Lineage (NCBI taxonomy): Eukaryota > Metazoa > Chordata > Aves > Pelecaniformes > Ardeidae > Egretta > Egretta garzetta. The sequence continues at coordinate 2,714,826 of NW_009259877.1, read as the reverse complement.
TGTGTTCTGCTGTACTGAATCCTATGACAACTAATAATATTTATAACCTCTCAAAATTGTTTCAGAAATTCTGCACAATGTGTAATGAACAAGATATACATTATACAGGAAATATAAGTTCAGATACATGTCACCTAGTTTTATCAAAACTAATATTCTTGCAGGAACAGAAACCTTAAGTAATGTTTTGCTCAGGAAAATCAGTTTAGTAAGTTGTTATAATACATAGTCTATCTATTTCAGGAGGAAGCTACTTCCAAAACGAGTGGACTTATTTTGATGTTCTGGAATGTTGTGCACAAGAATACTAGTTGCTGCTGCCAATTTTAACTTCATAGATAGTATACAATAACATCTAGTACACACTAAGACTTCAGAATGTGTAGATTACACAGTTCTTTATTTGTATACTTCGTAGAGATAAAGTAGCTAAGATACTAGATCACACTAATTCCAAACTATTTAAGGTCATCCTTTCTCAGATTAAATTCATTCAGGAGTTGAGTTCCCATGCTGAAATAGGTTTGGCATTTTTTTTCTTTTTTATTGATTATTTTTTCCTTTATGACTCAAGATATACAATATTTATCACACACAGACTGAAAAATTGCCACATTTCCTAAAATGAGAAATAAGTATTCCTGAAATAAATATTTTTGTTCTGTTTCCCCTGAAACTTTCTTGATGTTATGCATAATCTACATTTCTGTTTGAAGTAATCAGTATATTGTATGAAGACTGCTGCAGTACAAACATTTAGTAATGAAATAGCACTAAATAAAGGATCTATAGGACCAAAGAATTATTAGGCAAATTTCTAGTACTGTACAGTTAGAAATTATGCTGCTGAAACTTCATACTGAAACTTCTATATCAGTTATTTAAGTTTTATAAATCTATGAAGAACCGCAAGCAGTAAGTCTATTGTTGCAAGAATAAAAGGAAAAACAACATTGAGCAGACAGTGATGGTTTAAGAATAGGCCTAAGCAGACCAAGATTTGTAGGAATGTGTTATGGTTTTTATCTACCAACTAAAAAAGTGAAAAAAAAAGAATAAAAAAGAGGTGGGTACACTGGCAACAGTGATATTGAATTGACATACTTTCTTTCAAGGCTGTGAGACTAATTTTTAACACTTTTCTTATAATCTAGTCTGACCTTGTCTTTAACAGCATATCTAATTTATTCTCAAATAAAATGCCTCACACATATGAAAGATAACAAGCCTTGAATGATACATACCATTGTCAATCAAATGTATAATCTTCTTAAATAAGAATGCCAAGTATGTTTGGCAAGATTTTTTCTCCATGATGTCATGCAGTTGACATTAAAAATGCTTCTCATGTTTAATTCCAGGGAGAGATGTAGACCATACCATCCTTCTTGTGATTTTGCTCAACATCTGAGTCAAGTTGCCTGAGTTTGTCATTTTTCCAATGTCTGCCTGTGGAGCTTGTGAAGTACTCTACACTCTCTTCTGTTGACTGTCACTGATTTCCAAGACTGACTTTCCACCCATTCTTTTAAAACAAAGAAGAGCTACTAACCTAATACAGCATATTTTGAAAGCTGTTGTTTTCTTAGTGTCCATGCTGATCTACCATAAAAGTGGAAAACTTGTTATGAATTGAGCTCTGAGTATACTCTTAAGACTGGAAATAAAAAGAATAAATGTTTATCAAATACTATTTAACTTTTGTATAGTTTTACTGCCCTTCTTTGATAAAAAACATGAACCATTTTTAAGAATTCTGTTCTGCATGATGCATGCATTTAAAAATGTTTAATGCTAATTTAAATGGCATTGAAATAAAAAAGCTGGTAGAGTCTAGATTTCCATCTTTTATCCCAGTAGTGTGGTGTTCATCTGCTGTTGCTTTTCCTTTTTTCTCTTTTCTTTGGAGCAGTGACTTCTTTTCCTAATTTCAACAACAAAGATGTCAAGCAACATTACATGTTCAATAGCATTGTATATTAACATGTATTTTAAATTTGAGTCCATAAATTTGTATCCTGTGACTACTGTTATGGCATGCTTAAGATGAGAAAAAGTGTATTTTTCTTCTTGAATGGTTTCCTTTCTGTTGGGAAAGATTTTGGCCATTTATGTGTAAGACTATCTTCTCATCAGAATAAGTAATTTAAACTAGAATAAGCTACTTTTTCAGGCTCATTAGTAATGATAGTCTAAGTTTATAACTATGGGGTTTGAGAGTGACCACAAAGTTTATGAGTTAAGTACCATTAATCAGTAAGACAATCTGTCAAGCACAAGTTATATACTTTGCATAAGAAAATACAATACCAGTGTGACATTGCAGAAAGGTTACCTGTGAGATATCATGTATATATCTTTATTTATGGTAGTAAATCAATTAAAAAAGCAATGAGAAGTGACACATGCTTGAGACTTGAATTCTAAAAGCACGCTTGCATGTTGCTTGCTATGGTGACTAGAGACTTGTGAGCCTAAAGCATGCCGCAGTCCTTGAACTGAATTAAGTCAATCAGTGTGGGAACACCATTTGCTGTAGGCAAAGGTTGCCCGTGTTCAGAAGAGACAAGATGCTATAGTCAGTGGTTCAGAATTTTGATATCTTTAGACAGAAAAGTAGATGAAGGTGGGGACAGGAGCATTTAGTGTATGAAACTGGAACATAAACCAATGTATGCTATACCAAAGCTAGGCAATTTTAAACCATGATTCTTCTATTCCCCCCCTTAACAATGAAGATAATCAGAAGGACATCTTAGCAAGATCATAGTACATTCTCTGTGGCTGGGGATTTTGTTATGGTCTACCTTAAAACAGGAGTCAACATTTTGGTGTGTGTGTTGAGGCAAACATAAGGATTACAATCACAATCACATGCATATAATTTATAATTTCTCCTCAAGAGGCTGTTTCCAAGAACATGAAGTAGTAGTTATGACATGAAAGATTATTACTGAGAACTGCACTGGATCTGAGTTACGTGCAAATACAGAAAAAGGTGTCAAAATTACACAGCAATGCCAGCATCTGAAATATATTCAGATGGCTATAATGATGCCTCTCTATTTAACTTAAAAAAAAAAAAAAACCACCAAAAGAAACAAACAGAACACACCATACTTGAATATTCAACAGCATGGTAAACCCCATGAAATTACTGAGACCCTGACCCATGACATATAACTTGTTAAGGAAAAAGTTTTGCCTGGTATTAGTCTGATGTGGTAAGTTTTCTTCTAATGTGAAGAGCTATAGATTATGAAAATCTACTTTTGAAGAATTCTATACAATATTTTCTGTCTTAAAATAATGGGTACAGCTAGTTGTAGCCTCTTTTATCTGTTGAATGCTTTGGGTTTGACAGGCATTGTGAAGTTATTTTATGTTGTGTAATAAAAAGAGAACAAACTGTAAAAAAACTAAATTTTTGAAAGGTAAAAAAAGCAGCATTTAAAAAAAATCATTCAAATCAGGTTTCGTCAGGTTTGTAAGGCTATAATCTTAATGTTTTCATTGAAATCAGGATAAAGGGTACAAACCCTCTGTTGAAATTAGCTTGTCTGTCATTGTCTTCTTGAAATACTGGTAATAGTACTTACACTAAACTACTTACCCAGAGGAAAGTAAACAGTTTTTAGTTTTTTCTCTCTGGATATAGGACCCAGACTTAATGAAATACTATGCAGAAAAATAGGTCTAAGGTATTTCAGAACTGAAAACTTATCAGACATCACCAATATAGCAATAATTTGATTTCCTCTTCTAAGACATAATATAAAGTAACAATACACCTACTGATATTTCATGTCAAAGTTTTCTTTTAGTGATGATTCTGTATAGGAAAACAGAAAGATGACAGAGATGTTGTAAAATCCCTGTGAACATTGCTAACTGTGTAGTAGCAACCAGTAAATGATATGTTATTGCTGTTGAGGAATGAGGAACTGGCATTTGCCAACTGCTGCTTTTGAACTAATTGCTGTGATAACAGATTGCTAAACTGAATTCAAAGGTTCAGATGTAGAATCAGCTGTGTTCAGAGGTAGTGATGGTAAGGGAAAAAATTGTTAGAAAGTTTATCCTATCATTCCGCAAAATCACAGAATCACAAAATGTTAATTTTTGCTGCCTTTGCCTAGGAAAATGCGGACATTATTGCTAATTTTCAAGTAATTTCTATCTTCTGACTCTATGGAGACTTTGGGGGGTTTCAGTGCTTTAGTAGTTATTAGCTTGTGAAGTGACAAATCAGGACTGATACAATATTTTTATCACCAAGAAGCAAGAAATTGGAGAAACAGTGAAAAAAAAAAAAGCAGCCTGGGACTAGAGGCCCCAGGCAGGAGGGAGCTGAAACAGGGTAGCCTTGGGTGAATCCACCCTACAAATACAAGGAGTTTTAGCATTATACTGGCACACTGCTGTCCCAGAGTGAGCAGTGGGCTTTGAAAGCAGAATTAGGAGAGCCAGTCTGACAGTGTAAATGCAAGATGAGTTAGGACCTGAGTCATCGGTTCTGGCCTGTTTGTAACAGCATGAAGATTCTTCAAGTTTACGTTTCTGTTCAAGGTCCAAGGTTATCGCTATACATATATACTGTCCTTTTAGTGATTTTAACTTGAAATTGAAATAATGGTGCATTAGTCCAACAGACAGACAGGCTGGGTTTATTAATAGTCAAACGTATTTTTCTTCACGGAGCAGGTATTTGTTTTGAGTGCATGAAAGAACACCGCCTAGAAAGAGCTACAAAATATCATATAGCTAAAGACAAAGTGATGTATTCTGAAGCAGCAACAAAACTAGACAATCTTTCAGGCCATTAATCAAAGGGTTTACAGCTTCTATTTCAAGGCGTTTGAAAGAATAATAAATATTGAACCAAGAAAATGAATCTGTTTCTGCAGTTTTCTGTTTCACCGGTATGGGGATGCTGAATAACTTTTCCTGTCCAGAGTAACAGAGACAAAACAGTGTCATGCATTGCACCTGCTGCTTCCTTAAAATTGCATCTCTCTTGTGTGCATCCAGTCTTACAATCAGTGTGAATGTCAGTTTAAATTTGAGAATGTAAGAGTTGTGACTTGAAAAGATACTAGGCAGTGGTGACTTAATATTATCTGCTAAAAATCAGAAGAAAATACCTACTTGTTTTTCATTTTGGAGACAGAACACTTCATCAGCAAGAAATGAAAACCAACTCCAACCCTTCAACTTTTAAAGTTGTGTTTATCATCAGGGAGGCTAAAAGTTCTGTAATTACAACTTCTTAGCAGTGTGAACTTTGTTATGGGAGATGATGAGCTGTGACGTTCACTTGCATTAAATCCTGTAAATTGGGCTGAGCCACTGACTAATGTCCACTGTGAATGCAGAACTGCTTGTTCTGGAATTGCTGGCAACTGTGCTTTAAAAAATTCAGTCTCTGAAAATTGTTCTGTATAGTTTCATCTCTAAAATTAGACTGGCAATTTATTATCTCTTCTGTGAATCCTGTGGATCCTAGATATTCTCAGAAAGTAAAATGAGTATAGGAGGGAAACTATAAGGAGTTACAAACTTGTGGCAAATGTTAGAAAATCCAGAAAAATACCACACAGCCCAGACAGCACCAATAGCTAGAAAGTGCTATGAACAATATATAGGACTTTGCAGATCAAGGACTTCATTTGGTAGCAGACAAACCCCCTAAACTTCAATGTATAAATTATCAGTGAATTGCAGAAGAGGCAGCCAGTTTATCATATTCTCTCATAACAAATGACAGCTTTTTCATCCTTGAGTACACAAAACTTAACAAAGCTCAAACACATCTACTGTTGCAACAGTTAGCGGTTCTGAGGATGGGAAAGCTGACCTAAAAAAAACCCCCAGAAATTACAAAATAATCATGAATGTAGAGAAAAGTTCAGACTCCGATATAGGATTCTTAATTAGTGAAACTCAAGGTTAGCCTTAATTGAGGCAGAAAAGTCTCTAGCAGGATCAGTGCAGAAATCTGTTTTGGCTAATGAAAGAGAAGGAAGTGGAACCTGGACTCTCATGCATGAGTGAGGAAAAAGGGAAGAGAGATTACAGTGGTATCACAGAAAATACTTGATATCTATCTGTCTGATACTTCAGGCTTTAGCTTGAAGCCATGTCAATATCTTTGGAGAGAAGCGAAAATTGAATGTCGTTGTTGTAGTACTCTTTGAGACATTTCACCATTTATTTGTTATTTGATCTGGTTCATATGGTCACTTAGAGTTGTGCAACTAGAATGTTCCTTTTTCTTCCTATTCTTTTTTCTAGAAGACTATTTTTATAGCACCCTTTCATGAACAAAATTACAAGTAGCCCCCCAGATGGAATAATGAATATTTATCCATATTTGTGATAAGTGAGTACACTTTACATTTTGGGGAATTTCACCTTTTAAGATTAGCATTATTTATTTACTTGTGGATTAGCACTATTTCTTTACTTGTGGATCTGATAGTAAATTTAAAAAAAAATTACAGTACAAACTCCCAACAATCATTGACCCCAACAGAGTCAGATATTTAAGCATGTCTTCAGCTTGAACTGTATTTTTAAGTGCTCTGCTGATATGGAGTTATGATGAATTAAATATTTCTCCTTTTTTTTTAAAGACAAATGTGTAGATTTTAACCAAATGGCTTTGGCCACAAATAAAAATCACTTAGCTTCATGATCATACAGAATGCATTTTTATACAAAGTGCACACTCAGTAGCATTTACAATCTGCCCAAAGTCTTCCTAATAAATTAGGTTAAATTAATAGTTGATGTTATACGTACTGACATCAGTGAAATTACATTAAATATTAATTTGGCCCACCGCTTAAAATTCAGTTTTGAACCCCTAGGGTTAGACAATTTACATTATGAACAACTGATCCTGTATTAAGGTTACTTTTGCGTATGTATGTATGTTCTGAAGTCTGATTCAAAGCTCAGATATATAAATAGATGATCAATTCTGAAAAGGACAAATTATAATAATATTAATAATAACCACTGTGAAATAATGTCTCATTTTCAAACTGGCTGTCATTGGTTTTTTGGACATTCTGTAAAAGCACAACTTGTTACACACATGCCTATAGTGTGAAGAACGCAATGGGTGAGGTTGGGTTTGAGATAGAGACTCTAAACTGAATTCTAAGGTGATTGTGTATAAGGGGAGAGCAGTGGATATCCTCTACCTTGATGTTTGCATGATCTGTGAAAGCATCTTTGTATCTAAGCTGGGTTGTTATGATCTAACTAGGTGGACTACTAGATGGATAAAAAACCTGACTGGATTCTTGTGGTTCAAGTGGTGTGATTAAGGGTTCATCCTCTACCTGAAGGTCAGTTACAAGTGGAGTTCCTCAGGAGTACTTGGACCTATCCTGTTTGATATCCTTATGAAGGACCTGGTGGGATATAAAATGTACACACCCTAATCAAATTTTCAGATGGCACTGTACGAGGAGGCACAGGTGATACATTTGAGGGCAGGGCCACCATTCAAAGGGAACTCAACAAGCTGGAAGAATGGGTCAACAGAAACCTTTTAAATTCAACAAAGATAAGTTCTGCACCTGGAGTGGACTAAAATTCTACATTAGCTGGGCTGGGGACTGACTAACTTGGGAGCAGGTTTGCTGAAAAGTACCTGGGTGTCCTAATGAACAACAGATTGAATGTGAGTGAACAGTGCATCCTCTCAGCAATGAAGGCTAGTGGCAACTGGGTTGTATTAAAAGGAACGTCACCTGTGTATTGAGGGAAGTGATTATTTTCCTCTACTAAGAGGTAATATATGGAATACTGTGTCCAGTTTTGGTCTCCCCAGTACAGGAAAAATACCTATAAGTTGGAGTGAGCTCAGAGGATTGGCCAGCAATGTAGTGGAGGGCTGGAGCACTTGGCACTTGCCTTATGAGGAAGGGGTGACGAACTGGGAAAGTTGGGTTTGTTCAGCCTGGAAGTTACTTGTCTGACTAGATATAGAGCACATGAATCAAAGGACCATATGTAGGCTGTTAGTGCTATTTGAGGGTAGGGTATTTGAGACCTCTATGTAGCTAATATGATGAAGGATCTATAGAAAACCTATGTCTTTCTGGAGCAGCAGGTAGAGGCCAGGCAGGATATTATTGGACAACTAAGATGGATCTAAGAGCTTATGTTTGAGCAATTGGTTGCTGAAACAGTGACTAGCAGGTAGCAATATAACCCCTAGTGACTAACTGTAGTGATAAGTGCACATAAAAGTAGCAATGGTGAGATAGGGTAAGTTGGTAGGTTAGCTGAGAGACACAGTAGTAGGCTAACCAGTACTTATTACATTTTAATATGTGATGCTCAGTGCTGCCCAAAATGTATAACTGCAGTCATCTAGGAAAAATGTGAAAGGGAAATAAAAAGCACTGGGAGGATATGCAATTTACTAATAGTTTAAAGTGCTGTTAATAGTAAATTATTATCAAGAAAATCAAAGAACTGAAAAAGAACAAGAATCGAGGACAGGTTTAGCCCAAAGAGCTTTTATTTCACAAAGCCATAAGCACCTGAAAAAGGAATCTAATAAGAAGGTTTACAGCTATAACTGTAAAGTTCTTAACTAAAAAATTAATTGTCCTTGTACTACCATAAAAACTACAGTTCGTTGTGAAGCCATGTTTTAAATGTAACTTCTCATCATATAACTCAGATTTTCCTACTGTGACCTTTTCTTCAGTGTGCCATAAGTATCTTGGAGGAACACTGGGCATGTGCAGAGAATTACTGAGTTGATGATGTCTAATGAAACAAATGATAAACTATTAATTTATAAATGACATTTCCTGTGAACTAGACTTTCCCTGCACTTTGTCTCTTTGAAAATTTGGGTACAAAATTTAATAAACACATTGATACTCTGAAAAAAAGCACATTAATTTTTCATCAGGGAAAGCATTATATGCAGTAATTAAATATCTGATATTCAAACTTTTATACTAAAGTTCCTGTTGCATTATTATTTGTATGTCAGTAAGGCCTACAATCCCAAAGAAACCCAAAGGTAGTATTGCTATAGGTATAGAGTGCACTCACCAGGCATGTGCAGGACAATCAGGGGATCAGGCCCAGCCAGCATGGGTTCATGAAAGGCAGGTCTTGCCTAACCAACCTGATTTCCTTCTATGACCAGGTGACCCGGCTGGTGGATGAGGGAAAGGCTGTGGATGTTACCTACCTGGACTTCAGCAAAGCCTTCGACACAGTCTTCCACAGCATTCTCCTGGAGAAGCTGGCGGTTCATGGCCTAGATGGGTGTACTCTTCGCTGGGTAAAAAACTCGTTGGATGGCTGAGCCCAGAGAGTTGTGGTGAATGGAGTTAAATCCAGTTGGCAGCCGGTCACAAGCGGTGTCCCCCAGGGCTCAGTTCTAGGGCCAGTCTTGTTTAATATCTTTATCAACGACTTAGATGAGGGGATTGAGTGTGCCCTCAGTAAATTTGCAGACGACACCAAACTGGGAGGTAGTGTTAATCTGCTCGAGGGGAGGAGGGCTCTGCAGAGGGACCTGGATAGGCTGGATCAATGGGCTGAGGCCAACTGTATGAGATTCAAGAAGGGCAAGTGCTGGGTCCTGCACTTTGGTCACAACAACCCCATGCAGCACTACAGGCTCAGGGAAGAGTGGCTGGGGAACGGGCCCGGGGGGAAAGAGCCGTTTTGGTGCTGGTGAGGCCGCACCTTGAATACTGTGTTCAGTTTTGGGCCCCTCACTACAAGAAGGATGTTGCATTGCTGGAACATGTCCAGAGGAGAGCAACCAAGCTGGTGAGGGGTCTAGAGCACAGTCTTACAAGGAGTGGCTGAGGGAACTGGGGTTATTTAGTCTGGAGAAGAGGAGGCTGAGGGGAGACCTTATTGCCCTCTACAGCTACCTGAAAGAAGGCTGTAGTGAGGTGGGGGTTGGCCTTTTCTCTCTGGTAATGGATGATCGGACAAGGGGGAATGGTTTGAAGCTGCGCCAGGGCAGGTTTAGGCTAGACATTAGGAAAAACTTCTTCACTGAAAGGGTTGTCAGGCTCTGGAATGGGCTTCCCAGGGAGGTGGTCGAGTCCTTCTCCCTGGAGGTATTTCAAAGAAGGATAGATGAGGTGCTTAGGGACATGGTTTAGTGGTGGGATGGCAGGGTTATGTTAATGGTTGGACTTGATGATCTTAAAGGTCTTTTCCAACCTAGATGATTCTATGATTCTATGATTCTATATTAAAAGATATCATATTAATATGTTAATATATGAATAGTGTTATCTCTCTACAGTTATGAGATTAATTCATTTTTGTTTGGTTTTATTGTCATTTGCCTATAATCTCACTGTTCTCAGTTCTGCTCTGGTAATGTATTATCTTGGTATAAAACTCTGATTAATCTAAATTTCAGTCAATTGCAGAAATTAACCTGTGACAAAAATGAGTTTTCTCTGAGTCATGCAGAACCAAATGGTCCTTCATTAGGGACCAGGTTTATTTTGCAACAGAATAAAGTAAGTATTTTAGTACTAAGATTTCTGGATAGGAAAATCTGCTGTTCACAGTCACTTCTTTTTTGGCTCTCTTGACTTTCTAAAGAAAATTTTCATCTTTTTTTTTCCTTTTTTCACTCTGTTTTCACATTCCTATTTCCCTGAACCCTTGTATCAGTATGAGGGCTCCTTGGTGACTGTTACGAGTTAATGCTTTGGAAAATGTGACACTAATGGACATATCTCAAGATCACAGATCTTGTCTGCTGAACATCACTATTTTGTTATGAGACAAAAATTATTTATTTATTTCCAAAAAGCGATGAAAAAAAAAAGTCAAAAAATCCTGGTTCCTGTCTTTTGTATGCACAAGGGACCCCCTCCAAGCTCAAATGCTGTCATTCCTGGATGAAAAAAGGATGTAGAGTCTGATGTAATTTATTTTATTCCTTTGACATACTACTTGTTTCTCATGAGCTGTGGATAGGAAGTGGATAGGAACTGTAAGGCTCCTTGGATAATGCTATGATAGCTATGAATCTATTTTTACAGGATTTGAATTTATTTAATTCCTTGCAATGAGTTATAGAAAAAAAAGTTCTGTAGGAGTACCTGTATCCTACATAATGAATAAAAAAGAAATAAACGCAGAACTAATTGCTTAAAACCCCCCAAACAGTAGAGATCTGCATGAGTATCTGCACTGGTGTAATTGAACATTTCTTTCTGACTGTGAATGAATAAAGAATGTCATGGGAGTGATGAGGACAAAGAATTGTATGTAGATTTCTAGTTGTAAGATAGAAAAGACCATATTGAAGGTTACAGAATCACTTCAGATGTGTAACAGTGAAGTTTTAAAGGACTCTCTCAAAGTAATATTGATTTTTTTTTAAACAGCTTTATTTACTGTTTTTTCTATTATGGCTCATTATAGTTTTGAAATTAATTATAATTTTTACAGATTTATCTCCAGCAAGAACAGTTACTGAAGAGTTACTGGAGAGTGTCAGATGGTGGCAGTTACTGCACTTGCTATTGTTATTCCACTCCAGCATTCATTAATAAAAAAGGCCAATAACATAAGAATTTAATGATGTTGTTATCAAATACAGGTATTTGAAGCAGGTATTAATACTAGATCTTAAAATCTCAAGTCTTTCAATATGTAAATTCACAGAGCATGAGATACAGTTTCTTCCTGATGAAAAAAAAAAATATCCTGGGCTATTTCAGCTTCATTCGTAGCCAGCCAAATACAATTGAAAGAACTGGTAAGTACTAGCTGTTTGATCAGGTCATCAGTGAAGGTTCAGCTCTACATGATGCTATTCACAGTTCTTGATGAAGACAGGTTTCTGTGATAAAATATCAATTTTTGATGGTGTATTTTGGGATAGTGTGGGCTTATATATGACATTATGTTGTGACTTGGTTTTTATTTAAATAGTAGAACTGAAACCTTTATGTTTTCTACTTAGCCTTTAAAATTTCTGCCTTTAAAATTAGCTAACCTGGTGTTCACATTTCTAAATGAATATGGTTAAAAAATTGATCATTGCAAAGCTTTGCATATAAAATCCAAAATATCAATTTCTGAGGACCTATATACTAAATGCAAACTTTATATGATGTTTAAAAGAATACTCCAGTTCTGTTCTTAACTGGAGTTCTTAAAAACAAGCAAACTAACAAATCAAACCCCATCCAGAATAATAAATCTTACCAGGCAGGTATCTCCAAAACAGAAACTTCAAATATGAATTTTATAAAGTCTGACAAAAATATGAATATTCTTTTTTTTTTTGTTTGGCAACTTGTCTCACAGGAGTCCCTATCATTAGCAATTGAGTGTTGCCAAAAATGTGCATTAAAAAAAAGGACTACCTAAGTGACACTGCAGTTATTGAAAATGTACTGCTAGAAGTTTGGTTCCTTTAATTTGTTTTTATCCCTTGCGTCAGACGAAGAGATTTATATTTTTTCTGCTGATTAATCACTACAATCCAGATACTGAGAATGAAGTCATTATATATTAACAACCCATTTTATTTCCTTAGAGCAGGCAATTTCAGCTATTGAAGAATGTCACATGCCCATGTTGAGCCAGCAGTGACACAGAAGGTTTTTTTGAGTGTCTAAATGAACCAGACAGTTTTCTGAGACTCTGAGATTACGTTAAACTTAGATTTAAAAATATCAGCGTGTGGGAATTCAAATTTCACCTCCTTTTGCCCCTACTTTCACTCATCTAAATACTCATAATCACAGGAAATGATGAAAGAAAAAAACATTAGAACAGAAGGAACATAAAATAAATCCTACAAATCACAATCACAAAGTGCTGAATCTTTTCCTCCAGCCCATAAGAAATTTAAGAAATACATTGCAAGCAACAGCAGCGCCAAATACATTGTATAGAACAGGAGGGATCAAGACCACTGTTAATGTCCTATGTCTCTGCATTAACAGGAAATTAATTTATATAAATATGTAAATGATCCTGTGATAAGATCATATCTTATTCAGGTAAGCAAGAAACCAAACCAAACCAAACCAAACCAATTATCAACATAAAATACATAAGATCACAATAACCCTCTAAATAACTTGTAGTTGTTCTTGGGGTAGGAGAGGATCTTTCTTGATTTGACTTCATATTGGGGTTGGTTAGTTATCAGCAAGAGATGTTGCAAGCAAATGGTGAACCTTTGGAGAATCAGTGTACTGTTAGTAACATTGTGTCCTTACACTTTGGCTATTAAGGCAAAAAGTATCCCAAAAATGAATCCCAAAAAAACCTTCTGTTTCCTATGATAATTATTGAAATTCTTGAAACAAGGAAGTGACACAAAATGATGGAGACAAAACATCTACAATCATTAAGATAAAAATATATTTTTTTTGTGTCTACATTTGTGTTTGATATCAAAAGATGCTTATTGAACTTTATAATTTTAGGATCATCAGAATCTCTTCCATACATTTTCACAGAATCATAGAATCATAGAATAATTTGAGTTGTAAGCCCCCTTTAAGTGGTGAAAGGCCTCCTTGGTCTCCTTGAAGCCTTCTCTTCTCCAGTCTGAAAAACCTCAACTCTTCTCAGCCTTTCTTCACAACAGAGATGTTCCATCCCTCTGAACATTTTTATGGCCCTCCTCTGGACCCACTCCAACAGGTCCATGTCTTTCTTGTGCTCGGGGCCCCAGGGTTGGAAACAGTCCTCCAGATGGGCTGTCACCAGAGCAGAGGGGCAGAATCACCTCCCTCAACCTGCTGGGCATGCTTCTTTTCACACAGCCCAGATAGTATTTTATCAAATACTATCTTAGAGCAATTAAATTAATTGTTCCCACAGTCCTGCATATAGGCTTATCTGAAAATTTACTTCCTGATTGTAAACATTTTTTCTTATTCTGTCTGGAAATATATTCATAATCAATTTATAGCTGTTTGCTTTGCACCAGCATTATCTTTCAATTTAATTAGTTCTTTCTCACTTCTTCCAAAGCCCCAAATATTTAGCTTAACAAAATTAAATGACTTCTCATACAAACAAGTCGAGTCCTCTAACCTTTTTTTCATAGCTTCGTTTTCCATTACTGTAATTATTTTGGCATTTCTCTGAACCTGTTTCAATTTAAGTTCATTAATGTAGGTAACCAAAACTGTACATTACATTCTATATGAGGTCTTAACTCTACTTTCTAGAGTGTTATGAATATAGAAGTGTATTTTTTTTCAATCTGTCTTTTCTGTTGTTTCCTAGAAGTGTGATGTTTATTTAAATGGTTTGTTACGCTGATAGCTCTAAACCATCTTGTAGGATTTGAGATAGGAAAAAAAGTGGTAGTCTTAAATTGAAGCAAAAGAAACCTAGGTTCACCTAAAGGAAAACACTAATGCAACATGAGAGTAAATGGTTTAAGGAGGCTGTGGAAGAGAAGAATTTCAAGAACAGGTTAGATAAATACCTGTCAGGAATGCTTTAAGTTTAATTCATCTGTCTCTAGTAGGAGAATAGACTACATGACCTCTTGAAGACCTTTTCATTGTTACATCTCTGTAATAAAATATATTTCTATACCATCTCAGTAACTGTTTATTAATCATGTGTTTTATTATTTACAGCAGAAAATACTATTATTAATTTTGAAATAAATTCTATTGCAAATTACTCTTCTCAATCCTTGATAAACTGGGGTGAAATTATCTATATTTAGTCTGAAAGATATTCTGTGACAGGTGCCCACAACTATACTTTTCCGTTACGAATATGATAATCAGTTTCCTGACTTCACAGGATTTTTCCATCCATACATCTCTTCGTTAATATTTAATTTCTCTAGCATTTGTAATAGATGTGATCTGACTAGGTAGAAAATCCCTTCTCTTGATCTATGGGCTGTGCCCCTGTTCATATAGCCCTGGAGCTGTCAGGGCACAACCGTGATAGATGTTACCACCACCAGAGCCTTTTCCACAGAGCCGCTCTGTTCATCCAGCCTCTTTGGGTCATCTGAGTTGCAGCCCTGTCCTCAAGCACATCAACTGATCACCTCAGTTTGATGTCATCTGCAAACTTGATGAGCATGCTCTCCATTACCTCTAGTTTGTTGAGGAAGGTTTTGAATATAACAGGACCCGGGATAGACTCCTGTGGTATGAGTCTTGTTAGAAGCATCTTGGTAGAGTACAACCCATTACCATCTCGGTCCAACCATCATATTTTTGCACATCTAATTGTTCACCAAATCATAGTAATATCCTAATTTGTCCACAGGAATGTTATGGGAGAGAGTGTCAAAAACATTGCTGAAGTCAAGGTATTGGACATACACTCCTCTCTCTTCATCTACATATGAAATCATTTAATCACAGAAAGCAATCACATTGGTCAGGCACAATATACCTTTGGTAAATGCATATTGACTGATCCCAGTCACCTTCTTCTGCTTCCTGGGCTTCAAGAATACTCATTCCATGTTTTTTCCAGGGATGAAAGTGAAACTGGCTGGCTTGTAGTTGCCCAGATTCACCTTTTGACCTCTTTTGAAGTTGAGTATAACATTTGTTTTGTAAGAAATGTCTTCCAATCTCCATAATTTTTCGAAGATTAAATAGAGGGCGGTCTTGCAAGGGCATTGGCTGTCTTTGACTTGGATGCACTTTGTCAGGTCCCTTGGACTATCAATTAATCCATGACTTGATCCTTATCCGTTGCTGCTGTCTTTGCTCTCTGAACCCTGCCTCCACACACAGATTTCAGATAATTGTTCAAATTATGTTAATTCTAAAATAACATTTTTTCTACAGAACTTTTGCAGTCATGAAGTATGCTCATTACCAAAATACTCGATCCAGTGCAGGACTCCTAGCCTGAAAATACCTCAGACATTTAATTTTAGTCACAAAAGCATGCTCTGCGATATGCTTTGAAGTGTCATAATCACCAGATTAGAGGGGTTTTCCTGCTCATGAATCCCTCTGCTTCAGGAGAAAGATTTTTACTTGCAGCATTTCATATCATGGTGACCACAGCTATAAGTTCAGTCCATTACATTCTTACAGCTTTAGTGAAGTACCTGGAGCCCCTAATTTCTGTCTCAGTTTTTCAAGTCCCTGGCTATTTTTCAAAAAGTGTTCTGTTAGCAACTGAGGCTCCAAGTGGGTGATGATGAAGTAATCCTCATTAGTTGCCTCTATTCTCAGAGAAAGAGAGGGACATGTTACATAAGAGGATTTAAAGGCACCGACACACCCACCCCCCCACCCCACCCCCTTAAGTTCCATAGACTCTTGGGGAGAAAGGAGGAACATAACTTAAATGAACAGAATGCCTTTTGACTGTCTGGGAAATTGTGAGATTATGCCAAGTGGATTTCTTCCTGTTGAGACACCAAATAAAGTTTCATTGACACATTGCCAGGATTAGACATGCCTTGCTACCACTTGCTGTGTTCACTTCTCTTATGACCTTGCTTTTACTTGTAATTTTTGGAGTATTGTCTCATGATATTCTTTTTTTTAGAGCTGAAATGGAAAAGGCTTTGAACATTTGTCTTCTGTCTCATTCGGTAGCTCACCTCATGAAGGAACACCTCAGTATTTTCCTTAATCTCTTTTTAACTTGTACTAAGATTAGAGAACATTTTATTGCTGCTAATACTCTCTGCTAGTTTTAACTCCTTAGGTTTTCTGAATTTGCACTTTATGTGCTTTTATTGTTCTTTCATAGAGTATTTTGTTATGTTACTGTTCAATTTTTTTGTGTGACTGCCTTTTCCTTTTCAGATTATTAAAGAATTTTTCATCCAACTACATTGGTTTCTGACCTCCTAATCTTACCTTTCCTTTATATGTGGATAGTTTATCTCAAACCTTTTAATATTTTTTTTTTAGAAATATCACTTGTTCTACACTTTTTCCTTTAGATTACTTTATTTACAAAAACATTCTTAGAATTGTTTAAGTCCACTGTCTTGAAGTACAGGAATTGCTTTTGCTTTACTTTCTTCAGAACTGTGATGTTGATAGTTTTTAATCCCTTTTACTTTACTCTCTGCCTTCAAATTTTAAATTATGCAGAATTACCTCTAAAAAAATTGTGAGCTGATTCTTGTATTTTTTGCAATAAAAAAATAATCCCCAATGTGTTCCAAGAACTCACGTGACACTTTAGTCCTGTGTTAGTACTTTTTCTGCATGTGTCAGACCGTTAAAGTCTTTCAAACTGGATTGCTTTTCAGTCAATAGTTGATGCTTCTTTTCTGCTAAATATGACTTCAAAATTTTCATTTGAACTTCAAAATTTCCCAAATGAACTTCCTAGTTTGTTCAAAACCAGGAAGTTGGGAAGCTTGGTTGGAATTTCTATCATTGATATGCTAGACTTCATGTCTTGCCACAAACAGACAAAATAAAGTCAAACATGACAAAAATACGTATAGCGATTACAAAACATTCCTCAACTTCCTAGAAAGCATTCCTTATTACCGTGTATGGAGCAAAACAGATTACCGGAAGACTTCAAGGTGTTACTAAAAAGCACGTTGAGAGAATTTGTAGTCATGTACAAGTGAGTGGCTTTACAAGCACCACCACAGTTACTGCCTATTATGGTCACTAAGGCTTCCATATTTCTTTGCATTCTCTCTGTTTAAAAATACACCACACACATATTTCGTCTTTACAGGGAATGTCATATATTCAAAATTTTTGCAGTGTAGATTTATTATTAGTGTTCCATTAAAGATGAAAGAGAACTGACTGATGTATCGAAACACATGATTCTTGTACCATACCTGTAGGCCCTTAATTCCTTATGCTCTTCGGTTATCATTCTAGGAAGGCACAGTTATTTACTGGGCTGTATCTGCCAGCACAGTAGAAGTATCTGAGATAGTCCAGAGCATCTAGAATGACACTAGATGCCAACTCTTAAGCAACTGACTTACTCTTATTCTTTTCAGGCTATTATCTCACTGTTCTTTTAGCTAACATGTATTGCTTATAGATCAAGCTTCATTTAAGACTTCTCCAATTGTCTTTCACATTTCTGCACAGTTGCTGTGTTTTCCTTTAGTTTCTTTCAGTTGTTCCATTCATTACTGAGCAATCATTTAGAAAAAAAAATAAAGAAGAAAAATAGTGTTTGCTAGAGGTTTTTGCTACGTACTGAGTTTTAACTTCAGTATTGTACCTTTATGCATGTGAACACAAGAAGTTTCCCATGCATTAGAAAGTAGCAGGAAGAGATGCTAATTCAGGGGGGCATGTAAATCTGGCCACTTCTCTTGGTTCATCTCCTTTTAACTCCCCCAGCACCTACAACTGTTGGATCAGGGATTCTAAAAGGTATGACCCTGCATCATGACTTTATCATCTGTTCATGGACTTTTTGTTAATAAACCTGCTGATATCTCCACAGCCTTCTGTGGTGATAAATTCTGGAAGTTCACTATCTGCTAGGAAGAAAAAAATCTTTCTTGTGTTTGTTCTGAACTGGTCTCTCACAAGTTTCAGTAAGTGCAAGAAGCTCTGGTATTGTGTGTTTTGATAATTTGATTCTTCGTTCTTCCTGTCCACCAATACCATATTTTAATAAGTCTCGATCCCTCAGCCTTCTTCTCTCCAAATTTAAGAGTATCAGATGTTTTTTCTGTCTTATGAAGTGGTACTTTCATCCCCTTGTTTGCTGCTCTCCTCTTTACCTTGTATAACTCCACTCTACTCCATTTCATCCCTCTTGAGATGTCTAGACCAAACCTGTACACAGTATCCGAGACACCAGTCCAACAAGTTTTTTTATAGTGGTGAAGTGAGTCCCTCTCTTTTGTTGTCTCTTTCTGATGCTGCACAACATTTTGCTACCTTTCTTTGCTAGCATGCACATTAAGACAATGACTTCAAAGAACTTTAGGATCTCTTACCTGCACTGTAACTACCAGGCATAAGTGACAAAGTCCTATGAGACACTTTGGAAACCACACTTTATAATAGGGATATATGCCAGTTTTGGACCACAAGAAAGAACTATATGCAGGAGAAAAAGCTGGATGTTAATTTATTAACAGAGTTTAAATAATATGTTTTAAACATTCTTAGAAGTTGTGAACAAATATTATTACTGCAGTTGCTGCTTTAGAATTATATTTCCCAGTGCTTTCCAGAGACTACATATTTGACCTGTTTGCTTAAGCCTAATTTCAAGGGGGAAAAACATACAGACATATATAAGTCTAATGGTAAGAGAAGATGAGGTTTGGAAAATGTTTAAATGTCTGAATATTCATTCTTGTAAGTGTTTAAGTGTGTGATGGTCATAGTTCAAGGTTTACAAGGATCTGCTATTAAAACTTTAATGAAATGAGTCTGGAGAGATCATGCATCACTGAGGACATCTGTCATATGGTATTCATGTGACATCCTTGCCGAGTGGCATGCTGGAAATGAAATACATTAACAATACATTCCAGAAAGAAAAATGGGACAAAAGCCAAGTGAAATGTGGGGTAAAGCCAGAAAAGGACTTTTCTGCATCAGTATCTTCAAAATAACGTAGAGGATTGGTACTTTGGCAAAGAAATGTGTCCTTCCCATAGATTCATTCTCTGATAAACTGATGGTTTTAGGTAAAAAGAAGTCTTTGCTTTTACTGATTTCAATGATACGGGAGAAGAGTGACCAGTTCAGCTAAAAGAAAAAGGTATGGAATATTATTATATCAGGTAATTATTTTTACTATTTTTTCCCCAAAAAACCCAAATTAGCATTATATATATATTAAAAAAAGAAATGTTTCTTTTTATAGACATTCAGAAAATGTTCATGAAAATTAAATCTTTACAGAACATTTTTCCATCTGGAAAACCTCTTAATAAAACTTTTGACCAACAAACATGATGACTACTTCTAGTATATTGGACATGAACTTGCAATTTGTGCTTGCAGCCCAGAAAGCCAGTTGTATCCAGGGCTGTATAAAAAAAGAAGCATAGCCAGTAGGTCAAAGGAGGTGATTCTGCCCCTCTACTCTGCTCTGGTGAGAACCAACCTGGAGTACTGCATCCAGGTCTGGAGTCCCCAGAACAAGAAAGACATGGACCTGTTAAAGCAGGTCCAGAGGAGGGCCACAAAATTAATTAGAGGGCTGGAACACATCTCCTCTGAAGAAAGGCTGATATAGTTGAGGTTTTTTCAGCCTGGAGAAAAGGAGGGTTCAGGGAGACCTTATTGTGACCTTTCAGTATATAAAGGAGGCTTATAAGAAAGACAGAGAGATACTGGGGTCTGTAGTGACATGACGAAGGGCAATGGTTTTAAACTAAATGAGAGTAGATTTAGTTTGGACATAAGGAAGAATTTTTTTTACAGTTATGGTGGTGAGACACTAGAATAGGTTGCTCAGAGAAGTTGTGGAGACCCTGTTAGGAATGTTCAAAGTCAGGTTGAATGGGGCTTTGAAAAACGTGATCTAGTGAAAGATGCCTTTGCTCACAGCATGGGGGTTGGACTAGATGATCTTTGAAGGTCCCTTCCAACCCAAACCATTCTGTAAGGCACAGATTAGAAGGGACTGAGTAGGAAATTCTAAGTAAAATCTTCGGGACAGCTAGTGGAACTTTAAAAATAAAATATTTTTAACTTGCTGAAGCAATGACAAATGTGAAGTTGTTAAGGATAATAATCTTAAAATAGTTCTAATGTTCATATAGGACTGAAAATTATCTCTTATTTTATGGGCTGCAATGATTACATATGCATGGTGAAGTAATGTATAGTTCAGTGACATCCAGTGCTGACAAAGTATTGATCTTACAAAGGTAGGAGATCTGACGTATAAAATGTAGAACTACTGAAGCGTGGGATAAAAGATAGGCTTGTGATCAAACTTGATTAGTAGAGCCAATTTAAAAAAAAAAGTACAAAAGCAATTATGCTAATGAGTTTTAATGAGTTAATATCCTTGGACAGTGTGCCAGCCGGAACTGAAGAGACAAGTAAGCTCATGCCAAATGAACTGTCCTTTCCTTCTCAGACAGGGAAATAAAAAGTAAGGAATCAATTTTAGTAAAATTAAACTGAGGATAACCAAAAGCTGTTTTGTTTTGATTTTTTTTCAGGTTTTTTTGTAAGATATTCAGACAGCTGTGGCTCTCCATTGCTGAAAGAATAACTGCCATAATCAAAATAAGAAAAAAATCCTTTATGTTAACAAAAGGAAAACAATTGTGCAAAAATTGCAACAGAACTTGAAGAAGAACTTTATAAGAAATTAATTAATATATTATGGACAAACAGAACAACTGTTAAAAACAGAGCAAAAGTAAGTTGCTTGTACTTTAAAATGTTCCAGTATGTGCCATGGTTTGAACAGCACAGAATGGATGGTGAAGAAGAGACATTGCTGTATGTTTTAACTGGATATGCAGCCAGAATACAAATGGAGTGCACACTCAGACCCACAACCATGAAACATTCCTTAAGTTATGTCTATTGTGTACAATAAAAAGAACCAATATTAGTTCCTGGCTCTGAAATCAAAGAGTTATGGGCTTGTTTACATCAACACTATGTTCCTTTAGTGGTAGACACAGAATTATTCTAGATATAGCCCCTGGATTTTGACCGTCATTAAAGTCAAAGGTCTGGGTTACTTGCAAACTAAAGTTCACCATTTTACTTGTGTTAGTCTGTTTCTTTCTCCACATAATTTTAATTTGGAAGCACGAAACCAGTATTCTCACTGCTGTCAGACTTTCACTTGTCATAACAGATGGGAGGTGTCACTAAAGATGAAGACAATTGGAGAACAGCTTCATAACCCAAGTATGACTCAGTCGCTTGCTGCACATAGAGAAATGGCCACATACAATAGCTTTTTAAAAGTCTGGTCTTATCTCTTCACAAATGTGACATCACTTACTATCATTTTTGTTACCCTCACATTCCCTATTTTCTACTGGTGTCCAAAAAGCCATCATTAACACCAATGAGACTCAGTTAAATAGACTGAAAAAAAATAACACCAATGAGACTGGTTAAATAGAAGTGAGACAAGAATTTGAGTTATATTGTACTCTGTGTTTTCAGTACAGTGGTTTAAGGGGGAAAAAAAAAAAAAAAAGTGTTATTTTCATTTTGTTCTCTGGGCTTTTTTTGCGTGCACCAGGCAGGACAGAAGTGGTTCCTGACAAAAAATTCCAATCTGGATCTTTACGTCCCTAATACATTTATGAACATTAGCAGTGATGTAGGAAATACTCTCAAACTTTATAGTTCTATTTTTCCCCCCAATCCAATTAAAATTTCTCAGCATAATAGTGGAGGGGAATTGAAGTTGTAATATTTACATTTGCACACTTTTTCATTAGCAGAAAGATATTTTAAGTATAGACTTGTATATTATATCATCTATTGACATATATAATAACCTGAAGTATAAAAAGGATGGGAAACTGGAAATTTAAGTATATTCTGAGAATCATTTTCTGAGCAGCTGTCTGCAAAAAAACCTGAACAGGAACCACTTGATTACTTCAAAGTGAAAGAACATGGTGAAGATTATATTAACACCCAAGTATGGTATTTTTTTCAACAGAAGCAATAAACTATCTGCCACAAAGAAAAGTTAATCAACAGGGAAGGACACTCTTCCCTTCTTGGAAAATAGAACTGCAGCTTTTTGATAAACTGGTTAAATTAGATTGGAGAAAAATGTATATCCCTTGTGTATCACTTGCCTAAAATGCATTATGCTTTAATTAATTGCTAACATCTAAGGAGGAGTACTTCTGGTTTTGAATATGCTACCAAAATAGAAAAAGACATTTATTTTCTCTTCAGTTATGCCCACAGTGATGCAGCTACAATTTCTGCTCCTCTTCTCATGGTAAATTAATCTATGATCGTCTTTGCTCCTACATCTAGGCCGTTCCCAGTCCCTGAGATGGACACTGCTAACGAATTTGAGTCTGCTTGTGCTGCACTGAAATGCTTTCTCCATGACAGAAGAGATCTGATCCAGACAAGAAGGTCTAAAACCCACAGAGAATGAATTATCAGAAACTTGAGGAGAGGAACTGCAAACAGAATTCATAGCAAGAGGTTTAAATGCGTGTGGCAACATCAGGACCTTATCTCCTACCCAGTCTTCTAAACACATTTGTAAGGCTTACACTCAAGCCTTGCTGCCTTAGCCTGGATTCTGTCTGCATTTATAAGGACTGCAGCCTACATTTTCATGCCAACAAGTCCCTGGAAGAATAGGTTAAATAAACCTGGCATACCTAGTCCTTGATGAGTGATTCTGAGAAGAAGTGGGCTGGAGCACAACCAGAGCAAGACGACAGTCTGAGAAGCTTCATCAGTATGAAGGAAAATTTGGAGCACTATGTAGACAGCTAATTTAGAGATATATAGTGACAGTAGCAACCAAAGATTATCTAATGCTGGTAGTAATGGCAAGGCAATCTGTGAGGCTACATGGAAACCTGTTTTGCATTAGCCATCTATACAGGCATCCCTTTGCAATTTATAGACATGTGGTATGTATCTAGCATTGGCAATTGTAGATTTCACTGCTAGTCAATATGAAATTATTATACACAATGTTAGAACTATAATGGTTCTGTCACTATCTAACACCAATCTAACACTTGTCATGCCCTCTTTGTGCCGCACCGTTCAGTAATATAGATGAACTCAATGAGGAAATAATAACAAATTATATCAGATGAGGAAATACCAGAATAAAGCCAACAAAAATCTGGACAAAGATCTCATAGGCAGGAGGAACAGATGAGGAAGTAAATTTGCTGTCAACCCTCTCTCTTTATTTACCAATACAAAAGTATGGGGAACAGTTGTAGGAAGAAGTAGAATCCTTAACACATAATCAATATTAGAACTTAGTTGGTGTGATGAAGACTAATGGACAGATTTATCTCACTTAATTTTAGGAATAAATTCATTTCCAAGCTATCTGTATCTAATGTCATTGAAGGCAGCCTGCTATATATGAGATAGCAGCATCAGTCTGGTAGATGTGACATAGGAACTACCCTGCCCTTCTGAGGCAGCATCTGAAGGTCAGCAGGCAAGGGCACTAGAAAAAAATACTAGATTGATTACTTATGTTTCTGCAGCTGAATTGTGCACTGGGTGGTAATGGATGAGGCTCATATGCTTAGGCTTTTATAATGTAGTTATCAGCATGTGATTAAGTATTATATGAGCTAGGTGCCTGCAATCCCACTGCTGTTATTGGAAATCTAGTCAATGTAGCAATACATTAATTCAGTCCCTTATAGATATGCACCTCTTGCCATTTGAAGTAGTGCCCAAGGGTGTCGAAGACACCTGCCCAGAGATGGCAGAAATAAGACAGCTAACTAAAGACCTGGTAGATTACATGAGGGTATCTTAAAGAGAAGCATCAATTCTTCCATTTACAGAAGTGAGTCATGCTGAGGGGAGTTTGAAGATCTATTCAGCTGAAGAAAAGCATCTTATACATTTCTGGGAGTATTTCCATGTGTGTAGATGCAACCTGACTTTGGGGTTCAAAATGCATTAATGACATTTTTATATACTGAAAGGAGAAATGGAGGTTAAAAATAAGGTTTTTGTAGGCTTAACTGAAATCACTAGGGAGAAATTTTGGAAATTTGAAAGTAGGAGTAACCTGGATGAGAATAATTTTGAAATAAAAGAATTCCTGATCCTTATAAAGGAAAGAAAGCAAAATCAAACTAATGACAATAGACAATAGACTTTTGTAGACTCAAAGGACCTCTGGGAAACAAGGTCCCATAGGAAGGAATTCTAAAGAATAATTTGTTTCAGAGAACTGGTGATTCCTTAACAAAACAATATTAGGGACACAAAGACAAAGAATTGCTGTGAAGAAGAATGATAGTACATGTAATGTGTTTAAATGGAGTAAAATGTAGGATCTTGCATGACCTTAAATTAAAAACAAAGGTACACAGAAACTAGATAGTAGTCTAAATTCCTAAAGGAATAGAATTGCTAAATAGAAGTAATGAAAGGCTGAGAATTACTAATTGAACATTAGCAAAATATTAGCAAAATCAGAAAGGCTGAGGCACAAAATGAGGTACCTCAAGTCAAGGACATCACATGACAACCAAAAGTGTATTAGAAGGAAAAACAACGACAAAAGAGAGAGTTCATTGCATGGTGAAGAAGCAAAGCTATTGAAAATTATGCTGAATGGCTGAAATGAGTTTTTACTTTTCTTGAGACTACTTTCAATTGTGATCAGATGGCTAAAACAGTTGGGGGTCTGAACTATACATACAAAAAAAGTTGGTAAGAAAGTGCTCTGATAAGTTTAAAGACCTCAAATCATCTTAATGTGATTAATTCACCATTGGGTACTAAGAGAAATAAATAAAATAATTACAGTTATCAGGAAGAATTCAAAGAGAAAAGAAGGAATACAGAAGGATAAATCTAGTGCCTATTTTAGAAAAGATATAAAGGACAACTATCAAGAACCTGAGTAACATAAAAAATGTCAAACTTGATTTCCACCTATATATGGAACAGATCCTCCTAGAAGCAATGCTAAGGCACATGGAGGCCAGGGAGGTAATTCGAGATAGCCAGCATGGCTTCAGCAAGGGTAAGTCCTGCCTGACAAACCTAGTGACTTTCTATGATGGTGTGACAGCATCAGTGGACAAGGGAAAACCAATGGACATCATCTATCTGGACTTCTGCAAAGCCTTTGACACGGTCCCCTACAACATCCTTCTCTCTAAATTGGAGAGCTATGGATTTGATGGGTGGACTGCTCGGTGGATAAGGAACTGGCTGGATGGTCGCATCCAGAGGGTAGTTGTCAACGGCTTGATGGAGACCGGTGACGAGTGGTGTCCCTCAGGGGTCTGTACTGGGACCGGTGCTGTTTAATGTTTTCATCAATGACTTAGAGAGATCGAGTGCACCCTCAGTAAGTTTGCGGATGACAC
>NW_009259877.1:2680199-2688198 GCF_000687185.1 Egretta garzetta | reverse complement strand
TGGTTAGCGGTGTCCCTGCTCACTGCAGGGGGGTTGGACTAGATGACCTCTAGGGGTCCCTTCCAACCCAAAACATTCTATGATTCTATGATTCTATGATAAAAAACAAAACAGGGTTTTCAGGAAAATAAGAAGAAACACGCACTTTATGTTTTGAGTTTATTAGGATTCTGACAGTGTCTCTCAAACATGATGTATCACATAGAATTTACAGAAATATTTTAGATGAAACTTCTAAAAGGGTATAAAGCTGGGTAACTACTCCAGGTAGTTATCACTGAGATGTCACTGGGGTCTTTGTAATAGAAAACAATGTAGTAGTTACAGTAATTTGCAGCATTAGTAATATCATGTTGTAAAGAAACAAATATCCAGCTGTTATATACATATACAAATACAAATATTATTGCAAAGTATATACTATATCAGTATTGGACTGAATACCTGAAGAAGTCTGAAGGCCAACAATTTGAAAATGTCTTCAGGAAAACAAAACGAATGATCAATGGAAGCTTAGGAAATAAATGACCAAAATAAGACCTAATAGGTTTTAAATAAATTAAAGAGCTGTTAAAATAGGAGGAATTAATTATTTTCCATGTTCAAAGAAAATAGAAGTTGCCTTTGAAATCAATCATTCCAAGCAGCATTTAGTTTTGACACTTAAGTGAAACCTCCTAATCAAATTATAGCTAATCAGTAAATTAGCTTGCCCAGGAACGTTGTAGAGTATCCTGCAGGAGGCACATATGTACGCAATAAAAAAGGAATAGATAAATATATCTTAGAAATAGTTCAGATACTGTTGACAGTGAATTTAGAGGCAGGGGTACATCCTAGATCATTGCATTGTTTTCCATTCTTTGTGCCTGCAAAGTAGATATTCTTATGTGCCTCCGCTCACCTTAAGTAATTGGGTGGAAAAAGATATACTGAAGCAATGCTACAGAGATGAATTGTGTGTTGGTAAACTTCTTTGACACCTCAGATGAAAACTGCTGCATAAGGGCAAAATTTTATATTGTATTACTAACTCCATGTATCACAGACATTTTGGGATGAAAGAAAACTGTAAACAAGGTCATCAGCCCCATAATCTTTGCAGACCTTTCTCCACTCTGTCAGCCTTATTTAGAATTTGCTCAGTGTGTGCATTTGGAACTGTTGAGTTTCAAGAACAGTTCAAAATAATCTTGATGCTCCACAGTAGGTGTTTGTTGCACTGCAATGTTTCTTAAATATTATTGAAGAAAAAGACAAAGGTTTGTCTATTTGAGTGTCCGATTTTCTACTGAAGATCAGCAGCTTCCAAAAATGGATTAAACCAAAAAAGATAAAAAATAGCATCACTGAGAATAAAAATGTACAATTATTTTTCTTATAACTTCTGAGAGGATCAAAACTATGTGAGTGTAGAAAATAATCTTTATTCATGAGAAGTTTGCTGTATAATGTAAAATAATGAATAATATTGAAACAGAAATCTAACCTGAGGATATTCTAATGGAAAATATTCTCTTATATGTTGTTTCTATGTAATCTCATAGAAAGAAAGAAGACTGAATTTCAGTTATTCAATTAGAATTAGTACTTATTTGCAATGCTTTTGCTTTCAAACTGAACATTCAATAGTATGAATCCAATATAAACAGTAGCAGATGGAAGAAGTTGTTATGACCTCAGAGAAGAAAGTAATGCAGGAAAGAAACAATGGCAATAAGATGCTTTTCATGCAATCTGTCTTCATAGTTACAGACCAAAATACATGATCTTATGATTCTTTAGTAACAGCTCTGTAGACAACATTCTTTATCAGAGGAAAAAAGCTGCTAGTTGAGCTCTCAACCAAAAGTAAACAGTACATTTTCTTTATACAAACATTATTGCTAAATCTTATTCAACTTAACACAATTCATCAGCTACTCAGGCCTCTAATGCTAATTTTCTTCTTTTTTTATATGTGATTACACAAAAGATAATATCATTTAATAAATGAGTTGCATTATACATAGTGGTAAAATATTTTGATTTTTACCAAAATGCCTGAAGGTCTTTCTTTTTATTGAAGTATGAGAAAAACAGTTGCTGTTTTTCACTTATTTTAAGTGATGGCACATAACTGGATAACAATGTAGTGTCATAATTAATCTTTCCAATATTTCCCTTTACAGACTTACTATCAAAATGTTAATAATAGCTGGAGTTCTGGGAATGCATCATAAACTTTTTTGGGAGGGTTGGAATTTTTTTAAAGCCTTACACGTGCAAAAATTTGCATTTCTTCCTCATTAAAGAATTAGATGGCAACTCACTTCTCTGTTTTGTTGGGGGTTTTTTTGGGGGGGGGATTGTGGGTTGTTTTTTTTTTTTTTGTTCTGGTGGGACAGCTTCTAAGATTTGGTGGTTTATTTTTTTAAGTTAAGTTTTTGGAAAATATGAAATAATGATGAAATGGTCAGGGTAATACATGGAAACAGTTGCTGGTAGGCGGTCTCATATTTTGCACTGGCTTTTTTATGGGAGACTATACTATTAAACTCAAGGCAGATGTTTAACAACTATGACATACAAGTGTAATTTTCTCCTCATGAAAAAAACCCATATATCCTTAACTTTTTTGTAACTTCAGTATTAATGTTTATTCCCCACCCTACTCCTGAAAATAAGGACCATTTTCAACTAAACAAGATCTATTTTGATCAGAACTGAGTCTCTGTCCTGTTTCTACTCTTGCGAGCACTCCTACTGGCTCTGGTTTGTCATACAAAGCAGTTTCCACACAGGCCATTCTGTTGAATGATGATTTGCTTTTTGAACCTTCAAACACTACTTTCAAAGACAAGGAAACAATTGTGGTAGATTTTTGTGTTCATTCAATTTTCTGTTTTGATGTCTTATTACAATGTTCATGGTTTTTAAATGTACTTAGTATAAACCTTTTTTGTGATTATCTGCTTTGCTCTGATGTAGTCAACTTTAAAACCATTTATTACCTTATACATTTTTTTCTTAACAAATAGTTCTTGGAATGCAAGGTAACTAAGTGTAGCCTAAAGGCCAAGAGTAGTACACAGGTTCTGGGTCATTCTGCTGAAACCTTATCTATACTATTGACTATAAGTCAAACTCATTTTAGAGAAAAATCTTGGATAGAGGACCGGGGTGTGGGGATGAGTAGTCTCTTCATGGAACATTTTATTTAGAAATTTTAAAAGCTATGATGTTCTGGATCCTGGCACAATGTTCAGATCATCTGTGAGACCTCATTAAAATAATTACTACTCTACCATATTTATATTGCCAAAATCTTACTTTGAAATAATAAAAAAAATCCTTTAGTGTGTGATATATATAGGTTTATATATTATATATTTATATATATAAAATCTGTATTTAAGAATTTTGTCATTTGATTTGAAGCAGATGTCTTAGAATTAAGCTTGTATTAGCTGTGGAGAGGTGCAAACAATGTTCCTAAGCCCTAAATATTTCGTAATTGTCCTGGGATGTTTCTTCAGTCATAATGTGTGTATTATATCTCATACACGAAACTGAATGTTGAGGAAACAGATTTGCACTACCATTATAAATTATCTGTGTTTTGCAATTTATTGTCTTCATAGTCTGGTTTTAATGTTTTTAAAACTGAAAAAAAAGCTCATATTGTTTCGAATTGCCATTTTTTTTCCTTTATCACTCTGTGAACTTCTAAGACATAAAGGCACATAATACAATATTTTTCACTTTAATATATTAAGATTTTGTATTGGAGTTGCAAACCCTGAAGCTTGAAAATAGTGCTTTTAATAGATCTAATCTGCATAACAACAGTACTGTGCAATTTGATTTGTTTTAAAAGAGGAATTACAAAACTTTTATTTTATTTTAGATGTGAAACATTTGACACTATTGTCAAAACCTCTGCTCATTATCATAATAAATAGCAGTCTTTTTTTTTTTTTTTTGTCTTTTTTTCCTTTAGGATAGCTTTTTATGCCAGCAGTGACTTGGCAAAGAATTTTTTAAATCTCTCAGGCTCTCAAGGTCATGTATTCTGTCTCAGTAACTACTGTAAATAGTGTAATATCTCTGTTTACAATCATAATACTACATTGCAATTTAAGGTCAACTTGGATTTGAAATGTTTAATACAAGGTATAAGAAAATAGTTGTTTTCTTAGAGTTCTTTGCAAGTACCTTTGAATATAGTATTTAATTGTTTTGGAAGCTGTTTTGAGACCTGTCCTTTTGTTTTAAGCTTTAGGAGGATGGGTTTGTGTTAACTTGCAGGAGTAAATGGAGTTTACCTATAAAATAAGGAAAGCATTTCTTTAATCCACAATAGGTGTTTGTGATATTCAACCATTGTGGAAGACACAAAAAAATACTCTGAAATTGGACATAGATAAAACAGGAACATATCTTTTCATTTGGAAAAAACACATTTTTGAATGAGAGTCTCACAACTATACATACTCTGAACAGCTTCTTTTTCTTCTTAAAACAAATGCTTTGATTAGAACTACTAGAACCACTGAGACATTAAATAACAGTCTCCATTTTTCTTTTTTTTTTTTTTTTTTAAATATCTGAGGTCTAATGCAGTGACGTCACAAAATATTCCGTGACACACATAGGTTAGAGTGTCTGAAAGGCATGACAAAGATGATATATCAGGAGAAACTGTGCAAATAAAACAGGCTGTTCAGTATTAAAAAGAAAATGGATGAGAGGATTCTTGGAAAAAATGGGCTTGAAGGGCACATCAGAGATAGATGATCATTCCAGTGGTACAGGAAGGGTGACACACTGGGGAAAAAAGATAAACAGACATGAATGAGAGATGAACAGGCAGACAACAACCAAGTGAAGGCTATTTATGAGAAAATGAGAAAAGGTCATTTAGCTACATGTTGAAACTTAAATATAACTTACATTTAACAGGTAAGATACAAAACCAGTATGAAACTAGGGGTATGGTGAGAGCAAGAAGTTGGAAATAAGTGGTTTTCAGATAAATTTAAGGAGGCAGATGTGTAAAAAATACCAGGAGTCCATCATAACGTTCATGCCCTAGTGAAATGTGCAGTCATGTATCTGAATTTGTGTATCGATGGGATTAAAACTGGATGCACAGACTTGCAGGTAGAACATTTTATGCATTAGCAACTTCATAAATTTAAGCCCCCAAATTTCCTAAATTGCATAAAAAATTAGATTTTGGTGGACAGTTAGCCTGACCTTATCTTGAAAAATTGTGCATAACAGTCATGCTAACGTGCAGCAGTCAAAGATATGGCTCTTACATTCAAAATTCTATTTTTCTTATAATTATTACCTGTCACCTCTTTAATTTCTACATTAGATTATATTTCTATTTCTATATTTAATTTTATAATTATTACCTGTCACCTCTTTAATTTCTACGCTACCTATTAGATATATCAACAATTTTCAGGTTGTTCTACAGTTTTAAATTTGACCCTTGTCTAACATTTATCAGGTTTGATTTCTCATTCTTTTGCCAGCAACAACATGTTCCAGAGTATCTACAGCTTCAATCCTTTTTAGATTTATATTTCCTATTATTACTCTAACTGCTACTAGTACGACATACAGGTATCAGAGCTACCACAGAGCTTCGACAATTATATGATACAGAGCCTGAATAGCCCCAACCTGATAAATCAGTCCTGGGAGATCAGCATGAAGCCATGATAATGCCACATACTCCAGTAGATGGAGACTATAGACACTACTGTAAAGCACATAAGTGAATACTTTCCTGTCTCACTTTGACGGGAATTCAAGTCAACGTTAAAATACCTAAATTCAGGTGTCACAAGTAAATTAGGTATCTATGCTCTTATTACTATCAAGACACTTAGAAAAAGATCCAATCTTTTTATATGTTGCTCGTGTCCCACCCAGCCAACAGCTGCTGCTCAAAAGGGTGCATGACCTCTGTAAGTCTTGTATCTTCCAGCCAGATATCTTAGATTTTTTTGCAGATGTCTTAAACTTCCTAGGGAATTTCAAATGATGATATAAAAACCAAGCAGATCCCATCCCTAACAAACAAAGTCAATGGAGGTGAGAGGATAATTCACCTTACTCTCATGTAAACATCTTTGGTTCAATGTTATTGCCCACAAATATGTGTCTAGATCTATGCCTTACAGTATCCATGACATCTGCACAAGTCTGGCAGATGCGTCACAAAATTGATGTGAGACATGCTCTTCTGTGGCAACAGCTGGAGGGTTGGCAGGATACCTTAGGCATCTCAGATTTCTGTATTCAGACACTAGCCTTCTATGCATGGGCAACTGAACTGAGTGTCTAATGGCTGAATTGTGCTCTGAACTCAATTAAGTGTGTTGTTCAGGTGTCCTTCGACTTTGCTAGGCATTTTGGCATGCTCACCTTTAAACACCCAGACTGAAGTGTGTTTATCTTCTACTGAATGTTTAGTCTTTCTGCTAATAACTCCATTTAGTATTGCAACAGAACATATAATCCCTCACCTATAACTTAACAAGAAATATTTTTCTGTACACCGTTAGAAACAGCTGTTTAGAGGAGGCTCCAAAGAGGACTCATGGAGAAAAAAAAGAAAATATTTTTCCACACTTAATTCCACTTCTAAACATTGAACTTTCAGTGTAGTAGTGAAGAGACAGTCTCTTTACAGTCTTGCACTTCAGTTTGTTACCAGTTGGTTTTGAAAATGCATGATGTGCAATGAGAAAACTTCTAAATTCTCATGACTCTCCCATGAACAGAGAAAACATTTTCCCACCCAGTTCTTTTAGAGTGATTAGCTATTTATTATGTTTTATAACAACGCAGTGATGGTTTTAGAAAGTTGGGGTTTTTTAACCCTAAGTCCTCAATGACAAGAATGACAGCTTCATGATCCACACCACCCCCCACCCCCCCTCGCCCAGAGAGGAACAGGAGCTTATTGAAAAACAGGTTCTAGAAGGTGGAAAGGAATATTTTCAATTGTTGGAAGCGCCCAAAGTTCTAATTTATATACAAATGCATATGTATTTATATATCCTCACTGAAATAAATGACCAGCAAATGCTAATGGCTGTGATCTGGTTTTTTCCTTCCTCTCTCTTTATCTCTGAAGGATTGCAGGGTAGCATTACATTAAATTACTTTCCATATGCTTATTCTTCTGGGACCTAATCAAACAGAGCCCATGTCTCTAGCTTTAAACAGTGAATCTCTGCTAGTGTTGTTGGAGTGTTGACTTCCCCATCAGTCAAGCTCACGGCTTTGGGAGCATAAGATGTTGCTAAACAGCACTGCTGGGCTGCCCTGGACTTTGCTGTGAATGAACCTGCCGCAGCATTAGAAGGAGGAACTAAAATTTATATGCATCTGTTTGAACCTGATAGGAAGGTAGGCTGAGGGGCCTTGTGATTTTAAAAAAGTGTAGGGAGTTAACAAGAATAGGACCCTTCTTCCTTCTCAGAAACACAAGTAATTGACTGCTAGAACTGCTTCTGTTGTGGGTATTGATCAGTGACAGTTAGAGATGTTCTTTACAATCACTCGTCCTGTGAGGCCTAATTAACAAAGGCTGGCTTGCTGAATTAGATAAAACTCAATGTCCACTGAAATTAATGTGATGCTGTCTGAGCGTCCTTCAACTATTTAGGGAAAATCAAGTTTAAGTGGAAGAAATGAGGGAAGTCCTGTTAAGGGCTAAAACAATTGTGACTGAAAAAGTGGATTAAGACAGCAGTTTTGCAAGGACAATGCAGAGGCACAAAGACACTCAAAGAGAAGTCCTTCTTTTTCTTCTTGTATTTGTAATGGTGTTTATGGTATTTACTACCAAAGAAATATTATTTTTTTTTGGGGGGGGGGGGGGGGGGGGGGGACCCCCGCCCTGGGTGGCCATCCCCTTGCCCCAGGTGGCTTTAACCCTGCCCCGGGTGGCTTTAACACCACCCCATGGGGCTTTAACCCTGCCCCGGGT
>NW_009259877.1:2679258-2680093 GCF_000687185.1 Egretta garzetta | reverse complement strand
GGGGGGAGGGGGGGGGAGCGGGGAATCACCCAACTGCAGAACAAGTAGAGATTGAGAAATTAGAGCTTTTAAAAATGAAACTATTTTTGGTGATGCTTTACCACCCAGCATACCTCTGGATATTACCTTGCTAGGTGGTCAAGAAACTGAGGTTCACTATTTTGCATTTTGCTGTAAAAATAGATGAGTAATTGCAAAAGAAGGAACATGAGAAAGGATTATTCTGGAGTAACAAAAATGGCTATCATGGAGACACAGAGAAGAGTTTCCTTCACACCATCTGTCAGATCATAGTATGGAGTCCTTTAGCTTTACCCTGAGATGAAATCAGTGACACAGGTTTTCAAGGAGCCACAAATGCTAGAGCTTTCAGACTCAGGGTCCTAGATTCACAGCAGAACCAGGAAGCTAATGCTGCATTTAACCTGCAGGATCAATATGGGTTGTGAGCTCTGCAGCCTTAGTCCCCATATCATCTAACCAGTAGTTGCGTCCTGTGTTATACCCAGATATATAAATCAGCTCTCAAAGGATGAATCCCATGACTGGAATGTAGCTATTGATGGCTACAGGCTGTTCAGAAGGGACAGGTGAGGAAGGAGGGGCCGAGGTGTTCCCCTTTACATCAAGAAATCATTACAGTGTGAAGACCTGTCCCTGAAGAATAGCCACGAGCAGGTCGAAAGCTTATGGGTAAGAATCAGAGAGAGAGGCAACAAAGGGAACCTGGTGGTTGGTGTCTACTACAGGCCGCCAGATCAAGAGGAGCCGATTGACGAAACGTTCTTTCTCCAACTCTGGGAGGCTTCGCGCTCGCAGGCTCTCGTCCTCCTGG
>NW_009259877.1:2666045-2672741 GCF_000687185.1 Egretta garzetta | reverse complement strand
GATCAACCTGATCTAGTTAGCGGTGTCCGTGCTTCTCCAGGGGGGTTGGGCTAGATGACCTCTAGGGGTCCCTTCCAACCCCAAACATTCTATGATTCTAACCAGACCCATTAATCTCAAGCAACAAAGCCTTCAACAAGGTACTTAAGAAATCCACATAATAAACATAAAATAATGCTTATGTCACGGTATACTACAGGATCTCAAAGTAGCAGTGCAGAAGAAAGGAGGCACGTGCAAATTTCAGCGGGTTTTGTTACGCTCGCACACTCAATTCAGAACTGATTCTGCCTGAGCTATCCATCATCTTTAATGTGGGCTATTCAGCAGTGTGTTTCCTTAAATAAACTGCTTATTTTGCAGCCCATCAATTTTCACATAACCTCTTCATATGTGGACTGTTTATTTTCTCAGATAATCTTTCTATCTGTGAATGAAATCAAGACATTTTTTTCTCAGATATACATTTGCATTCTTTTAAAATATGGGATCTTTCACCTGTTTATT
The DNA here is from genome assembly GCF_000687185.1 of Egretta garzetta. Taxonomy (NCBI): domain Eukaryota; kingdom Metazoa; phylum Chordata; class Aves; order Pelecaniformes; family Ardeidae; genus Egretta; species Egretta garzetta. The sequence continues at coordinate 2,672,234 of NW_009259877.1, read as the reverse complement.
CAAGTGTGTTTTAAGATAGCTTCAGTGCATATTTGGCCAAATATATATTAGTCTGCATTCCCAGATTTCCATTTCCCATTTTCCCAATTTCCTGGAAACTGATGTCACATTACAACAGTTAAAGAATATGAATGTGTGTACAGTACCTTTCTAACTGCTTCTTATTAAAATCTTAACATATCTCAATTTATGGTACTTTTAAAGGTAGTTAATACCCTTTTTCACTCAAATGTATTTGATTTTCCTCAGGCTACACCACCTGGACTCCTGAGTTTGTTAGGCTTCTTTTCCCATGGATGATGAAAGCCTGTAGAGGTAGAGCATAGCTCTGGAAATGTCTGTTCAGCGCCATATGCCCTGAATCCCAGCTGGTGAATTATCCTGCTGTCAGGGACAAATCCACAGATGTACTACATGAGGGGAAGGGAAGTATACACTTACATTTATATGCAAAATCAGTAGGTTTGTTTATAGAAGTAACATTTAGGTGAGGCTAAATATGCAAGGGTGAAATAGAGAGACCTGTGAGATAAGAATGAAGGAAGTGTTGCTTCAGGAATACTCTGGCTTTGGAGCAGACTTTGATATCCAGTGACAGCAGATTAAGTTTGTATTGTACTCCAGGGAATATTATTTTGCGGAATGTCCCAAAACCTCATGCTTTCACAAGTCAGCATTTTTGAGGCATACATTGGGTAGACCCAAAGTCTACCAGCTATAAACTAGACTCTCCTTTTCCCTTCTTTGATTCTGGTGGCACCTAATGAAATCTCAAATGTCTTAAAAGATACTTCATCTGCCAATTTACAGCAATTGCTTACCATAAGTGACAAATATTGAGAAAGGAAGGAATGAGTGTCTTGTCATCTTCAGGATACAACAAAATTAAAAGTAATGCAACTTGGAAATTGAAATCTGTCATAATTAGCCACTATCAATACCTTTTTTTCTGTCTGTAATCATTGTACATTCATGTGTAAAATCCTCAAAGCTTAATTTGGTGGAAAGTGTCTGCCTTTTTGACAGGATACTGGAAATCACAGAGATGAGAGTTTCAGTTCCTTCAGCCTTCCTATAACTTTTTGAGAGAAAGATCTCAGCATCTCAGTGACAGAATAAGCTTTGAATCTCAGAGATTGTCCATGAACTACAGCACAAGAATCACTCCAATAGATCTCTGTTGCTCATAAGAACAATGCTATATAAGCTATAAGGTTATGTACATCAATGCGCATCAGTTTGCTTAATATCTACAAACATTCAAACAACGCTTAGTCTTTTAAACACTTTGAAAAATTATCTGCTGTGTTCTGTAGTAGGGGAATAATGTGGATGCTAGCTGTCAAATTATGGCAATTTACACGACCTCTTCCTTTTATACTATCATTTGTCAGAATCAGATTTTTGTTATATGTAAAGTGGCTTAAATCAATAGCTAGAAATCTGCTGAGCAGATTATGTATGAAGATGATAAGGAGTTACGGCTGACACAGACACAGACCAATCTCTAATTGCCTAATGGATTTAACACTTTTCAGTCAATTCTATGAATGCAATAGAGCATCAGAAGTATTTTAAATATTTTTACAGTATGTTCAGTGACAATAAGGATACAATCTGGAGAGCTTAAACTACAATCATTGGCATGAAAACATAGTTTTTATCCTTTAATCATCATTTAGTAAACAATTATTAAGTCAAAGATGTGCAGAAAGCAAACTTGTGGCTTAGTATGATGTGTGTAGAAGGGTGTGGCTAAACAAAAGATATAGAAAGAAAATCGGCAAAGAAATCAGCAACAAAAGAGTCCTATGACATATATAAGTTAAATAGAAAAATGGGACTATAGAGCATAACTGGTCCTTCATTTGTGATACAGTATCTAAGTTCCATTCATTCACCTCATTTTATTAACAAACCTTTACCCATTCTCATCTCATAGCAGTTGAATAAAATGCATCATCTAAAATGAAGTCTGTATTTCTTTTTTTTCTAATACTTGTCTTTTCATTGCCAAGTGTTTCTTTTTTTTTTTTTTATCCCGCTTGATATGAATGTATAAAAGGAATTACTTGAATTGAATAGTTTGGAGTATTCCTAAAATATATTACTTTTTTTTTTTTTATATATCGGGTTACTTTTGTATGACCTAGCCAATATGATGTAAGAGAATAGGGAGTAGACACTGGAATGTCTTAGATTATTCTGGTCATGCTTTTTATGCCACATCTAGAAGGACAATCTATTCAGAAAAGGGACTGTATCTTCCATCTGTTCAGGAAAGAAAAGAAAGATGCCGTAAAAAATTAAGAAAATTACTTTGAAAAAACCCAACAAACCAAAACTCATACATGAATCAAAATACCTCAAAAAACCAAAGGCATCAACTAATAGTAAAAATTTGTGACAATCTGAGTTTAATTAGCACTTATGTTCCTTATGTTAGTGAATATAATTAAGTGTTCAGATTCTATGTTTTCAACCTGTTCTACTATAGGAAGACATAAACCAAAAAGATGTGTAGGTAACATTTTGCACTAATGGAAGCCTGAAGGTGGCATTACAGAGATGTGTCATAACATTACAAGAGGCCATCAGACTTTATTAATTGGAGGTAATGAACCATTATTATAAGAATATTTCTTGTTCCTTTTTCTTGATATGTATCAGATTATAGTACTGGATCATGAGCGAAAAAGAGCTCAATGATAAAATGTTATAGTCAACACACACAAGATTATTTTATATGCATATACATATAGTTATATTTAATCATATCCATATCCACTGTCCATATAATTGCTACAGATGTTTTGTTTTGCAGCTGTGTGATGAAGGGAGGTTCCCTCCAGGCAAGTCAGATGATTAGGTCTCTCCTGGTCCTGGAGGGGGAGAATGTTGGGTTTATGTGGATTGGTTTTGTCGACCCTTCTGCCACATGTATGTGTATCACTGGTGGGATGAGCCATGGTAGTCCTGCCTCACTCTGAGTTAATTTCATCTGGTTCCACCTGATCCAAGCAAGCTCTTATTTCATAACATGATCAAGCATAGATCAGACAACTAACTATTACACAGGGTTAAAAATAGGTCAAACATGGAGTAATAACCAGGTCTGCATGGGCTTATTATGCTATATTCTGAATCTGCAGCTTATATCCTTTTTTTAGAGACAGCATGCTGCATTGAAACAGTGTGATGTAGGTTTGGCATTGCCTCTAAAATTAAAAATTACGCTTACAGTGTTTTTAAGGCCTCATTTAGGCTGTTGAAAATCATGTACTTTTAACTCACATTGAACAACAATTAAATTTGTTTATTTAAGAGTCCAAGTGAAAGCCAACAGAATAATGTGGCATTGAGTTTAAGTTGTTAAGTCTGGATGAGAAAATAACCTGTCCTTATCACTTTCATCTTTATCATTTTAGATAGCACAGGTCAACTATCTGAGTTGAGTTAAGAATATATTTTAGAATATATTTCTGATATATGTCTCCAATGTTTAACCAATACAATAATGTTTCAAAATTATTGAAAAAGTTTCATAAATATAGATAGATAACTGGGACATTTGATTAAAACTAAACACAACAGTTAGAAGACTCTAAACTCCAGCCAGAATTGTCTCCTCTTCGTTTTTATATAGACAGCATTTTGCTTTGGAGTTTTTTGGTTATTTGATTTATTACACTATGATTGCAAGGTGCACATACAACCTGTAACTTCTCTCTAAGCAGTTTTGAAGAATTAAAGGGATATGAGTCATAATAAATGAAGGTTTAAGAGTATTTCTTTTTTCTTATATGTGGCCCCCTCACTTCTGTGACAAGTATTTTTTAAATATGAGTTCAGTGAGCAACAGAATATGGTGTGTGCTATGCATTAAAGATGTAAAAATATAGACAATTTCATTGATATCTAATTTGAAATCTAGCATCCTTCTACTGACCAGGAAAATTAGTGTCTGATTTTATTTTTGGAAAGATAACATAATGAAATATTTATCTTACATTACTTTTGGAAGAAATTCTGGATTATAGGATTGTACGTAGATGATTTTTCCTGAATTTTAGCAGTGTGGGCTGAAAAACTAAGAGAAAGTAAAATACATTTCTGTAAATAGACAAATACCTCTAAATATATGTTACAAAGTTATGTTTTTGTCAAGGGCACTTGTAATACTCGATCTTCAGAGTAGGAGTGCTGCCTGGATCTACCTGTGCATCAAAGCTGTTATCTTCAATATGCAAAACCAAAAAGACAATCTCTGAATCTTCAAATGACGAGTTTCTACAGGTTCCCATTTCCATCCATGTTCCAAGACTTTGGCTGAGATCTTCAGTGCTATTGCACAGTAGCTCTTATGAAGAACAGTCCTCTCATACCCAACACAGCTGAGGGAAAATGTTGTATTAGTTTTTTTTCAATTTTTTTCTCCTTGGGTTTTCTGCTAGAATACCTGTTTTTACTTTCTGCAATAGAATAACTGAGCAATATGAACTTAAGTAAAAATATCTCACTAATGGTGCTCTTTGAAAGTTTCATAATTGCACTAAGAAGAACACATTTACAATGCTGAATAGTTCTTAAGATATTTCCATGCATGAAAATTATTCATGTAGTAATACATTTTCATTGCTTGTGGACAGGCCCTTAAAATCTTACTAATGAAAATCAAATAGAAACCAAGTAATGACTTGCAAAAATTGTGACTGATAAACATTCCTTTTTTCTAATAACCTGGAGTTAACAAGTAGTTTTTAAGTAGTTACATGCTGTCTGTTTTCTGCAATTAAAAAAAAAGAAACCAATTATCATTACATAATAAACAATCATTGATATGTTAAATGACATCATTATTAAGAGTTGTACAAAATTATAATGCAAAATTATCATGCAAAATTATCAATAAAATGTAGCAACAAGTATGTATGCAGAGAAACAATGGAAAGAGGAAAGGAAAAAGGGAGAAGTATGGCAAATGAGAAAACAGAATAGGATAGACAAGGAAGACAGGAAGATAGAATAGGAAAAAAAAACCTTAAAAAGATAGATTTTAAGGAACACAATCTATTACAGAGTCTGTACAGGGAGGGTATTTTGAATAAAACAATCTTATTCAAAAACTTTCCCTAACTGATTATTATTCTATATGTATACACTAACACACTTATTTTCTTATACATATATTTCACTCATTGAAAGCAGTCATTGAATGTCCCTGGAAAGCAGAATCTTTTAACACCTTTTAAAAGGATCTAGTACAGTTTTCTTTTCAAAGGACAGGTTGGATCCTCTCCAATTCTATGCTGCTTAGATTTTTTCCATAACTTTGGAATTGAGTGACAACTTTAGCATCTCTAATGGAATCTTCTGACATATGCAAGTTTATCTCGCTATCAGCCAAAACAACAGCAAACATGTTCTACAATCTTCAGTGTCTGAATAATCATAAAAATCACAGGATAATTGAAGCAGGAAGGGACCTCAGGAGGTCTCTAGTGCACCTTCCAGAAAGTCAGGACCGTTCTGGTGTCAGATCAGACTGCTCACAGCTTGATCTAGTCAGTGCCTTCTCCAGGGACAGAAATAGCACAAAAATTTGGGGCAACCTGCTCCACTGCCTCACGATCTTCATGAAGAAGATTTACTCCTTTGTCCTGGTTTCGGCTGGGATAGAGTTAATTTTCTTCCTAGTAGCTAGCATAGTGCTGTGTTTTGGATTTAGTACCAGAAGAATGTTGATAACACACTGATGTTTTCAGTTGTTGCCAAGTAGTGCTCAGACTACTCAAGGACTTTTTGAGCTTCTCTTGTTTGGCCAGGTGCAAAACAAGCTGGGAGTACAGCAGAGCTAGGACAGCTAACCCAAACTGACCAAAGGGCTATTCCATACCATATACCAAGTCCTGCCTGACGAACCTAGTGGCTTTCTATGATGGTGTGACAGCATCAGTGGACAAGGGAAAACCAACAGACGTCATCTATCTGGACTTCTGCAAAGCCTTTGACACGGTCCCCTACAACATCCTTCTCTCTAAATTGGAGAGCTATGGATTTGATGGGTGGACTGTTCGGTGGATAAGGAACTGGCTGGATGGTCGCATCCAGAGGGTAGTGGTCAATGGCTCAATGTCCAGATGGAGACCAGTGACGAGTGGTGTCCCTCAGGGGTCTGTACTGGGACCG
>NW_009259877.1:2655320-2665208 GCF_000687185.1 Egretta garzetta | reverse complement strand
GAGTGATTGCTGCTCGGGACGGGCTGGGCATCAGTCAGTGGGTGGTGAGCAATTGCATTGTGCATCACTTGTTTTATATATTCTGTATATTCTCTTGCCATTATTGTTATTATCACTATTGTTATTCTTCTCTCTTATTAAACTGTCTCTATCTCAACCCACGGCTCTTACTTTTTTTTCTTTTCTCCAATTCTCTCCCCCATCCCACTGAGGGAGGGGGGGAGTGAGCGAGTGGCTGCGTGATGCTTAGTTGCCAGCTGGATTAAACTATGACATCCTTATACCAAGGCTGAACCTCTTTTGTTGCAATTTGTGTCTGTAGTCTCTCAACAACTTCCACTGCACCATTGTGAGGAGTCTGACTCTGTATCCTCAATGACCTTTCGTAAGCACAGGGGGGCTGTTAGATGCCTCAAAAGCCACCCCTTCTTCAGGTTGAACCTACCCATCTCCAACTCCAGCCCCACTACCTTAGGGACTCTCCACTGACCTCCCTCCAGTATGTCCATGTCTTTCCTGCGTCGGGGCCCACATCTGGATGCAGCATCTGGATGTGGTCTGACGAGTGCCACATATAAGGGGATAATACTTTCCTTCATTCTACAGGTTGTGCCACTGTTCACATAGCTCTGGAGCTGTTGGACACCCTTACTGCCACAGCACGCACGGGTTGATGTTCAACTTGCTATCCACTACCACTTCAAAGACCTTCCTGCAGAGCTACTTCCCAACCCCTCTGTCCCCAACCAGTGTTTTTGCAGAAGCTCTTCCGTCCCTGGAGCAATACTTGACATTTTCCCTTGTTGAACTTTATGGGGTTCTTGTTGTCCAATTCCTCTTTGGGCCTTTTGGATACAGCTCTGCCCCCTCTAACATATCAGCCACTGCATCCCATTCCCACCCCTCAGTTTGGTGTCACCACCATTATGCAATGAATGTGTTCTTCACCACTGACTTGACATCACTGATAAAGATGTTACATAGGACAGGTCCCAGGACAGACCTGTGTGTGGTCCAATACTTGGCACAGGACCATGGTTCTCCAGGCCCAACAATCTGATCAGGTTATTACATGTCTGGGTGCCCATCCATCTAGACCACAATGACCTAAGTTGGACATGAGAATGCTGTAGAGAGAATACAATGTTAAAAGCCCTACTAAATTCAAGCTAGAGTGGACAACCACTGCTCTCCTTTTGTCTACAAATCCAGTAATTTTATCACAGAATATATTCAGAATGATTTGCCCTCAAAAAACCCATGATGACTGCTCCATGTGCCCATAAATGTGCTCCAAGAGGACTTGCTCCATGATTTTCCCAGAGACTGAGTGATTCCTGGGGGGACCATTGGCCCCTTCTGGAGTGCAATTACGAAATTTTCAAAGAAAGATACTTTCACACTTTGCAGGTGCACAAGAAGGACAGTCAGAAACCAAAAAATGATGTTTGATTCTCTCCCTTTGCTACTGGAATATTAATAGTTACTATATTTTATGACAAATTTAAACAGTTTGGATAGTCCCTCTGAATGCCTAATTTCTCTTGATATACTGCCTCATTCTGTCCTGAAATTTACTGCATAGAGTTAGTGGAGTTCAGACAGCTCCTTTCACCAAGATAACAGCTGATTCACCATGTATTCATCAAGCAGTTCTACATAATAAAATAATTTATTAATCTGGTTAAATATTCTTTTTTCGGACATCTCCACTTACACAGACTGGTTCCTGTGAAATGGTAGTTGAAAGTAGAACTAATGATAGCTACAAAGATGAATGACACAAGATTTCTTTTTTTTTTTTCGTTCTCTTTTTACTGTGTAGTGCTGAACTACAGGTAAGACACTTAGAATTAAGTCATAAACCTAAAACTCTTCCTAAAGAAAATTTCTGGTACTATATGGTGTGTCCACGGGATCGACATCAGTCCTAAAATATAAATTTTGTGATAATAGGTTTTAAAGGACTTAAATACTAAACACTACAGCATAGTTCTGTAGCTTAAAAAATCTGCCTTTTTTTAAAGGATGACTTTTAAATATTTGATAAATATTTCATGCTAGTTCTACTTGTTCTGTAGTACAGAGGTAGACCAAATAGAAACAACTGAACACAGAGGACAAGAAAACTCCAAGATACAAGATATTATCCAATTTAAGCATCTTTTGAAATTGTTCTCTGCCCAAAACAATCAACAAAAAGCAACCTTAGATTCTGCCAGAAATTTTAATGACTTCCTTTAGTTGACATCTAAGAGACAAGTGCTTTAGATAAAAAGTTCTATTGAAGTGTAAAGTGAATCTTTGCAGTTAATGAACTTCACATAGTGTTGCACTTGTTTTGGACCATAGATAATGTTAGTGTAGACAGATTGTTCTCTGTAGAAAAGACATACATATAGCAAGTAAACTTTTTGTTCTAATTGTCAACCGGTTCAACATGGATAAAATTTAGATTTGTATCAGTATTTAATAATTACTCTTCCTCCTCTAGTGCAGAAAAGGTTTTGTCAGTATAACACTTGGTCTGAGAAAGCATGGTGTAAAATGTAGCTATTGTATGACAATCTTATTCATCAGAATGTGAGAAAGCATTTGTGAAAACCGTATCTATATGCATTTACATTTTCTCCTAGTTCATAAAACATTTACAATGTTCTGAATTAAACAAATTGAAACATGTTAAAATTAGCAATAATTATTTTCAAGAAAAAAATCTAGTCATACAATGTATTTTCATTTGAATAGATTCTAAACGAGTTTTCAAAAACCTATTGGAAGAATCTTATTGAAAAAGATTTTTTTTTCAGAACATTAAGTTGTTTCACTTTGATGGAAAATATTTTTGTTTAGCTTGTGTCAATATTTCCATTTTATTTTTAAATATTTTTTCCACGCAATTGTTAGATAATTCAAATTTAAAATAGAAACTCAAATTTAAATGTAAAATAGCTCATGAAATTATACTTCTATTTTATGGATGAGTGTACAAAATATTCATTAAAGTCAATGAAATATAAAGATTAACATCTGAGGAATATAAAAATTTTTTGAATAAATTGTGTAATATCTACTTATGCAGTTGAGTATCATATGGGGAGATTTTTTCAGTAGCTGATAGATGAGAGCAGCAATAGTATTCATCAAAAAGAAACTGATGATTTTGGCTACAAACAAGCAAAAAAGCCATGAATAACTTTTTAATTTATTAGCTGGGAGAATTCACTTGCTTCCCAACTCCCATAACAGTGATTTTACTGGTCACTCTTTATGTCCCTTCTAACCTGTGTACTTCTATCTGTAATCTAAATCACTGCAGAATTGTATCACTACAACCCTAACACTTTGCTCCAATTTCCAGATTGCATCTGTTTCTTCTACCACATCTATGATTATTATATAGTCCTCTACCAAGGAATATGCCTTTTGAATTTCTTTGTACCATCTTAAGTACACATTATGATTCTATAACTACTAGATAAAATAATAATTAGAAATACAAGCTTTGATCTTCTCCAAGGGATTAGTTGTAAGAAAAGGTCAATAGGTAAAGTGGACAAAACTTGGTTCTTTTCAAATTCACTGTCATGTAATTTTCATGTTGGTGCACTTATTTCAGCACTATTATCTTTTAGATTATGGAATTAATTTAATTTAATTTAATTGTGTTTAAACCGAAGACTGTTTAAGCCCAAACAGAGTCTGCAGGTCAGTTAAGGTGAGTGCAAAAGGGGACTGTGTAGAGCACAGATACGTCTTGTTTTTTCTTTATTTTCTCTAGATAAAACTGATACAGCACAGAATGATAATACAACAGAACAAAAAGGCAAGAGCTAGGAAATTACTCTGTTGTAGGAGATGATTCAAGACACCAAAGATTGCTGAGAGTATTAAGTGACCAGTTTACTTCTGGAGGTAGTAATATAGGTATTTTGGATGTGTAAGTGAACATCAGGTATAGAAATGCAGTTCAATAATTAGATACTAAGTGAGGATGAGGGCACCTGATTTCAGTTCCCTTGTCCTACCGAGACTGTCTTTCTCATTTCAAGAAGTTCATTAATTCAGCACACCTAATTCTAGGGAACCATTCAGTAGTCCAAACATAGGCATCTTATGCTATTTGTGATATTTCCAGAGGTACGTGAGATATTCACAGAGGTCTGGGAGGTACAACAGGGGATATCCTTGTCCTTCTGGAGGGGCATCTTAAGGCTGGAGAAGTTACTCAAAGGCCTTCAAAGCTACAATCGACATCTTCATGCTTAGAGATTAAATACCTACTTCAAGCTAGTCACCTAAGGTTCAGTTCAGTTTCTCACACATCATTAGCCAATGCCACCCGAGATGTCTTGCAATCCTACTTCCTCCAAAGTCAATGCTGAGATGATTTGAGGAGGTGGTGATACGAGAATAAATTCCCTAAAAATCCTGGAGCTGTGGCAGTGATGAATGCAGCATAAATACTTCTGTGAAGCTGTCCTCCTAAGTGAGAATGGGTGACAGATGCCAGACTAAAATGTCTTTCTAAAAGAGGAAAAAGGAATACTTAGATATATGGATTTATGAAGTTTAGTGCTGAAGATGACTGGCTAAACTAAAAAAAAAAAAAAATAAAAAAGAAGAAAATTTTTGTTCTGTTATTATTTTTCATGTATAGATTTTCCCCTGGAATGTAATAATATAAAGTAATATAAAAATTAAATAATATAAATATGTGAAACTTAACATTGCTCAAAGAAACTGGGGTACTTTTATGAGCAAGTGGTATTTGATTATAACATTTGCATGTGCAAATGAAGGTATGGTTGTATTTGCAGTGCAATTATATGTTCTCCCTCCCTTTTTAAAAATTTGACCAACTCATTGCCACACATCTATTAAGTGAGCCCCAAAGGGGCTGACCATACCAGATACTTTTGTTTGAAATCACAATTTCCCTTCTCCTAAAGTTTTATGTGTCAAAAGAAGAAAAACACTCTAACTTAATATAAAGACAATTATATTTTTTAACAGAAAAGATAAGTACTAGTAATACTGAAGCTATAAATAAGCCAAAGGGGTGAACTCACTATTCAAGATACCAAAGGAAAACAGGTTAGAAGAATAAAGTGAACAAATACCTGCACAGTGGCTGAGGAGTACCACATCTGACAATTTTATTTGTTGGCGAAGATGCCATCACCTCTGTGATGTTCAGTAGCAGGAGACTGATAGATACAAAGAGTGCAAGCTGAAATCAGTATTCTGTAACAATAAGAGACATTAGTGAAAGCACAACATGTGCCTAGCATGAAATGCAGACGTGGTTAGCTACCTCGAAACTTTGGTCCACTCTGGAAATCAGGAAGTAATAATCAGATTGTCATGGATATTAAGTGGGTTTCATCTCCTGTAACACTGAATATTTACAATGTAGGTACCTACATCTCAGCCTGTGATCAGTGATATTGAAAGTCTTGGGGACTACTGGGCCATTCCAGAGAGTGATTAATGTCACTGTGTTGTAGACAATAAAAGTCAGCAAGGTGATTTACATTTTTTAATAGTTTGTTCCAGATGCCTGAAAATGGGCATCTGACAAGGTAGGAGAAAAAATGCAAAAGGATGTTTATGAAAGTGCCCTGGTTGTTGTCACACATGGACAAGGTATCAAACAGAAAACAGTTATACCTGGGAGTTTCTACATGAGCGTTTTCATCCAGGGAACCTCTCCATTCCTCTCCCTTGTGGCACTTTAGCTTGCACCACAGCATGCTCCTGGGGAATGACAAAGGATTCTCTTTCAGAGTCAGCTAAACCAAGAGACCCGCTCCAGGCACGTACCTAAACCCCACCAACGGCTAATGTGTACTAACCCTGCAGGACTAGCCCAGAGACAGTCTGAAGTGAAACTGTAGAAATGCACACTGTGTATGTCAAGTGCACAACATCAACCATTTTATTGTACAGATCTGCTGCCAATATGATGCCTTAATTATTACACTATAAACATAACCCTTAAAATCTAGGTCATATTATAATGAGTAAGACAGCTGGTGTACAGTGCTATAAGTCATAGAATTAATCTTATGTTTGTTATATTCATGCAAGGATTCTCTTTCTTCAATTTTTCTTCTCATAATTTTCACATTCTGATTTCTTGTTGCAGAAAAATGATCACACACAAACCCACATACACGTGTTTATGTATTTATTTGACTAATTCATAGATGGTTCATTTCTGTCTCTTAATGCAAAGCAATAATTTGATAGTCTATTATAAAAATACACATTATTGAAAGGAATTCCTCTACAACTGAATGCTTGGAGCTCCACCAGGAATTGCTCATCAGCACACTGCTGCAGCTTGTAAAGGGAATGGGTGATATAGTTAGAAGAAGACACACAATTTGTGATGAAGAATAGTGGGAAAATTAAAATAATCCTTCTTAACTGTTTCAGTGAGAACTTTTTCTCCATGTTTCCATTAATTCTAATATGTCCTTCTATTTTCTCCCTAAATCTCTCTTCCCAGTCAAGCACCTTTTGTATTACACTGCCTGGAGATGGATAAGCAGTGAGATACAACAGCAGAGAGGCTGAATAATGCATTGCCAGCATGAAATTACCCTTAGCATTTACACAGCAGCTGCTGAAGACAAACTTTTTTAAATGGGATATAAGAGAGAAGTGTTTGCTGAGGTGCAGATATCATTCTTAGATCCTACACATAATAAAATAAAAATTTTATCAGACCTTGTGATTGTTGTAAGTATAGGTTTTAACAACAGTTTTGAAGTAACCAGTTATGGAAATGTTCCTCTGTTATTTCTGGGACACCTGCAATTTGCTGGTTAGTTTATTCCAATCTCACCCATTTCAATTTTGGGTTGTTTGAGATATTGTTTTGGTTTGATTTTTTTTCTTTTTTTTTTCCCCAGTGAGGGTGTTAATTCCTTTCGTGCAGCAATACCAGTGAGTTAGATTTCATGAAAGGAAATTTTGCAAAATTAAGAGCAAAATTAATGGGGCAGTGAGAGGAACTAATAAAACTTATGAGACTGGAGACAGACTGAAAAATCTTGTTAGGAGTACCTAGTGAAGCAAAGATAGAACAAACTACAAATCCTCCAAACAGAAAACTGCATCGGACAAGAAAAGAGAAGTTCTGCTAAACAAGAAACTGGATACAAGGAGGACCGAGGTGTGTGTAGGGGAATGGTACAGAATTGTGTATGGACCAGAAGCCCAAAGAAAATGTTTTTACTTTGTATTTATGTCAACAAAAATAAGGATCAGGATTTTTTATGTCAGTATATCAAAAAGATAGCAGAAATATTAAAATCTATGAAAAATCTCAATACAGTGTAATTATCTTTTAGAACATTTACAGACAAAGATCAAAGTCCTACATAGGTTAATACTGTGGAGGCCCATAGTAACTCAGAAAAGCAAAGACCTAAATATGCAAGGAAGGCAAACATGAAGTTATATGAAGGAAAGATAAATGAAAGAGTAAGGAGTAAGCCCTAATTGCCTCACTCAGTAGACTATTCTGCCTCTTTCCAAGGCTAAAAATTCTATAATGAATGAAAGACAAGAATCAATAACTGATGAAGAAGAGGGAAAAAAACCCCAATCAACCCATAACTACCAATGTAGACTGCTGAATTTTTGTTTTTACCAAAGGTGAAAAATAATAGAAGGAATATGCCAATGCCAATGTTTTTTTCAAAAAAAAAAAATTGGAAAATTTGGAGACAAAAGAATTTATTTCTAAGGCTGAAAATATGACAACTTTGGGGTAAAAAAAAAAAATTATGAAGTATTTTTTGAGATTCACTTTTGAGATTAGGCAAAACAACCCAAAGGAATATCTCAGGAACATCAGTGGAAACTCCACTATTACATGGGACATGATTTGTAAGAAATCATTCTTGTACTGGATATGGGATCAGTAGACTTTTATACCTATTTTCTGTTATTTCATAAGCTTTGAGTAGTGTTAAGGTGTGGGCTTATTTTTTCTTAAGACAAGGTAATCTGTTCCCAACTCTACAGGGAATTTTTTTCCCCAAAAAATGACACTGGCATAGTCTCCAGCGTTGTTTTTCTTTTCCTTCAGTGATATATGCATTTATAGAGAGTGTAATATTTAATTTCTGATTTAAGATACAAATAAGGCCTACTGACAGTACATATTCTTCCCTTTCAAACCCTCAGTCTGTCAGGAGAAAGGTAACATAATTTAATATGAAGTCCTTTTTTTTAATAGTAGAGATAACCATCATGACTTCAGTGCCTGGGGGTCTCAAGGTGTCTAAGCAAATACAACTAAAACAACTACAAGATAAATGATGAGACGGTTCAGTAAATTTCAGAGCCCAAAAGAAAAAAGCACAACCACCACTCTAGAATGACACAAACTAATTATTCAGTGAGGAAAATTCTTATTTTTTACTCATTAGCAGTGCTATGAGCAATTATTGTGTTATGCTATAAATCCTTTTAGGAATGGAAACTACACTGTGGATTCCCAAGATGGGTATACAATTTCATAGATCCTTTTTGTTAATAGATGATTAAGATGAATAATCCTTGTGTAATCTGTCCAGTGACACAGAGTTATAACAATGAAACAGGTTGCTTCACCTTTGAGAATTTTTCAGCACATATTTTGCACCTAAGTGCATTACTTATGAAATGTCTCCTTTTTTTCTTTTTTTCTTTTTTTCTTTTTTTTCCTTAATCACAGTATTTGTCACTGTATCTGAGGAAAATTCAACTTTTGATAAGTATATTCTGTTTACAGAAATTACCAGTAGCTTTAAGTTGGATAAAGTATCATTTTTGTATTATCCTGTGTTATTTCAAGTCACACAGTCTACTGTTAACCAGCTGATATGTTCCATTAAAGAACTGGCTGGAGTGCTGTGACAAATGAGATGAGCCTTAACACAGAGGAAGTTCCGTGGAGCTTGACATTGCTCTTGTAACGTGTTTCAAAAAGGGCAGGAAAAGAAGATTCATGTAACTCTAACATATATGATATATACTTATTTAATAATTTCATAGTATTGTACAAACATTTAATTAACTGCAGAGTGTTATTTCACTAGTAAATTAACACTATTATTATTTTAGTTAGTAGTCTTTGAGGTCAGAAAGCTGCATAACGGTGATGACAATTCCCCTTTCCCACAGCTTGTTTTCATTCTTGAACATTAATCTTGAACGTATTCCTTTCTAAACCTGAAGGTCTGCATTTCTCAAAAAGAACATGCGCAAATAAACATGAGATTTGGTTATAATTTATGTTATGAAATATTACATTTTAAAGATACTAATATGCAAAAATAATTCAGCCATCAGCATCAAGTATACAACAGTTTTTAATCATTTCTCTGCATCAGGTGTTTGGGCTATGATGTGTTTTCTGACATGTTTAGTTTTCAATATAAATGTTAAAACATCTTTTATTTCTAATTAGCATGGAAAGAACTCCCATAGGAGTTGGGAATATTGTGCTGCTTATTTGTTTTCCTTTCTAGGAGAACATAAATAATTCAGCTAGAATCTGGATTTCTTCTGTACAACTTTGTTCTGGATTTTGTTCCTTAAGCTTCAATTTATCACCACTTTATGCACATGATATTATTCCTAAAACATAAAATGATGTTTGGGTGCTCTTTCCTCCCTTTTGAATGTCTGGGAGTGTTGTGCTTGAAATATCTCAGGGGATCTAGCCCAGAGTTTTTAAGAGACACAACGGAAGTTGCTGCCTTCTGCTCTGACCTGAACATATCTTATTACAGGGCAAACCCTGCGCTCCCACTGAAATAGATAAGGATGCAGTGTAAATCCACATAAACTTGGCTGATTGAGCTATTTTTCTTTCTGTTTTGA
>NW_009259877.1:2645428-2655271 GCF_000687185.1 Egretta garzetta | reverse complement strand
TCAGCCCTTTCTAATTTACTGACCTGAGCAGAGCAGGTTATAGTTAACAGTAACAACCTACCATTCTGAGACTGATGTTGTTATTCTTGTGACACAAGGACATCAAAAGCAGTATAAAAACATTCAGAGTGACAGGTGGCATTTGCTTTGTTACTCTGCTTTTGCACGTCTGTGACATCTATTCATAGACACAGTAGGGCTTTGATTCCTTGGTGTTTTGTATTCATGTACTTTCTACAGTGCTGCTATGGATCTACAGTATGCTAGGAATTGCAGAAATTCAAAGCATGCATGTAAAGTGATAAATGATAAATTGTTGATGGGAAAAAAATGGCTGTGGTCAAGCATGGGAAATAATCCATGGGAGATTTGTATTCCAGAAAGAGTATAAACTCCCATGGGAACATAAATGATCACTATTGTTTGTCCTACAATTTTCAACCATTCCAGAGAGGTTTCCTATTAATACTAATCTTAAAAATAGATGGTAGTTAACTGAGGCCACAAATGCACCCTCTCATAGCTGGGGAGTATATTTTATTACTGTAAGTGTCATTGTGCCACTCTCTGGTTCAACGTTGGTTTCCCAGTTTAGTATTCAGAGAGCTAATTCATTTTGTTGCTGGCAGCAGTGCATTAATGATCAAGCTATGACAATGAACACTGTCTGCATAACAAATGCGTCTTTCTCAAGCTGCAGTAAATACAAAGTGATTAACATGAAATAACTGCTCCAGCAAACTGCTTCTCTGCTTTTAAATAGATACTGGTGTTTTTATTTAACCCTGCATTTGTCAGATATGTCTTGAATGGGCTTGTTTGCATTTATTTTTTGGCCGAGTTAAAAGCAAGGCGGGGATTGATACCTTGGAGCTTTTACGGAATGCATTCTCTTGGAGATCTGCTGTTAGCATACTGGATGCAAATGGTTATTAATACTCTGTTCCCTACTTCTGACATTTACTAAGGCAGAAGCATCAAATAAAACTAAATCACATCATGCTCCTTCCAGCTAGCTTAATCCTGCCATCCTATCTAAGCTAATGAAAATAAGGTCTGAGCAGGTTAATGTTGCGGTTGTTAATAACCTTTAAATCTAAAAGAGCACAAGGTGGAGTTGGTTTGCCTCTCGAGTCAGATGAGAAAGTACAAAGAAGTAAGGTAGTGGAAGGAGAAGCATTAAACTGAGATTGCTCTCCCTTCACAGCTCCACCCCCAGTTTTTCTTCTTAATCCTGACGTAATGAAAGATCAGAGCAATGTGACTGTATTATGAAATGATAGGATTATCCTATCCTTAGAAGGAGTAAGACAGAGTCACAGACAGTTGATTTGACAATGATGTCCCTTATCCTTGTTGCTACTCAGTCCCTGTTGGGGGAGCCCCTACCTGAAATGTAACAGTGAAAAGAGAATAGTATAGCACTCTCCATGAAACACTTTGAAATGGTTCTCTTGTCATCGAGACAAACCTCTAAAGCTGGGTTGTTCACATTCCCACTGTCATCTCACTTCATCTCATTGTAATGTGCCAGTAGTCTAGGCTTTCTACTCCACAACAGTCTTTTAGAGACAGAGTTTTGTTGGTAGATGTCTCATAAGAGAGCTCAAGTGTTCTTTTTTATTCTTTTTTTTTTTTTTTTCCTGGCATTGCTGTAAGGATTTACTTCTTGGATGTATTTTTAAAGGACTATAAATTTTCTGCATTTAGATCATATATGAGGCACTTTTACAACCAGGTTATACAACTTGAATGGTTATATCTATTGTGGAAATATGTCTTTTAACTGTTCTATGAAGCTCATTTAAAGGCATATCTCAGTGAAAAATACACAGCATCATTCCAATGTGAAGCATAATCAAAAGAAAGAGAAAAAGAAAGAAGAGAAAATTTTGCTTTCCTCAAAGAGAATCACAAGAAGTATTAGCAATAATTTTTTTTTAAAAACATACTGACCCACTCATCGTAAGTATTGAGTAAAATTTAGAGAGGTGGAAAACAAAGAAGTATCTTAAGGGTCTCTTTAAAAATTTGAAACCGTTCCTTTTTCATTCATTAAGCACAAGTCAGGTCCATGGGAGTCTTAAATCAAAGGAAAAAAATTCCCTCTATTCCTAAGAATAAAAACGATGCATAGATTATTACGAAGAAAGAGAAATTTGGGAAACATCTTTGCTTAGAGCAGGATATATATAGGCCTGTGACTATAATATAACCTAACAAAGACCATGAGTAGAGGAGAAGAGAACAGCTGGTGAACAAGCAAAACAAATTTCCTGAAGTATTCCCTTGACAATCAGAGCCTCAAATGTAATAATGTTTAAATACGATGAGATCAATAGAGCCGTGCTGATTCAGAAGCATAAAGATTCCCATAACTACAGCCCTCATCTTCCATTTCAGTAAGTTGCGATAGTTCAAAGAAAGTGGTACCCAGATAGTGCAAAATTGAGGTGTGGTTGCTGTGCTCAAGAGAGGAAAATCTGGAATACCTACAACCAAAAAGACTCACTGGCATTTAAGTAATCACAGAAGAGGTAACATCTTCTAGCCCCTGTTTTTGCAGTATGTTAGGTGTGCAATGAACTAGCATGAGTACTTCCTCCCTGCTACTTTGCTCCCTTTTTTCTCTACTTCTGTTAAACCTCGTGGTATGCGACTATAGACAGACTATCCTGTGCAACAAACCTAGGTTAACAAGGCCTGAGAACACACATGCATCTGGATCATGGGCAAATTGTACAGGCCCTGCTAATCTCTGTCCCTGCTCTTTTAAAATTATTACTTCTGGTGTTTTAAAAAGGTACTAAAGTTGGTTAAAACAGATTCATGTTAGGGTCATTTAGTTAAGATTTCTTTTTTCATGTTTCTTCTCTTAAACTAGGGGTTATATGCCAAGCTTTAAATGACAGGTCACTAGTGAAAATTCTGTAATTAATGAAAAAATAGGCTTTTGATGAAAATGATGAAAAATAGCACCATATCATGAAAGCAAAGAAAGAATGCTGGCTCAAACTCTCAGCGCTCAAGTAATTTAAACAAATTTCAATTGATTTCTCAATTAAATAGAATAACTGTCTCCCTGACAGACTGAATTAATGAATGAATGAACAAATAAAAAAGCATAAAAGAAGTTATGATTGTCATGCACTGATGGTAAGATGAAGGCACCAAGCCAACATTGATTTTTAGGGAAAGTTGTTTAACTAACAATAAATTGCTGTGGGACCAAAAATCACTGTTTCTGCCATTTTTTATTTGAAGAGGTCCAGAAATTCCCACCAAATCAACATACAGTTCTTGAGCACCATGGATGAAACCATATATAAAAGAAAGTCTCTATTACTTTACACAGTCCAGTGAAACTTTACATTGATAAAGTAACCCTTATTCTTTGCCTAAATTATTTGGACAGTTAGGTATGTGATCAGAAAATCAATAGCATGTGATATCTCTTGCACTGAGAAATAACTTTGAAAGCATATGTAAACCTGCATCATGTGGGTTCTACAGCCTTATTTATGGTAAACTCATGAAAAATATGACCAGGATAAAGATGGGATTTTTTTTTTTAAGAGAACTTTTCTCTTAAGTATCCATTTTGAATCTTCTTTTCTCTGCTTTGGCTTTTCACTGTATCAATGTTAAATCATAAAAGCTTTGCTTGACACATGCTTTATGGCTACTCAAGCGAGAAAAACAGCTGTGTGTTGGAGCTGAGGTAAAGACTTTTAACCATTAGGAATTTTATTTCATCTCTTTCTCTTTTCTAACTTGCTTCACTCAGGTAGTTCTTTCCTTTCTAATTTTTCCTTCTTTTTTATTTGTTCACAGAAGACTTTCAGTGCAAGGAGAAAACATAAAACAGGTCAGAGCTTAATAAATAGATTTGGCCTTGTGTTGGCAGTGTTAGCGTACTTTTTCCAACCACTTAATCTTATACCGTTTAATGCAAACATCCTTCTAATCCAGGTTCTGCCTTCTGCAACAAGCCTCCTACATTATTTACATTATTGACTCAGTTTTTCCCTATTTCGGTCCAAAAATACATGTTATGTAGTTTCTTCTTTCACCTTTATTACCTGCCTGTTGTTAGTTAACCTATTGTTTGCATTATTTATAACTAAAAAACTTTTTAAGTTAAAACTTAAATCGTATGTTGTATAAAATTGCATTGTGTCCTCTCAAAGAATTATGTTGACTAGATATCAAATTGTGCTTTGCTTATACAGTCTCCACTGGAGTTCTGCAGTGTATGGTAAGCTACATAATATTTGGGGATAACAGATTTTTGAACAGCTTTTGGCAACCACTCTGAAACATTGATAAGAAGCATTAAGGAAGGAAAGAGGAATAGAACACCACATGGAGTTTCCATTAGTAGAGTGGTGATAAATTGACAGTTTAGTGCTTGCTCTTTTATTCATGCGCTATCACTGGGGAGCATCGAGCTGCTGAAGTAAACATCATGGATGGGAGAAACACACAGAGCACACTGAATGCTACGAGAAGGGAATGATTTGGGAAATTATCAACATTTTCTTAGTGACTTGGTCTTCCCTGGTGCCAAGCAATATTTTCTGCCCAAATACTGTTGCAGGTTCTTATTATCTTGCTTATATTTCTTTAGAGTTGCTACACTAAAAATAGGGAAATCTACAATAATACTATGTCTTTACTAGTATGAAATTATAGTGTTAAGAATAAGGATCATACTGTATGATGTAAAAAAAAAAAACAAAAAAAAACCAGGAATATGGATCTCTATGGAACATCTTGTGCCAAAAGGTTAATTTAAACTATTAGTTCATGGAAATTTTAAGGGACAGAAGCTCTTCAGGTGAGAATTATGGTAATTGTGTTCTAAATGCCCACATTTTACCATATTCTTATAAAAGAGGTAACTATTTACTTCAGCAGCCAGAGACACCTTATTTTGGATTCTGAGCAGAAAACTGTTTACAATATGTCTATAACGTCTTTGAGCAGAAAAAAAAAAATGCTGAAATTATTGTATGGTTTTCCAGTTTTCTCCTAGACAGAATAAAAATGTGGATCATATTCTCAACAATCAGAATAAGAAAGAAAGAAAATAAAAAAGATAATACCCCCTCCTCCCCTAGTAAAATCTCTACTGGTTGTTTTTCGTTTTGCTTTGTTGGATTTTTAGTATTGCTACTTATTCGCAGAGGGTAGAAGGAATTGCAGCTCCTGACAATGTGTTTTGATGCCGCATGGTACTGAAGTGATGAAGTGCTGTTGGATTCCTACTGGTTACCCCTGTGGATTAATGAAGGGTGAGACAGAAATTGCAAAGCTGCCATGCAGAATGACCTTACCTGCTAAGGCTGTTCTGCCTTCTCTGCAGTAGGTGAGAAGGGTAGGCTGTATGCAGCAGGTCATTTTTTCTGTACCTTAATGAGAAAAATTGACCTGTTTATCCACCAGCTGTCTTCTTTGTTTTTGATTCAAGCCATTTTTGGAAAACCTTTTCTGTTCTTAAATGTTGAATTCAAGCAGAATCCTCCAAAGATTGGCTTATTGTCAGCAAAATCCTGTGGATTGACACAAACTATGGAAAAACACCTGCCAACAGATGCATTTGTAAAACAATGACACTCACAGACTACTTCAAGACACATTGTATTACTGACTTAATTTATACGATAGTAGTATGTGAGTGAACATGGGGTCATTTTTCCCACCTACTAAACTGTTTTCATTGTCTTCTAGACACCTTTTCTATAGCTTAGCTTTGCTTTTTATTTTTTTGTTGCATCTTCAGGATATCTTTTGGTGAAAAAGTAAATGATGAATATCTCCAAATGACATTTTTTTTTTAATGTAGAAAATGAACACTCAGATAACACTTTCATTGGCTTTAATTTCATGCTAAAAGGTAAGTATTAGAAAAAACATGCAATAGAAATACAGACTGTAAAAACAAAGAATCTTCTAAAGTTACTGAATCAAACATTGAAAAGGTAGAAAATGCAAAAATAGAGGTGGAATGAACAATTAAGTTAGAATTAAGGTAGAATAAACAATTACCTGTTCCACTGCTTTTTTTTTTCTGTTTTTCACAGTTCTTAAATCTAGTATCTTTGTGCAGTTCAAATTTTTCCCTAGACGCTCATCTCAGCACCTGATTCCTCATTCAGCCATTAGACTCCTGCTGCTCCTTGATTTTCCTTACTTGTTTCCAAATCACAGAAACATAGCAGCCCGTCTCTCCCCCAGTGTGGCCTCATACTTAAACTTTCACTGTCCCCACTATCCAGGTTGTCAATAAATACATCAAAAAAAGTCTTACACCAGTATTCATCCCTGAGGGGCATTACTGTTAACCATTCACCAGTGGGACTTTACACTGCTGATCACAATCCTTTGCTCTTGATGATCCAGCCAATTTTCAATCCACCTTTTAACTGACTTAGCCAGTTCATATCTCAACAGTTGGGCTGTTAGGATACTGTGGGCGATCATATTGAAGGCTTCACAAGAAGTCAAGGTAAAAACAACACATGGCTCTCCTTTTTGTCCACAGGGACAGACATCTAACCACAAAAGGTAATCATTTTTGTCAGGCACTACCTCCTCTTGGTAAATCCATGTTGGCTGATCCCAATCACTTCCTTGCCTTTCATAAGGCCGGCAATCACTTCTAGCATTAGTTGTTCCATCATGTTCTCAGGTACTGAGGTGAGGCTGACTAGTCTGTTTCTCCCTAGACATTCCTTCCTGCCCTTCTTGAAGATGGGTGTGAGTTTTGCCTTTTTCTCATTTTCAGAAACCTCCCCCAATCATCATGATCTTTCAAATGATAGAGAGTGGCCTCACGGAGACATTGGCTGCATCCCTCAACACCCTTGGATGCACCCATTTGATCCCATGCACTTGTGTATGCTCAATGGTCCAAAGTGCTCCCACACTCCATCCTCCATTGCTCTGGGTAATGCTCGCTCCCGTAGACTGACACTAGGCCTATGTGCAAGCTTTCACTTTACCAATGAAAACTAAGGCAAAGCAGGCATTGAGAACCTCTGCCTTTTCCATGCCTTTTTTTTTATTATGTCCCCTGTCCCACTGACCCATGGATTTGCAATTTCTTAAGCTTTCTCTTGGCTGCCAATCTTTTTAAAGAATCCTTTCTTTTTGCCCTTCACATCTCTTCCGGTTTTTGACTACCGCTGAGCTTTGGCTTTCCTAACTCCTGCCTTTTTGTAGAGATCACTTAACATTACAGCAGCATATCAGACTTTTTCCAGCACCCTACAGTCTCAGATAAAAGTCAGTTTATTAAACCCTTAATCTGCAGATGGCTGATTCAGCCCACAACATCCACAGACCAACTATGTTTTGCAATATATACTAGCAGAAAGTAGACAGAGTTATTTGCTGTAGGTCATTTCCACTACAAACAGCCTCTCTCCTACTTAAAACACAAAGATTTCAGTTTCTACAAATTGTCTGGGATGTTTTTTCACTGAATGTTTTAAGCAACTATATTTCAGTCCGTAGGTTGCTTATTAATTGTGTGCTGAGGGTATTGTTTTTAGTAGTAGCTTCTGATTCACTGGTCTTCATGGAGCAGCACATAATTCCCATCTAGTATAATGTTTCAGACATCCCAGTGCTTGGCAGCAATCAGTCTTGACAGCTCCCTCAGACTCCGGGACTGTGTGCAGCATCAGCATTCACACAGCAGTTACGTTCAGTTAGCAGATAGTAATACATGTCAGTATTACCGTACCTGCACCACACAAGTAGCAAGGACAGTCCAAGTCTCTTAGGCTGATTCATTTACCACTTTGTGATATCTACAGTATACCTTTGCTACATATGTAGCTGTTGTTATTTTAAGTTGTGGTGGATACACGTGTACCCCTCTCCCCAACCATTTCTGGAGTGGAGTCCACAGGGCAGCAATAAGCTTCCCACAAAAATCTGAAAACATCACTGCCAAATACATTTGGCTAGTCTCTAGGCTTAGCATAACTCCAGCAGACAAGAGCAAGGTGGGTAGTCAACGACAGCTTTTCATGGAAATGCTGCAAAATGTTAGCATATCACATAGTAAAATTTGAACCAATAAGGACTGATGGGATACAATGTGTATTCGGTGTGGGTGTCCAGGTGTTGGTAGCAGGAGGCTGCAGGGTGGCCTCTGTAAGTAAAGGCCAAGGGATGCCCTGTGCAGGACATAGCAGGTTCCAGCCAGCTCCAACGGACCCAAGATGGTGGCGTCTCTGTAAAAATATATTTAAGTAAAAGCAAAATACCATACAGGAGTAAGAAGTGAGGGGGGGAAAAAAAAGGTTAAACAACTCTGTGAACACCGATAAGAGATAAGAAGGAAGGGAGGGAGTGCTTCAGGGGCTGGAGTTGAGATTCCTCTACAGCCCATGGGGAGGACCGCACCAGAGCAGGTACCCATGCTGCAGCTCATGGAAAATCCCATGCTGGCACAGGTGAATGTGCCCTGAAGAAACTGCTGTCCATGGGAAGGTCTGCAGATATTAGCATCAAGTTCCTGAGGTTCACCAGTCAGAACTGGCTACACAGCCCTAATTGGACCTTATCTAACTCTGAAGCTGTTGGCTTTGCAGTAAATATGCCCTAGATATTTGGGTGGTAAGAACAGTACACCTAGCCATCCCAGTAAATCTCAGAAAACAAGATGGACCTCTGGAGATTACATATACATGACACATACAACTTGATCTATGTTGCTTATAGGCATGAGGCTATAACTCTTCTTTTTTATCACCTCATTTTTTTTTTCCACAAAAGACCACATCCTTTCCCTCCAAACTCAGCCATGCCCTAACTCTTTCAGAAGCATATGTCAATGGATTTGGTCTATTAGAGAACAGGCCTTTGTCATCCTGAAAATCAGAGGCTTTGCCTCCAGCAGTTTGGGGCAGCCTTGCAGCATCTCTGAAGACATTTAACACAGTTTTTAGAGAGAGCTGTGTTCTGTATGCAGAAGGGCATAAAGCTGCAGTAGCTTCTTAGAGATAAGTCCCGGTGCTGACCCTAACTTCTTGGCTAAGAAGACATTTCTGGCTATGCCAAGACATAGACTTATGACTGAAAATCTATTCTAGAACAGGAACTCCTGCTGGACTGTTAATTCTCAGTGAGCCCTGTAGGGACACATTACTTTCTTGGCAGCATCACAGAGGCAATCTGGACATGTTCTGTGAGAGATAGAAAGACAGATAAGGCAGAAAAATGGAATAGTTACTGCCTTACATTTTCAATAACATTTCTAGCCTCATCCAGAAGCCCACAATACTCAAGTTCATTGAGCTACAGTCTGACCAAATGGAACAATCGCTGGCACTTACAAGAGCTCAGCATCACCAATCACTTCACATCATATCACAGCATCTTTCCCCTGCATAGACATGTTAGCTGGAAGTGTGGAGTTAAGCTGAATCATTATATGAAGTTTTGAGACAATTGTCCTGATCTATCCCTTTGGTTGCTCTGCAGTTCCAGCTTTTTCCAAAGCCTGGGAATTTGTCTGTGATGTGGGAGCTGGAGTGGCCAGCATTAGTTAATGCTACCATGGGAAACCCAAGGATTTGTATTCCAAAGAACACTTACAAACAATTGTGAGTTTTCAGGTTAGAAATTTTTGGGAGTACATAGAGACAAGCAGAGTAGTAGATTGTTACTTGGAGCAGTTCCTGAACAGTCCTGCTCACTGACTTCTTACCAGATGTGAGAGACTGCAGCATGTCTTCTCATTCCCCTCTTCTGTCCTCTTCTTTCCCTCCACTCTGGGGTAAGTAGCTTTTAAGAAAGGGGCTTGTGGTTGTGATCTTAGATACA
>NW_009259877.1:2640316-2645395 GCF_000687185.1 Egretta garzetta | reverse complement strand
TGCATACATGAAATCTCCATCTTCTTCAGTTCTGAAGATCTGTACATAACTTTTTTGTTTGTACTACAGTTTGTTGACAAGTAGGAGATTTTTTATTATTTGATTGATGCCATAATAGATTGTTGTTCTTTAATGTAGAGTTAATGACATTTAAATTTCCTACTATCAGTCAGTTATAAGCTAGAGGTCCTTACTGGAATCAACAGGATTTTTTCATAAAAAAAGATGTTTTACCACACCTTTTTATTATTGAAGTAGGGAAGATTTCCTTTTCTTCTCTCTCATAAGTATAAATTACAGTTCCATTTAAAGTTTTTTTCAAGACTGGAATTAGTGTTATGGAATTCCATATGAAAAGTTTTTTGTTATCTAAAATAATTTGTATAAGTTAAATCTTTCATACCACATTTGTAGGGTATTGAAATGTGGTCGAATGGAAGACAGTAATATATTCATTTGCTGAGCTTAACACAGAGAAGATATTGTGCTACCAACTACTACAATAAAAAGTACCAGCTTCCACAGTTAATTTAATATTGTCCTGTGGCTTCATTAAGAAGAAGGTATGCATACAAAAATGTTCTGCTTTACCAGCTGGCTTTATATGCAACATTCGTAGAGCTGCTAATGAAGTAAATAAAAGGAAAACAAATCCCTTCTGGATCCTAGTTTGTTCACTGATATGAAAGGTCTCATTAAAGGAATGGCTATTGTGTACAAGTATTCCACAGCATTTTGGATATTAAAATTAAAATAAGGAGTGCAGTTGGGAGCATATAACATTTTCTAGCCTTATCCTGCTACCAGAATTATCTTGCTCTGAAATAAAATTGGAAACATTTAATTATTAAATACAAAATTAACATTTCTGGCTTTCCATAACATATTTATATTTAATAATTAAAGATTTGCTTCAAGTAAACAATGCAAACATTGTTATTCAATATCTGATCAACAAGATTACTGTGGCATTATTTTGCAAGACGCTTCATTTTTTTCCTCTGGAATTACACACTCTGTGCCACTTACATGTCATCTAAAAGCTTCTGAAAACATTTTTCATATCTTAAAACCAAGAGGAATATAGAGAACAGCTTCTCCTACTAAGTGTAAATCTACTGCAGAAATGTCCTTGTTATTAGATGGCTAAAAATATTTCTAAAATGTTTTTGATAGATGTTTATTGGCATAGAATGGAAGCATTCTAACTTTTCCAGATTGCTTTGTTCAAGAAACTGTATAACGGTTAGGAAGCAATTATAATACAGTAGTCAGTCAGCATATTAACCCTAATTTCATTTTCAGAGAGAGAGAAAAAGAGAGTTAATATTTGGCTTTTAGATAATAGTAGCCATTGGGCCTACATATAGTTCTAAAATGGTGAAATTCAATGACAAGTGTTGAGTGCTGCACCTGGTGAGATCGAACCCCATGCACCAGTACAGGCTGGGCAATGACCTGCTGGAAAGCAGCTCTGCCGAGAGGGACCTGGGAGTCCTGGTGGATGACAAGCTGACCATGAGCCAGCAGTGTGCCCTTGTTGCCAAGAAGGCCAATGGTATCCTGGGATGCATTAAGAGGAGTGTGGCCAGCAGGTCGAGGGAGGTTCTCCTCCCCCTCTGCTCTGCCCTAGTGAGACCCCACCTGGAGTACTGTGTCCAGTTCTGGGCTCCCCGGTTCAAGAAAGATGAGGAACTCCTAGAAAGAATCCAGAGGAGAGCAACCAGGATGATTAAGGGACTGGAGCATCTCCCCTATGAGGAAAGGCTGAGAGAGCTGGGCTTGTTCAGCCTAAAGAAGAGAAGACTGAGAAGGGACCTTATCAACACATACAGATATCTTTAAGGGTGGAAGTCACGAGGATGGAGCCAGACTCTGCAGTGGTGCTCAGCAACAGGACAAGGGACAATGTGTATAAACTGAAACATAAGAGGTTTCAGTTGAATATGAGGAAGAACTTCTTTACTTTGAGGGTGCTGGAGCACTGGAACAGGCTGCCCAGGGGGGCTGTGGAGTCTCCTTCTCTGGAGATATTCAAGGCCCACCTGGATGAAGTCCTGTGTAACATGCTCTAGGAGAACCTGCTTTAGCAGGGGGGTTGGACTAGATGATCTCCCGAGGTCCCTTCCAACTCTTGTGATTCTGTGATTCTGTGAAAATGACAAGGAAGTTGGATAGGAGAAAGAACTCATGCAAAGTAATTATCTCCAAGAGGAACCATAACTGCAGCAGACCACTGTCCTTCCTAAAGCTATTGTCCTTCCTGAAGTTAACATTCTCTCTAGCAGTGCACTCTGCAGGTGTCTGAACATTCCTGGAAAAGCAGGACTGACGAATCTCAAATGAAAAATATAGATCTACTCTTATAAATGTACTAAATGCACCTCTACTGTGAGAGAGGGAATGAAATAAAGAGGATCAATGAAGCTTCAATTTGTCTTTACTATCACCGTATATTGCCACACCCCATCATGTGGTCATTCAGCCCTACCTCAGTTGTACAGAATGGGTTTGGTTCCTCCTCTGAAACAACCTTTAATCCAGCAGCCAATATTCTATGCAGATCAACTACATCCTCACTGTCAGGAAAAAGGTCTTCAGATCACGAAGTAAAAATCACCCTTTCCCTTATACTACTGCCTTGGGAGGCTGACAACACTTGGGCTGACTAATTTCCAGTCTGGTGCTGTGCTGAGCTCGTAAAATGTCCAAACCTTCCTACCCATAACTTATGTAGTGTAAACCCGATTAATTACAAGATATACAGCGATATATCTGGTTTATCTGTTCCACTTCTGATCATGACCCTGTAATTTTTATTTTTATTTCTTTGCAGGCATGGATTTACATCAATAGTTTCAGCTTTTTAAATGAAACTGTAGTGGGTGTTTGGAGTTACATAGATTAAGCCTCAAGGGAACTCCTCAGAACAAAACTTCATGCTCTGCATCACTTACAATGAATATTTTATGTAAAAATGGGAGCTTACTTTTTTCTGGCCACACCCTTCTCTCTATAATACTTCTTTTTATTAAGCATGTCACATTAGAAAGGATTGTTAGGTCATATAATTGCAAATGAATTGCATATAGTTACTCTGCTGTTAAAATTACTCTTCAAAGTTCCTTCTGAGTTTGTTAAAAAAATTTTCTCCTGTAAAAAGTTGTCTAGTCCTGACAATTTGTAACTGAATCTTAAGCTTACCCCTATGGAGGGGGTGTACTCTCATCACTGCCTTTTGGTGCATAGGTGAGGCAACTTGCTTGAAATTCTGACTTTGGGCCAGGATCTTGAAGATTGGAAAATTACCTGCACAAAAAGAAACAGTGTCCTTAGAGTGAATTTAATTTTTTTCAGGGAATTTAATCAGCCAGGTAGATAGGACATACTGGCATTCTCATGCAAATTGGTTCTATTAGCAACAAAGTTAAATACTGAGTATTGTGGAAATGGCATGCAGACACTTGCACAACTCTATTATTGTGGGAAAAAAATCAGATATGTGACCCATCAAAGAATATTAAATGTAGATTAGACTGTGCAAGAAATCCCCTACTTAAGTACAAAGCTGCAAAATACTTTATGTCTGCTTGGTTATGTTTGCTTGCTTGCATAATGTGTGTACCCGTTAATATGTGGTAATCTTTCAGTTGACGTGTATGTGATAAGAGACAAAGGAAGATGGAGGGAGGAAAAGTTATGCTCTTCTGCTCATGACTTGTGTATGCATTAACCTTCCAAAGGGACACAAAGACTTGTAGACATACTACAGAAAAAAAATTATTTTCAAGGCTTAATGGAATTTTTGCTACATGTTCTCCTTTATATAAAGAGACTTTTTTTTTTTTTTTGTAACTAACTAAACTACTGATGAGCAGGCTGTTTTCTAAGTAAATTCATAACTAATAGAAGATAGAGCTTGAGAAGGTAATTACAAAAACATGACTAGGGACAGATTTTTTTCTCAATCTCCTACTACAATTATTCCCTTATTGGAAACCAGAGGCTTTGCAGAGGATTTTGCCAAGTGAATTACATAGAAGAAGAAAAGAGTAAAATCTCAAAAAGTGAGAAGGAACACAAAGAGTTTCCAGTAAAATTTCTTTTTTTGATGAATCAGTCTAGCTATGACCGTGTTTAGAGCAAAGAAAGGTTGAAGGATGAGTTTCTAAGAAATGCAGAATAAATCACCAAACCAGATACTGTATTTGAGAAGCAGGGAATATGCACTTTCAACAAGAATTGCAATACATGCCACAATACTTTAAAATCCTGTGATGGTATCCATAAAACTGTAAAATCCTTTAACAGTCAAGAATTTAAGCCTCAGGCAGTGCATGAACAGTAAACATTTAACAAAAACAATTCCCATCTCATTTTTCCTCCTCTTGCTGTGTGCAGTTTAATTCATTTTATTGTTTCCTATTTCAGCTGATCTCACACTATCTTTTCCCTCCCCACAAAACTAGTCAAGAAAGTGTATTGTAATTAGATAGCATGCCTCTGGCATAAGTTGTTCACTGCAGTGGAGTCAGAAGAAATTTCTTCCACTGCACAGTTTGCAGTTGCATCATGGGATAATTTAATTTCAAACACCTATGTCTTTTCTGTGGTGAAAAAAAGCATTAAAGGAATAAGTATGAGGCAGGGAAAAATAAGGAAATCAAGTTTTTTTCCTTAAAACAACCAGAATTAGGTATGGCTGAAGGAACAGATGGCTGAAGGAACAGATGACCAAATGAGGGTTCCTCCTGCCTTTGCTGCTGGATTTAGAGTGAACCCTCTGATATTGCTTCCACTGCTTACAGATTTTTTTCTGCCCACTTACATTCTTTCCATTTCTAGGACTTCTCCCAGCTGAATACATCTTTTTTCCAAGCAAACGCCCACAAGTAATCTTTGGAGATTCTTCCCATTGGAGTGAATGTCTGGATTTTCCCCTACACATCTTTTAAAATAGGCAGCAGACATAGCTTAGGAACCTTAAGGCAACAGTGCTAACTGTTCAGGACAGAGGTCTTAACAATACTTATCTTAAAGAAAGATTCTTCTAGAAGACATCTAAATGTCTCTATATAG
>NW_009259877.1:2607905-2639924 GCF_000687185.1 Egretta garzetta | reverse complement strand
AAATAGAAGGAAGGGAAAAAACCAGTTGTGTGTCTGTTCAAGGTACTCCCCTTCCAAAAAGAAAATGAAGTTCTATTCTACCTCCCTCAGGCCCCAAAAGTAAGTATGCCAAAATCTTTACTTAGGCCTCACAAACTGTAGCTGGCCTCCAAAAATGATCAGACAGTATTTTTAGTGCTCGAATTTCTGATTTCTCAGAGTCTTTGCTGGAGTGGGTGTTGGTGATAGCCTATGGAAAACTGATAAACTTCATTTTTTCAGGCATGATTATGGTGCATAAATAGCCAATTTAGTGCACAGATATACCTAAACTAAGCTAACTGCAGGACAAAATCTGTTTTGGGGTATATTTTCCCTTCACTCATTTTTAGAAATTTTTAGAAGTTTTGCTTTCCTCAGAATGCCCAGGTGTGTTTGGCAAGACTATTATTTGAGGATTTTGCAGATAACTTCCACACAGATGACAGTGTGGCAGGCAGTGGACACCTGTCTTAATAGCATTATTCTGCCAGAACTTCCCTGAGGGAGCCAACAAAATTTTCCAGCTGGCCCAACACCTGACTTCCATTAATGATTATACAGTGGCAAAAGAGATACTCTTAGCATGCAGATAATGCCAGATCAGCTCCTGATTTGGCCACATCCCTGAAAAAGGAACACATCTCAGGAACCATAAAGAGGATGATGGCACTATTTTTGGGTTTGGATGGTGGATTTTGTATGTAAGCCAGGCTGCATGTCACTGGGCAGGACTGTGACAGGGATGGGGAACTGAGTTGGCACGTGGGCAGGCCCTGGCTAGGAATCAATGAATTAACCTACAAGTGTTGTGTGTTATCCACAGCATGTGTATGACATGTCCAGATTAGCTTTCTTATGTATACCCATAAATTTGCTAAAACTTGTCTTGGATATGAGACAGTTCCATGTGGGTTGCATCAATCTGTTCCTATCCCTTTGCTATGCTGTAAGATCATGCAACTATTTAGATTAGAAGGGGCCCCTGGAAGTCAGTCAAAGCAGGTCTAAATTCAAAGTTAAATCAGGTTCATCAGAGCCATATTCAGTTGAGTTTTAAATATATCTGAGGATGGAGGTTCTACAACCTCTTGGACAACCTGTTCCAATGTTTAACAACTTTCTTGGTGATGTCTTTCACTGCCACCTTATCTCCAGTCAGAACTTCCCTTTTTGCAACTTGTCACTGTTGCCTCTATTTTTTTTTTTATTCCTATCGGAAAATAGCTTGGCTCTGTCTTCTTTGTAATCACCCGTTAGATACTGGAAAAGAGCAATTAGGTCCCTCTTTAGCTTTTTTTCCTTGAAGGCTAACTTCTCCACCAACTCTCTCCAACTTATCAATATCTCTCTTGCACCAGGGAGCCCATAAATGGCACAATATTCAAGATGTGGCCTCACAAGTGATAAGCACAAAAGAAAAATAATTTCCTCCAACCTGCTGGCTGTAATCCCTATAATGCAGTCCAGCATTCAATTAGGCTTCATCTCCATAAAATGTACTGCTGATTCAGTCAGCAGAATCTTTTTTTGAAGAGCTCCTTAGCTAGCCAGTCCTCAGCCTGCACTGACACGTGGAGTTATGCTGTAAGTAAACCTGTATGCAGCTGTGTGCAGCTGTTGCGAACTGCCATTTTGCTTTCTCAGCATGACCTTGGACCTGACTCACTACCTCAACCTCTCTGATGATCCCTAGATCATTGAGTCACCCTGTTGCTATCATTATCCCTGTTCTGCTCACCTTGCTCACTGTGCCCTGTTGCTGCTGTCACTGCCCCTGCCTGGCCACTGCTGTGTCACCCATGGCTACCAAGTCACCTTCCCTGGGGAGGAGCTCTGCTCTAGATGAAATGGACCACAGGACAGCACTTCCTGCCAGTTGCTTGAATAAGTCAAAGTCTGTTCTACTGAAATGTGGGAGCTTCAGTCTGCTCCTGGTCTTCCTCAATTTCGTCAAGCTCTTAAATTTTCCCATCTCATGACCACTTTGGCCAAGGCTGCCATCATCTGATCAGTTCTTCCTTACTGGTGTGTGCATAACAGATCCTCCAATGCATTTGCCATTGTTGACCTGTCCAGCACAATCATTTAAAAATTGTACCCAGCACATTCCAGAAATTTCTGTGTCAGCATAGGGTGAAAGTTTAAAGCCTCCTTATGAAAAAAAAAGCCATGTGATCACAAGGCTTTCCTTAGTATTTCATCTTGGAGAGGGACAAGGCATGCAGGAGATAGAAAGCATGGGACAGCTGTGCAAGAAGGCAGTAGCATCATAATCTGTGTGTGCAGCAGAGGGAATATGCATATCCAGCCAAAGAAGGCTACCCTTTTCTCCATTGTATGTCTGTACTACAGAGAAAGTGTGACACCATTTTTGGTGTATTTTTCCATAACTTTTTTTTTTTGCTCCATTATTTCTTTTATTCATATTGAATTCATTGTGTAAAACAACTTCTGTCAAATGTGCAATGAATTCCTAAAGAAAAGACATTACCACATACTGAAGTGTTTCATACTATGAAGCAATATGTAAAATACACCAGAGATTAATAAAATGGTATTGTACTTCAGGTTACATCTTCACTTTAAATAGTGAATGTAATTAAAGGAGCAACAAAGGTAAATTAAAGTACAGCACAGCTGTTATTTTCACCCCTTACACTCCAAAAAATTTCCAAAAAATCCTGCAGCTCTTTCCCAGAAGGAGTATGTGGTTTTAGGTTGTCCCTAACACAAAGGAAGTAATGGAGTTTGGACTCTTATTTTACCATAAACAAGTGGAAGTCAAAAGAAGACAAGAATCTGGTCCCACATCCAATTACACTGTCACCTAAACATCTTTCTGGATCTTTCTTGTTATCAGCTGTGTAGTTCATATAGGGTTTTTTATCTTTATACACTTTTTTATGCAGACAATTTTTAAATTAATAGTACTTGATATGTACAGTCTAATAGATTTCACTCCACTACATAAAAATGTGTATTATCTTAATTTTTTTGTGTTATGTGCATATTTGTATTTCTTTAACTATTCTTAACATGTTTTGGGATTTTCAGTGCATTCTTGGCATGAGAAAAAAATATTCTTCATATCCGAATTGGTTTATAAATCTTTAAGGCACTTCTCATTGTTTTATGGGAAGGAATCTATGGATAAAAACATGAATCACGGTACTCTTTGGTATTAAAAGGGATTGATACATATGTCCTTTTTCCAATTAATATATTAGAAGCAGAGATATAACAGATAAAATAAACCAGATATTTAGCATTGTTCTGGTGAGATATTGCTTAAGAATGTATATTTATTAATATAATTCATAACCTGTCTAATAAAGTTTGATGGAACAAAGCTATAGTGATATTATATGCTATGGGAGTTTTGAAACATCCTAGTTATTTCTACAATCCAACATAATTATCAAATATTTAGCTGACCAATGATGTGTTCATAAAAGATAGCTTGAACCTAAGAAGTAGGAATTCATAAATCTAAACCTAAATATTGCCCTTAGGCTCACCAAGTCAGTTTGAGCTTTTCATTGGCAGTAATGCATGCATACTCTGTTATTAGACCAAGTAAGAATTTTCTATCAAAATCTTTTGGATACTCATCATGACATTCCTCAATCCTAAAAAGCTAGGTCATTCGTCTCAAACTCAGTGCTACGAGGTTTTTCAGAAACTAACAGTGAAACAATTTTTTTTTTTTCACTTTGTATATTTGCATAACGTGCAGCTGAGAACTTGTAGCTTGTGTAAAAAATATTTTCAGTATAGAGTTACATACTGAGCCTTAATTTGCCTCCCAGTCTTTAGAAGACATTCCAGTCAAAATGTGCACTCTATTTTCTATAGTCAAGCTAAACCCCAGCTCATGACAGAGTTTCCTTTGCTATCTGTGAGACTTGGCTCTGTGTGGCTATATCTGATGGGTATTGACTTTTCCAGTTTGTAGTGACAGGTAAGTTACGGGCATTCTGTTTCTGGGGTATGATTTGAAATATGTCTCTTTTACCATATTTTGCCATATATTACCAAATATCACAATGCTCACTGCTCCAGAACAAGATGCCAAAGAGGGCTAACTGTCACAGCATTGTTACGGCATTGGTATGGCAAATTCCAAATCTGCAAGGAAAATTCTAGGGGGAAGCAATTAGCTTCCTATCCACAGAGAGGCATGAGAAATTAGGATGCCCAGTTTCTGAGAATATTCACTAAAGAGTGAAGACTATGAAAATGTCTCCACAGCTATTCATTGTACCTAGGAGAATGCAATTAAGGGTTGCTTTTTTTGTTTTGCATGCTCAGTTTCTTGGCTTTCTGTCCTGCAGAAGTTTAACTGTAACATAGCTACATAATTAGATGCACACACAAGACCTTAGTAATATGCAAGACTCATGAAAGATTATTTCAGAAACTCATTGGAATAAAAATCATCCTTCCAGAAATATTTAATCAGGATAACCAGAGAAATTATATTTAGTACAGGATGTTCAGATCTTCATCTTCAGATGAAGCATGGGGCAGCTGCTTTGGCACATATTTACCTTATATTTCTTATCTGAGAATATTGCCCTTTGCAGAATTCTTGCCAATTTCATAATTTTGGATTGAAACCTTAATGAACTGAACTCATATATTTCTCTATCTCTCGATGTCTGGCCACAGTGACAATTTTTGTTTTTGTTTTTAAAATTATATTTCTTCAAAGGCTAGCAATGTTGATACTACATTAGCTATATTTTTTTGTCTCTGTGATTTTCCCTTATATCTTCCTTTCTCATCATCTTGTTAAGTATTCCTTGGCAACCTGCTCATTAAAACAACACAGAGTGCGTAGCATCCACACTGGAGAAACAAAGTTAATTAATTTTCCTATGAATGTCTTTTCTAGGGTTCTTCTTTAATTCTTCATAATATTTTATCCCAAGGCCTACGCCCTGGTTTTATCCTATGATGTAAATGTCTTTTCCCCCCCTTTCTCAATGTTCATTTTCACTGAGAATAAAATCTTCTCAAGAGTTTTGAATTGTCATCTGTCGTTCATTAATTGCTATGACTCTTGTCAAAATTTCTTCTCATGTCTCTACTGCAAAAATGATGGTTAGAGCTTTCTGTGAGTTTTCAGGGATAATAGTGGTGCTAATACTTTCTTAGGACTAATAGAGATTCTGCAAAAGCAAGTTTTGTGCAGGCTGTTGGCTGATCACAATTCTCTAGTTTTCAGCACATGTCTTTTTTTCTTCCTTTTCCCAGTTTTTGTTCCCACTCCTTCCCCAATGTTGAAAAAAACCCCCACACCAGCCCTCACAACCACACAGTGAAGCTGTGGTTTTGATCCTTTTACTCCATTAGTTCTTCCTCTAAAATCTGAAAATACATATTGCATTTTTTTTCATATTTTTTGTTCAGATGTGCTAAGAGTACACTTGTAATACAAATGTTCTGTATTGTAACACATTGATAATATCTATTATATTAAGTAGAAAATTACCAAGAAATCTGAAAAGAAAATGTAAATGAGAGTGGTGGAAAGATGAAAAGCAGTCTGATAAGCTGAAAAGTAAATTATTTCATCTTAACATCTGTCAGTTCATATATTGAATATAGCTTATATATTTGCTTCTTGACATAAAACTTTAGCCAGTGAAATGGTTACAGTTTTCTCCACTAGAAAGTTACATTTTTGTTGATCTCCATCTATCACTTCACTGATCCTCAATACACATCGATCAATAAAGGGACTATTGTTCAGCAGTAATACTGATGTTTATTACCTTCAAATAGAAATATTCTCTCTAACTGTAATTTCTGCATAAGATCACTTGTTTACATAGTGTCTTTTTAGTGGGAAATTTTTTGGTGAACATCTCTCAACTAAAAAATTTGGAACAGAGTGTTTCCTTCTCATTAAGTTAAAATTAAGACCTTTTGCCATTGGAGCTAACACAAAAAGTCTGCACAGCTGAGAGACTGCACCTTCATTTGTCATCAGCACATGATTGTGCCTCTGCGAGTTATTATTTGAAGACTGTGCTCAATATAGAGATTATGACCCAAAAATTTGGGGGAATCAAAAGCACTTTTCCAGTTCAAAAAACATTCTCTGATGGATTCTGGGGTTGCCAGGAATCCCTCAAAAGCCCTGCTTCTATCATTATTGCCATATTGCCCAGCACCTGGAACCTCAACTGGGGACCTTCAAGTTAAAGATACAGACTACCGAAGTTTGACCTTCGGTGAGCTGATGGACTTCTATTTTTTTTAGAACAATTTTGAAGTTACATGCAAACACCCTTGCATGTAACTGTCACACAGTTCACCTCATTAAAACCCCCCACATTTTATTCCTACACATTTTTCCCTGTGATTTAATTCTTTTCAGATAAGTGGAACAGTCTATTTTCTGTGATCTTCACAACAGTTTCCAGTGGTTTTGTGGAGTCTGACAAACCTGATCATTCGTTTCTAAGGAGGTAAATCACTGTCAACACAGTTACATCTACAGGGTCAACCAATGTAAAGCAGTGACCTACTGATTCATTTGACTGAGACTGCACAGTATAGTATTTCTTTCTATGATAGTTGGTATAAACATCTACATTTTCTTCCACAAAGTTTCATTTTTTCCTGTCTTCTGACATATAATCCTGCATCATCATAAATCTTTCCAATTTATCAGAGGCTATCCTCAAAATTGTCTTAGCAAAGACTTAAGCCTTTTCAGTTTTGGATTATAGAATTTGCACATGATCCAAATTCTTCTTATCTTTCCAGGCAGTTCCGTACAAGAGCTTAGCACATGTCCAAACATCTGTAGTGCTGAGTATCTTTGCTCCTCTCTTTTCTTTCTGTCTTAAAAGCTAGTATTCTGTGTATACAGATTACAACCCTTTTAATGCAGTCTGAAAAGGTGGATAAACAAATATGCAGCATTTGCTGGAACAGTTGCCTTGGAAAGTAGATGTAACAGGTGGCATGATTCTGTATTAATAAGGCTCATCTAATAATTACCTCTTTGGCTTTAATGAATACCACCAAGATAATGTTAAATATATATAAAAAATCATTCTTCTTGCAAAAACAATCAACACCAGTACTTTCTTCAACAGTCTTGTGCAGAGGTACAACATATATATAGGGGCATAAAGAACTAGCTCCACTTTCGTTGCAGTTCCTTTGCTACTCATTGAGAACAAATACCACAACTGTGTTTAGTTCACACTGTTTTCAGTCTCTCCTTTCCTAGGGCACAGTCCTTCAATAATGATGTTGAAAATAATTGCATAATCACCCCACACACACACTTATTTTGTAATGGTACCACCCCTGCACTCTTATGCAATGCACAATCTCCCCTTTCTCTACCCTCTCAATTTTCTGTCTGCTTAAGGTACTTAAGTCAGCTGGCTGTGTGAAAGCAGTAAGTTGCATTTATGATGTGTGCTAATGATCGGCCTTTTGAGCAAAAGGTAACTTCCTCGTGGTGCTAGAGCTAGCTCAATCCTTTGAAGGCCTCTAAAAAATCTGATTTAGCTCTACATTATTTACAAGTTTATGCCTTTCTCTGGTAGCCTGAGAAACCTCTTGAGACAGTTCTATGTCTACAGCTTCATTCTTTTGTTATTCTTTTTATTTTGTCTTAGTCTTTATGTGGCAACATTGGATCATATGTAAAGATTTGTATTAGTAAAAGTGACATGAAAAATGAAGAGACAGTGTTAACACCTCTCGAGTAAAAATATATGTGCAATCCTGAATGTTAATTCTATGCTATTAAAATGTTGGTTGAAAGCATATTTAAAAATTATCTTATTTTTATGCCACTTATTAATATTAAAACAAATATAGTATACATACATAATAGATTTAATTCTAAATCTCCTGAAAGTGGTATAAAATTGCCTTCTGATTTTGATGGCCACTGCATAAAGCCCAATTTTCTTTTTTATGTTAGTTGTACTTCACTATTTATTTCTGGTTGTCCATTGTTGTACTATTCTGCCTGCTAATGAGAGGCTGAACTGCAGCAAGATGTTTTGGCAAGCTGGGCACTTCTAGTTCCCACGCCAGTGCTCTTTCCTCCCCTGCTCAAGGTCTCCTTCTAGCCTCCAGGGCTTTCTTCCTCTCAGCCCCACTCTGGACTTCTTGTGCTCCTTGCATCTGCCACTGCCACAGACTACTTCTTATCTCACCAAGTCAGGAGCAGCTGCCATTAGAAATCTGACACATTTTGCCTTCTTGGCAAATCCCACTGTACTCTGAGGTGCCAAAGTTTGCACCACATTCAGCTGTGATACTGTACTCTTGGCCGTTTTATGATTCTTCTTTTCCATCCCGAAACGGGACAGGAAATTGCTCTCTTAGGTTTTCATAAACACACTCCAAACTAGAAAAATTGATCAAGGTGGCTGAAAAATTTCAAGTCTGAAATACTTACTCTTTAACTTTTCTTAATATAACTTAATGCCAACCTCAGAAGGAAGATATTACAAATTGACAAATGAAACTTTTACTTTAAGAAGTTAGAATAGAATGTTTTAGAAAATCTTTACTTTTTCCTCTCAATTTTCTTTTTCTTTTATTAGGACACTCACTTAAATGAAGGCTTTCTCTTAAGGTGAATTGTTTTTGATGAGTCCATGGTTTCTGTTAAAAATGGAATATTTCCAACCTGTTTTATCTGTAAGACCAATGATTCTTCACAGATATGAAACAGGTAGGAATGTACAAATGCTGAAGTGTAATTGGAAACTAATAAAGAGTTTAGAATAAAACTCAAAAGAGAAAAAATACCATATTTGAAATTATATATGAACAAAACTGTTGAAAATAAACTGTAGAGAATACTAGACAAACAAAGAACTAAGATACCAAAACTCATCTATGCCATATTTTCCAGAACTGTAATCCTGAAATGTAAAGCATGACAGAGATCATAAGTGAGATTTATGCAACAGCTTCTAATGCCTGTAGAAAATAAAGGTTTTAGACCATTTAGAAAGACACATGATTAGTAACAGTAAGCCTTCATGTTGAAGGTCAAGGAAAAAAAAAAAGACAAAAGAACTGGGAAAGTTGAGAAGATGTTAGAAAACTTGTGAGGCAAGCCCTGTAGAAAGCAGTCCAGGAGTAAAAATGAAATTAAGTAGGTGCACAATTACTACATGCATAGGAGTCAGATTTTGTTCCTTTACATATTATTTGACCAGGAAGAAAAAAATAAAAAACAAAAATTACTTAAAAAAATAGAAAGAATTAAAAATAATCTTTTGAATACAGAAGTAGATAGTATTGTTTCATTTAGTTCTGTGACATTTGTTAGTAAAAGCTATGGTCCTAATCAATCTCGGTTGCCATAAATTTCTGCTAGCAGATCTAGAAGGATGAAGAAATAAGAAAGAGAAACAGACGTTAAGGGAAACTTAAGATAACTAATTTGCAGGAGAGTAACAATACATCTCCCTGATTTTGTAGTATCTTTTGTAAAGCACAATTAGTTTGCCTATTTTAATACTACTTTTCCATGTGCTGCTGGTTAAAACAGAGCTAGCAACAAGTAAGCTGAAAATTCTGAAATAGTTTCTTATCTGTAATTTCTATCTGAAATTTATACTTACCTTTGTTGTGTCTATAAGGTTAGCTTAGAATTATTAAAGTGTGTCTTGTAACCAGTTCCTCTACTGTCATGAGAATTTTACTCCATCACTTGTTCTTTCTGCTTTTAATTTTTCCTCTTCTACCTAAGTATTACAGGTTTGTCTGTTGGTTTTGTTTCTAATTAATACTTTTCTGATCCTAATATATATTTAAATGCACAAAAGTATTTCAAAATTCAGATCTCATGGACTTCATACATTCTCTTCAAATGGAGATACTCTGGCTTTTTCCTCTGTGATTTTACTTGGAGAGAATGAGTAAGTGTCTGAAAGAGAGTCCATTGAATCACTGTTTTGATATCTCTGCCAATTCAGTCTGCAAAGATACAGCTGTGCTTCCCCAGAGAGGTGGTCAAAATTTCCCTGTATGGAAATTTCTAACATCTTGGAAAAAGCTGTCATTTCTGACTGTAATGAAAATGAAAACTTAAAATGAGGAAGGAAAAACCTAAGCAAACTACAACAAAACCACCTAAAATGTAACTTAACCTTTGATTTCAAGTGCAAAGAAAGGCTCTATATAAGATATATTTGTCTGTCCTGTCCCGCCCCCCCCCCCCAGAAAAAAAAAAAAAAAAAAAGAAACTTTATATGATGTCTTTAACTAGAAGACTCTCTGGAAAACTAAACCCATCATGTGTCATAAAGGCGGGTCTGAAAGAAACACTTTGAGCCATGTCATACCTGGGAGCACCTGGATGTGCAGGGGAACTGGTCTCTTGCCCTCACGCAGTGGAGACATCAGCAACCACACCTCCCAGGGCAAAATGTCAGCTCCCCTATCCCAGGCTCTGTCTCAAATCAGTCTTGTCTTTTAGTAGAATTGTTCCAAAATGCCTTTTTTTAAAAATTGTTTTGTTTTGCCAAGACTAGGTTTTGCAACACAAATACGGTAGGGTTTTTTTTGTTTGTTTGTTTGCTTTGTTTCTTTGACCAATTCTGTTTCCCAGGATGTTTCTCCAGGAGATAAGTTCTGAGAGGCAGGGACTTGCCTGGGCCAACAGGCTCTATCCTAATCTGAAAATTGTTCATATCAACATTCTGCCTCATGTGTAAGTAAGCAAATTAATGATAGTAACTCCCTAACTCATTAGCACAAACCAAAGCACAGTGTTGCCTAAGACAAGAACTATTTCTTCATTGAAACAAGTCTTTCACAACACAAAAGGAGAGTCTAGTAGTAATGGAAGTAATTTAAGGAGAAAACGCTCTTGTGCTGATTACTGCAATAAATCCAACCCATCACACTGAAATAAAGCCACAGAATTACCATGATACACTGTTTCCTGTTTGATTAGTTCTAGCTATATAGTTGTGGTGGACTTACGGTTATCCTCTCATTATCAGAAGGTGACAGAAAAATCAGTAGCACTAAAAATAACTAATAGTAAGTGTTTCATGCTATCTTTATCTATAAAGACTTCTGGATGCTTAGAAACAAAAAAGATCTTTCCTGAAGTTAGCCTAGCCCCAAAACACTGGCAGAGGAAAAAAACCACCACCACCACCTTTTCTTCAGTGTGAAGAAATGTGAAGTACTACTTTTCTAAAAATCCATTACACATCTGGATCAATAGCTGAACAAAACTTTAAGCAAGTAGAAGGATATATAGTACAGTCATCTACCCTTTAGGATTGCTACTTACAGATGCAAGCATTTTGAGTGCCTGTCCCTGCTTCCTCACTTTCTTTCACATTTTCCTCTGGTAGTTTGGACAAATGAAATACATGAACAATCCTAGGATCA
Source organism: Egretta garzetta (assembly GCF_000687185.1). NCBI lineage: Eukaryota > Metazoa > Chordata > Aves > Pelecaniformes > Ardeidae > Egretta > Egretta garzetta. Next base: position 2,628,494 of record NW_009259877.1, on the reverse strand, counting down.
GCCAGTAAAGCTTTATTGCTCTTTCCATGTGAATACTTAGTAAATCAGACAACAAAGACTATTAATCCTTCTGTTTCCTATCTCTGAATGACTCTTGTATTCTCTGTGAAGTTTCAGCTGGAGCAATATTGATTGCTTCTAATAATGAACATCCACAAAACCCCTGTAGCCTACTGATTAGCTGACCCACCAGGAAATAGGATGAATCTGAACTTCCTCAGACAGAATAAAAACTTTGATCTCCCACATTCTCAATGGATGCTCTGACCATTACACTAGACTATAAAAAGATCATATTGGAGAATCTGGTTGAAAGTCTGTTTGTGGATCAGTCCAAGGGCATTTTGCTCAAGGAACTGAAATAAAGGGCTATCCTGCTAAAAAGGTTTCACTGTAGAAGGCATAAGAAGAACAAGACGGCCATCCAGGGCTTAAAAAATAGCATTGCTAACACCTTCCTATGTATCAGAAAGAAAGAAGACAGCCCAAAAATATTTTTAAATCCTCAGCAACTTCTCTCACAAGTAGAAACCCTCCAAAGACAATTGGGGCAATTAAAGACTATTTCTAAGTCAAGTCACTTGCAGCATTTTAGCTTTCTCTTCAAAGAAACATCTAAAACCTCCAGCCCTGCTGCACAGTAGAAAGGAGGCAGACACAACAAGCAACCATGAAAGACTGCTGAATTGTGCAAATTCATGGTATCTGCAGTGGTTGGCTTGCTGTGCATTAGGGGCAAACAATCAAAACCAGAGTTCCCAGTCAAGGAGCAACCAAGTGTCGGCTATAAACTAACTGAACTAAATACCATGACATTTTTTAAAATGCCTCCTTGTCATTCTGGAACACAGCTCTGCTCAAGAACACTGGATAAAGAGCAATGAAACCAATCTGCCATTCCCTGTCTAATTTAGGTGTGAACTGGATAACTTTTCTACCACAATAACTAAATTTGTATGAACTGTGAAAGAACCTTAGAGACTTATCTCACATGTGACCCCTAAATGGATGAGTTGGGATGAGCTGAATACTATTCACGGGAAAGATAAAGAAATGCAATGGGGGTATATTCAACATTTTTAATGTATTTGGTACATGTATAAACATAAGTGTAGCCCAATGTCTTATGAAAGCTGGATTTACTGCAGAATGGATTTTGTTATGAAATACTAATTATTGCAGTAACTGTAATTATTCCATTAAACTGAAATGCATAAGGAACACCAATATAAAACAAAGGTATTATTTTTATTTAGCATTTTTTGAGCTACCTTGTATACCAGCATCAGAAACTCTATTCTAAACCCGTTGAGTTAAAATAGGTTATGTTTCTGCAGCAAGAAGTCCAGATAACATTTTTACTTGTATCATTAAAAGGTCTTCTCTTCTGGCTTTCTTTTTTTCTACCTGAGTCATAGTCACTTTGCTATTATGAAATACTGCAACAGAGGTGTCAAAGTAAGAATATTGCTGTGTCAAAGTAAGAATATTGCTTGAAGAGTCACCAATGCCTTTAAATTTTTCCCTTTATGGATTCCATTATGTAAATCTACCATAAAACTTAATAAATCTTCATTCTCACTATCAAAAGAAAAGACATGTATGACAGTAAGAGCATGGTGCTAAGTTTTACAGTGCTGGAGCATCAACAAAAGAGTAAATCCACACGAATGCATCAGAGATTTCACCCAAGTAGCCCAGCACCAAATTTAACATTTAGTGGCAGGATAACATTCATGCGATGTGAAGTCTGAATATGGTAGAATTTCAGATACAGGTTGCTTGCTTTAGTTTCTGAAGAAACTAAGATTCACTGATGCCATGTTTCAGGTAAGAAGGTGATATTTTATATATGGGATTGCTGCAGGCACAACTCCAAGCCATCAATTTTTGCAAAAAGTCTAATGTTTCTAGAATACAGAAACTGTGGCTCATCTGAACTATTGTCTGACCTCGGTGAGCATGTAACTGTTGACAATGTTCCTCAGAGAAAGTAAGTTTATTTACATATGTTTTTAATTTCTGTGCTGAGTGGCTTTCAGTATCAGATTTCATTTCAACTGTGAAGTTGGAAGAACATTTTGTTTTCCTCTCTTGTCTCTTCAGTATGCTAAACTCTTTATACCACTGTGGCATAGAAATTCTGAAATAGAAAATATGACTACCTTTTATCAACATTTTAAAAGCCAAAGCTCACTAAGATTATCCTAGGCTTTTGTGCATCGTTCTTATCTCTCTGTTCTGCATATATTTTGACAATCTTCTCCTCCTTTTTTGGGGAGTCTTCAGGAGATTCTCCTATTTTGCCATCAAGATTTCTCTCTGAGAGAACTCATGTTTGTGGTTTCAGGGTTTGGCTTTGAAGAATTGTAGATTTTCCCCATCACCACAGCTTTATCCCCTTTAGTTCCTACTGCCTCCCCCACAAATACCTTGTTCTAGTTCTCCATTTATGAATTCACTTAATGTGGCCAAAACAGCTATTTTATTTTCCAAGTTTTGCATTTTTATTCTTTATGGCAGTCTCCACAGTACCTTGTCATTTAGATCTTGTTAGCTAGGGTTAGTTTGGCTTGGCTTGACACAACCATAGTCCTCATTTCTGGGCACCAAGATTCCTATGTTAACCTTTTTTGTATCATACAAACCATTTCTAAGCAAACTGATTTTCACAGTGATAGCAAGAAATGCCAATTATATTTTGACTGCCTCACACAATCCTTCCATTTCAACACCATTATTTTAGCATTATTCTATGAACAACAGTTTTTTCACATCACTCATTCTTGTCCAAATATTTGTGTATCAAATTCATATAGCCTCCTACATGTATAGTTAGACATAAAATGTCTATATAAGAAAAAGTGGCAACTACAGTTATACCTAAATACTTTATCCTTTCCCAATACCACATTATTTCCTAAATGTTTTCTTATAAATAATAATAAAAAATCTTCTAATACTGTCATGCCTTTGACTGGCTCAGAACTGAACGGACAACAATGTGGGGTGAAATAATTTAGCTTCTGAAACAAGGAATATCAATGTGAGTCACAATGTGGTTTTAAGACCTGAGCTCCATGAATATGGGTTTGAGTAATACAGAGATCTTGGATAATAACAGTTTAGAAGTCCCCGATAAGTGATTATAAGATTATTTTTTTCTCTCTTAGTTACAAAAAAAAAATCATAAAACTGGAATTGCAAAAAATGAGCAATTAACTTTTGCTAAAAAATATCAATAAATAGATAAATATAGACTTAAGACCTTTGGTTTCTGGTCCCATGTAAACAAATTGTTTCAGTACTAGTAAGCTCACTATGAAAGTGTTTAAAGCAAAATATTTTTTTTAAAAATAAAAAGATATTTTTTACCAGTTTACAATAAATAACATCATAGTCTTAATAGCTATATTAATTACCAATAAAACGTGAAAGATTAGTAGGCATTTAAGTCCATTGTAACTGCATGATACATACTTGTATGTTTGATATCTTTCTGTGTTCATAAATATAGCTGTATATTACTGTTGAATTGTATTAATGTTAAATGCAAATTGAGGGAGTAGTTCATAACTGCTTCAGGTATGCCTTGCTAAAAAACATGTAAGTTATCCTAGTCTTTTTACAAAAGCTGAGTATATTAATAAGATGTCATTGAAGTAGAATTTTAGCAAGCAGTAAATGGAGTTGTTATGGAGAAATAATATGCTATGATGGTATTGAGAAATGTGTACAATATCGTAATTGCCTGCAGCAGTTCCTTGTGGAGACCACTTCTACACACTCAGATTTTTCTCTGTCGACCAATTTATAACTTCTGACAAATAGCAGGTCACACAGCCTCACTGATCACTGTGTGTAGTCTCACACCAAATCAATGGTTATTGCTTCCCCAAAAAAGGACTAGTGAAAATCCTAATGCTTCATTTTTCTGCAGGACTGTGTTTTAAAGCAGTGCAAAATCATGAGGGCATAGGGAAGTAGATGGACCACTAGTGGTCATCTAGTCCAACCCCCCTGCAGTGAGCAGGGACACTGCTAACTAGATCAGATTGCTCAGAGCCCCATCCAACCTGGCCTTGAATGTTTCCAGGGATGGGGCCTCCACTACCTCTCTGGGCAACCTGTTCCAGTGTTTTACCACTCTCATTGTAAAAAATTTCTTCCTTACCTCTAGCCTGAACCTACCCTGTTCTAGTTTAAAACCATTTCCCCTTGTCCTAACACAGCTGGCCCTATGAAAAAGACGTTCCCCATCTTTCCTATAGGCCCCCTTTAGGTACTGGAAGGCCGCAATCAGGTCTCCCCGTAGCCTCCTTTTCTCCAGACTGAACAAGCCCAACTCTCTCAGCCTGTCCTCATAGGAGAGGTGCTCCAGCCCTCGGATCATTAAAGCAGTGCAAAATCAGGAGGGCATAGGGAAGTAGATGTAAAGAACTGGAGTCTATAGAAATACTTTTCTTATGCACTGCCATGTGTTGAGGTGCCAAATCCAGATACCTCAAAATGACCTTTCTCCATCGTTGCTCTTTTGAGCAACAGGTTACAGATGCAAAAAACAGCTTATCTTGTCAGGCTGTATGAAAGTGCTTTTGCACTATATGTGACAAGTAAATCATACATTTTTCAACCTCATCAATATAAACATTCCCTGTAGCAAGCATATAATCTTTCAGTGAGTGAAAGAATGGGTAAGATGAGTTCAGCAAGTAGAATGGAACTGAACCAGAAGTGAAGAGGACAAGGCAAGAGAGGAGAGTGAGCTAATCATCAGAGGTACATCCAGATCCAGAACTGTCTCTCAGCCACCTGCTCCTTGGAGAGAAGCAAGCAATAGCTTACAGTTGCCACAGGAAATGCCTTCCCAGAAGTCAGCACAGTAGGGGCAATTTAAGCTCCCAAGTTGCTGCTTTGCAGTTTAGCAGGAAATATTTTTCAGCTTCTTTAATTCCCTGGGCACAAGTGCAAGTCAATCCAGGATGCCGGCACACACTACTTTGCTTGGATTTGCTACTTCCATGCAAACAACACAACATAGGTTTTTCAGTCTCACCCTGACTCAACCTGTCCCTCTCAACAGAGAAGCCTTATAGTAAAACTAGGAAAAGATTCCTCAGAAGCAAAAAATAATGATGGAATATTGGTTAGAAGATTGGAAATAAAAAGCCACATGGAAAGCTAATAGCAAATGATATTTTAATTGAAACCTTACAAGCACATGCCCCTTGAGCTGCTAAATTGCTCCTCCCTACAATTTAAGGCATAGTCCAAACAGCAGTGCTGGGGCTTCAGTGTTTAGAGTAATCCCCCATATATTCTCTTCAGTATTCTCTTCAGTTCTGAGTAAGCTTCCTATTTCCATCACTTGCATACTTTTGGACTTTTGTTAGGGACATAGATGTAATTGCCCTTGATGATCAAACATGGAAAAATGAGTCACACTGCTTGATCAACTATTGAACTGAATGATATAATATTTAATAACATTTTTGTTCTGAGTAAAAAATTGTTTGCATACCAAACATGATCTTTAAGTTTCCCAAAGCTGCATTTTTAGCACATGGACAATCTATTAACATAATAATCACTGGTTTTGGTAGGAAGACATATTCAGATTTAGTTTAGCTAAATCTTTATCAGAGATAGTATGCAACCGATATAAACTCTACCCATTAGAAAAAATACAACAATATATTTAAGCTATTTGGATTAATTTCACATCATCAAGTGTATTAAATCATACTTGGAAATGCTACAGCTAAAGATCTATTGTTCTCCTCAACTGGCAACCCCCCCTCACATTATCAAAGTGCTCTTGAGGGATTAAGATGAAAAGTATACCCACTTAAGTGTTTATACAGTTAGCACTCTAAAAATGAGGCAACTAAAACTTTCCTGTATATTTGAGTGTCCTGAAGTTCTGTTGTAAAGACAGGTCTAGGCCTGGTTGAGGTTTAGTGCTTTCTGCGGTATATTGTCTCACACAGTGTAGTCTTTTTCTCTTAAGAAGGACTCTTATGAAACAAGACAAACAGCTGTGAAGCAAAATGAAGCCCTGGGAATGGAGTACCAGCTTCAGAGAAAATAAATACTGGGAGAAAAATTAATCTTAGTTTTCTAAGGGCATTTCTGACTTTAGAGCAAACAGTTCTGTTTCAAGGTTACAGGTTAGGACTTCAATAGTAACATGACCACAAACTGGAGCAGCACAAAAGATTTGAGACTTTAGGGCTTTTGTTTTCAAATTTTTCTTTCTTTTTCTTTTTTCTTTTTGTTCACAGTCCTGTGAACATTTATTCACCTCAGCTTTAGTAAATCTTAAAAAAAAATCAAGCTAAGACAATAAACTAGTGCTTCAACATAATTTGAAATATCTAAAGTCATCCCAAAATATCTGATCATTCCACTTGTATTTAAGGTATTCACATAGGTTCTTATATAACCAAATGTGCACATTTAAATTATAATATTTCTCTCTCTGTATAGACAATACCTCATACACAGAATTTAGACGCTGTCACATCTTTCGCTATAACATGATCTTATTAGCATCATAAGTCTAACAACTATTTTTACCTAAATTAATTTTTGTATGATCCAGCATGTAATACCTTACATGCTTTTGTTTTTCTGAACACTATGATCTTTCATGAACAGTACAAAGTATATTTCCCATGGCTTTATTACAGCTACAGCAACATCAAGGTTGACTTAAGCTAATTTAATCTCTTTCTCAGTGGCTTTTGTAGCCTACTGTAAGATCTGAAAAGTGTAGCTGCATTGCTACCAATACCCAAGACTGATTACAGAAAGCTCTGTCTACTATTCATTGAAGACAGCTTTCTCGTTGTAGCTACACTCTGAGCCTCATGGAAATGTACAAGGTCCATCAGAAACACTGCATTCAAGAAACTGCATCAGGACTCAATGCCTAGTTCTTCCATTAGAACCGTTATTTTCCTGTATTTCTGACTGAGCAATATTTCAAAGGAAGTCATGCATCACATAAGTTTATTAATTTTATTGTTTTCAGTGGTTAACATATTTAAAAAACTGAAACCAATCAAATAAACATAAATGAACTAGATATAAATAGACAAAATGTAATTTAAAATATGGCAATCATTATGCTTAACTCTTTGAAGCTGTATAAGTCCTTAACAGTTCAAAGAAGAGTTTTACTAAAGAATTGTTTAGTATGAAAACTATTAAATACAAATTAATAGGGTTATTTTACTGTGAACAACCTGTAAGGAAACACAATCATCTTATTTTAAGAATATATATCTGTATGTCCAATAAAGGAGTATAGAGGTGAATAAAAAAAAAAAAAAAAACAAACAGCTACTTATGAAATATTGAAAGTGTGAAGATTATCCATATAAGATCCTGGCAACGTCACCAAATCAATTATCTTGGTATGTGACAAAATCCAAAGATAAGCACGTGAGATACTCTGCATCTGAGAAGAAGCTCTCAGGCACTGGAAAAAGAATAGTAATTCAGTCCCAGGGAGTCTATAACTGTGTTTTCTCCATATAGTAGTTCTAGTTATCTCTAAAACACCAATATGGATAGAGATTAAGGTACTCTTCAGTGACTGATGGCCATTCAGAATATTTCAGATTTTAGTTTCAGAATTAAGACAACCTTAACAGTTACGTGTATTTGCAGAAACTTTCTGAGGTATTTTCAGATATAGGTTCCCTAAAAAATGTCTCCCAAGAAACATTTCAGCTAAGTTTCAGAAGACAAATTTTGTAAAATTTTCTGTCTGCTACAGTGAAAAAATGAAAAGATAATCAAACTCTTTCAAATTGCAAGGAAGTATAAGTATGGTACAGTTAATGAGATTACCATCAGACATTCTGCTGCTACTATGAATTCAATTCATTAGCAACTTCAGCAGAAGATTGGTTTTCAGGACCACAGTTCAACAGTGCTTTGGAACAATGGTTTAGCAAGTTATTGTCTGAGAGGACAATTCCTTCTCTGTATCTATACTGTGGGGCTATTCACTTATTCTGTTTTCAATATCTAAATGTAAACAGTAGATTTCTGAGTTACAGTCAATGGAGAAAATAAAACACTTCTAAAGTGTGATTTATGTTATTTTAAAGACATATTGGAACAGAATCTATAATACAATATCTACAAGTCTCTATTTTTTCTCCATTGTCTTTAAAGGAAACCTAGGTTGATTAACTTGGATACGGATGTCTGCACTCTAGATGTCTATTTAAATTAATTTTATTTACTGCATTTCTAAAACTTTCCATTTCCAATTCTCTCTTTCACAAAATCCCACTTCACAAAGTGTTTTTAAAGAACCATGTTGCATTCCTAAAGATATTTTCTTTGTCCTTTATTTTGTTTCTGAGTCTGCATACCACACATGTACCAGACTACATTACTAAATCTGTAAGTTCCAGAAGATCATCCTTGGTCCTCCAGGCCCAAAAAGGAGCAGAGGACTCATGTTCTCACTGCTTAACGTGAACAACCTAGTGAGAGCCACATGCATAGCATTTGGTCCTGGGTCATCTCATGAATGCCTGCTGTGATTACATGCTACCATGCTTACATGCTCCCTTCCTCCTTTCAATTTAGTGGTGAAGTTATCAAGATACTAGTAATAGAGACATTGGCGTGTATAGATAGAAATACAAGATATTTACCTTGAGACTACTTTAGTTTAGAGCACGTCCTGACTCATTTACATGTGCACTGTCCTTCAGAGAGCCTGTCATTCAGTCCCTGTCTGGAAGCAACATCCACATCTCTTATCACCTTTACCTACCATTACCCACTGCTCTTTCTAGCCTCATTTTGAGCTGATGTCTGAAAGGTATAAATGTTGTCTTCATGATACCATCCTTTTCCTATTCAAAAATTGTGTTTGCTTATAACTAGGAGAAGTTATTCCTGTGCCTATGACATTTGTCTCTAAACAGAAAAATATTCAAGTTGTTTAAAATGCTTATATGCTTTGATCCTTCAGAGTCTAAGACATACGTATTCCCATGACTGATCATAATCCTGCCAGTGTCAGGTCTCAGACTGTATCTGTGCAGTGTAAATATTTTTAAATTATACTCTAAATGAAGTTTTATGTAATATTCTGCTCTCTTTAGATCATTTGGAGACATTTGTGCATAATTCTAAGCACTCAGTGTTTAGTAATGAATCACAGCTCCAAATGATCTCATTCAACTCAGAAATTTCAAAATACTTCTAGACATGGACTTGAGAGAAATATTAGGCAGGATTTTGATATTAGATGTCTCTGTAACATCCTAGAAGAGCATGACAGCAATTGTTTTATTTCCTCAGTGTCAATGCATGCCTATTACAAGAGGATCGGATTTTCTTCATTAGGTGAAGCAAATAGCTGAGTGTCTGAATCACAGTTCTAGTACCTAAGAATTTAAAAACAGCCCACAGGATCTGATCCAACATACTCCAAAAGTCAGAGCCTGAAGCCTTGCCCAATTATTATTAAAGTTTGACTCACTCACTGAAAACAGTGTACCTAGTGACATAATCATTTCACCTAAAACTGTACTTTCTATGATCAGAGTCTGCTATCTGCATGATTAAAGGTACTCTTTCTTATACTAGTTGTTACCTAACCCCTCCTCCCCCCATTTATTCTCTATTTTTTCTTCTCCCTACCTTAACCTTTCTAAAAAACGTTTTGTCTACCAAACTCAGATGGCCTGTTCCTAGTCATCTTTCATTAATAACTGGACACATTCTGTCTTATAGGTAGTTTACATACCTGGAAGTGCTTAACTTAGAAATGCAGTGTAACTGAAGATGTCTCATTTAGATTATTCTCTTTTCTTTTCTTTTTTTTTTTTTTTCCAGACAAGTGCTTTATGTAATAGAGTAAAAAAGTACAAATGGAAAACCCAGTACTCGTACATCTTTGTCTTTGGTTTCTATTTCTGACATGCTAATCATTGTAGTTTAAAAAAAAAGAAATAGCACATCTAGAAATATGTGTCTGGCTTCTGAGACTGTGTCCTCTGACTGTCAATTTTCTGTTTTATAAGGCATGTAATGCTCTTGCTCAGAAGGGTGCTCATGTCAGTCTAGGCTGACCTCTTTTTTTCATTTGTCAATAACTTGCCAATGGCTTAGTGTGCACCTGCTAAATGAGTTTCCTTTCAGAGAAGTTTGAAGAGGAGTGAAGTTGCCAGATGGCCATTTAACTTAAAAGCTGTCTCTGACTGAGGCCAAAAACAACTGGCAAAACAAAGAGAGGAACTGTCCACGCTGAATACACAAGCAGATGCAGGACAAGCACAACAAGAGTTCTTTCTAAAAGGAAAACACACAGGTCAGATATGAGAAAAACGGGGGCTAGAACAATTAGTGCAATATAACAATGAGACCTATTATGATGGCTCTATCAGAAGTGGCAGTTTCTATCTCCTGTCCTATCTAACTGTCGTATTATCTACACTTCTTACCTAAATTATAGCTTACTAGAGTTTGAGATCTGATACGCATTTTTCTTCACCAGTTAGTTGGTGGCTATATGATTTTAGAACAAACATGACTATAAACTTGGGTTGTTAGAGCTCTTGAACTGTACCAGTGTGCGTGGTACTGGGAAGATGAGACTCATGACACTGCAGTGCAGTTAGATCTGATTATTACTCAAATCAGTTAACAGTCCTGTTTTAGTGAGGAAGACCCACAGAGATGTGTTCATAGTATGCTCAGTGCTTGTATCGGGTTTGTGTGGCAAGGTTTTGATGGGGGGGGGCTACAGGTGTGGCTTCTGTGAGAAGCTGCTAGAAGCTTTCCCTGTGTTCAACAGAGCCAATAGCAGCTAGCTCCAAGATGGACCCACCACTGTCCAAGGCCAAGCCCATCAGCGATAGTGGTAGCACCTATGTGATAACATATTTATGAAGGGAAAAAAACTTGATGTGGCTCAGTAGCTGGAGGGAGAGAATCGAGAGGATGTGAGAAAAAACAGCCCTGCAGACACCAAGGTCAGTGAAGAAGGAGGGGCAGGAAGTGCTCCAGGAGCTGGAGCAGAGATTCCCCCACAGCCTGTGGTAAAGACCATGGTGAGTCAGGCTGTCCCCCTGCAGCCCATGGAGGTCTGCACTGGAGCAGATATCCACTTGAAGCCCATGGAGGACCCCACACCAGAGCAGGTGGATGCCCAAAGGAGGCTGTAACCCCATGGGAAAACCATGCTGGTGCAAACTCCTAGCTGGACCTGTGGACCTGTGAAGAGAGGAGCCCGTGCTGGAGCAGGTTTGCTGGCAGAACTTGTGACCCCGTGGGGGACCCACATTGGAGCAGTCTGTGCCTGAAGGATGGCACCTATGGAAAGGATGGACCCACGCTGGAGCAGTTTGTGAAGAACTGCAGCCAGTGGGAAGGACTCATGCTAGAGAAGTTCATGGAGGACTGTCTCCTGTGGGAGGGACCCCAGGCTGGAGGAAGAGTGTGAGAAGCCCCCCCCCCGAGGAGGAAGAAGCGGCAGAGACAGTATGTGATGAACTGCCCCAGCCCCCATTCCCCACCCTGCTGTGCCACTGAGGGTGAGGAGGTAGAGAAAAGTGGGAGTGAAGTTAAGCTTGAGAAGAAGGGAGGGGTGGGGGGAAGGTGGTTTAAGATTCAGGGGTTTTTTTTATTCTCTCCTTCTCTTATTTGACTGGTAATAAATTAAACTAATTTCACTAAGCTGAGTCTGTTTTGCCCATGATGGTAACTGGCGGATCATCTCTCCCTGTCCTTACCTCTACCCATGAGCCTTTCGATATTTATTTTTTCTCCCTTGCGCAGCTGAGGAGGGGAGTGGTAGAGTGGCTTGGTGGGCACCTGGCATCCAGCCAAGGTCAACCCACCACAGTGCTAAGGGTCTTGTTAGTTATTCTGTGTCCAGAAGTTGGATAAGATGTGAATGCCTGAGGTACATTTTAAGACTGTATTTGGGCACAGAATGAGGTAGCATTTTAAAACATAAAGTTCCAGTCTATTCAAGTATCTTAGGAGAATTGAGGAACCTAACCTCCAAACTAATAAAGGGGTATTATATTTGTTTCAAAGAAGTGTATATTCTCTCCCTCCATTTTCTGATCTTTTCATGACATAGAAAGCCTAAAATCTTCCCATTAAAGGCTAAATTCCCATTAAGACAAACCTTCTTAGTTCAGGTTCCAGGATCACAGCCATGGCCCTCCTTAGCTGTAGGCAGTTGTCGTGAAGTTACACATTTTTCAACATTCCAGAACATGCTACAAGATTTCCATGTAAATAAACTCCAGGTTATAAGAAAAAAAAGTTATCAGAAGCAGTGCAAGTTATATATTTAGTTGATGGTATAAAGCAATATTTAGTAGGTTGCTCTAGTAATCATCCTTCCTCAAGAGCCATCAGCTTGCTTCTTGTCTTACAAAAACCTCCTTAGGTCTCATTTTATACATATTGTAAAAGATGGAGCTGTACTCATGAAAACTTTATATCATCCATAGATGGCAGCTTATTTAGCTTTTCAATAATATAACCAGAGGCTTCTTCCTTCCCCAGAGTAGTTCATTACTGGAAGGAACAAAATTATCGCAGCCACCAATACTCTTGGCTTTGGTATGGGAGGGGGAAAACCCATTTAGGCTATTTTCATTGATGTGGGAAAATGTTTGGAAGATCAAACAAGAAAACTGAAGACAGCTATATTTTTTCCTGGTTACTTTCTTTTCATTTCTGCCAGACTTTTTCAACACAAACAAATAATTTTTATGAATAAAATAAGATTATTTTTTTCAAAGTATGTATCAGGTATGTTTATTTCTTTGTTATTTATTTTAAAAGACAATTTAAATTATTAATCATAATGTGGCATATCAGTGGTTATTTATGATTTTATGTCTTATGTACTGCTGCCACAGACTAGTTAAGAAATAGAGAACATTCAATCAGTTATGTATCTTAAAATAAAAAACAACAAACCAACATTTCTTCAATTCAAATTTTTTCAGAACAAGAGATATTTCTTAATGTTACAAATTTCTTAAAGGAATTACTGCAAGGGTTAACTTTTGAAATGAGAACCACTGATTTTTTCTCACAGAATTCTGAGTTTTGACCAGCTTTGAATTTAATTCTCCAAGCTGAATCAAGAAACGTGGCAGCAGTCCACAAAAGCTGTTGGAAAGTGAAGCAATTCAAATAACACGCAAAATAACTCATTACGTTGTGTCATCTCTTGCAGCTTGGTTACATCAGTGTCATATCATAACGGAAAAAAGAGTGGGACAGCAGTGGCCATGAAGAGAGAGAATTAAGGGGAAACAGTTATCTAGCTGTTAAAAACATGCAGTCCTCATAATTCCCCTAAAGTTTTTCCTAAATACTTTTCTTAAAAAGGCTTTGATCTTACTAACTTCCCTCAAAGGCTTAGAAAGAGAGGAAAACTTTTACAAGTATAGACAAAGAAATAATAGTGCTTAATTTGTATTTGGTGCTGAAAATCTCAAAAATGCCCTATAAACATTGACTAATCATCACAAGATAATTTTTGAAGGACAGGTGAATGTTTCTTTTCTAGTAACACAGTTAAAAAATATTCCCCAATGTTAAATGTCTTGATGCAGGGTGAAATAAAAATACAGTTAGAGAATTCGAAGGTTAAAGATTCATAGGTCTTCATCCACATCCCATGCTTAATCAAAGTTCAGGATTGAAAGTACCTTGCAATTAGCAGAAAAAGAGAAAACTAATTACATTGTTCAATTGTATTGTCACAGAAACTTATAACTATACAGTTTGAAAACTTCCACACAATAAATTTATAAGACATATATTTTATTTATTTATTTATTTAAATTCAGGAAAGGTAAGGCCCCAATTCCCTTCTGTGCAGAGCAGAAGACTCTTTCCAGCAGCTGGAAAATTCATATGCCGACTTAATATGTTACCTCCTTTTCCTCCAGAGTATACCAAAGAGTTACCAAATGCAAGCCTGGCTGTTACGTACAATTCAAAGAATCTGTGAAGTTGCTCCAAAACACTAGGGGTGTCACCTCCATTTATTTACACCTGCTGCTTATGCTGGTTGTCAAAAGAATTTTCATTTTGATGTCAGGCTGCTGTTTTGTTTTGGAAACTGTTTCATCCCAATAGAAGGAGGAGGTGTCCTTAACACTGAGATACTCTGCCACCCATGTGGCATGACTACTTGCCACAGAAATCAAAGGGAGACAAAGAAGACCTTGCACAGTAAAAAAGGAGCTTCAGCCAGACCTCATAGGAAGCTCCATTGGTCAACAGGAGATTCTGTAAAGGCAAAAAGAGAAAAGGGTGGGTGTGTGTGTGTGTGTGTGTGTGGAAGAAAAGAAGATATTTTGAAGAATTAGGCTGTGTCTACATGGAAGGGAAATCTTAGACTTTCTCTTTCTTTGTCAACTCCACAGCTGAAGATTCAGAGAGGTGACAACAGTGCATTTTATATCTACAGGATCTCTCATCTGTGAAGGGTGATTATTACTGCTTTTTGTGGTGCTTTTGAGTTACTAAAGTCTTTCTCTGAAGTGAAAGAGAAATAATCATCACCCTTCACTGAAGAGATTTTATTTGTTCTGCAAGAAACCGTGTCTTCATAAAAGCCCACATTTTAAGACTGAATTAGTAAGCACATCAGCTTCAGTCAGTTGGCTTTTATTTCTGCTTCCTAGCACTAAGGAGAAATTCTGGCCTTTACCTCTCCCACAGAAGGAGGGCATGCTCTCTTGCAGAAGGAGATGTCCTATGGAACATCAGGAACATACATGTCACAGAGAACAGCAACCCACAAGCTCTGTGGAGCTCAAACTTTTCCATTAGCTGAAAGTTCTTGAAACTTTGAATGCTTCTTCAGATTAAAAATAGTAACCATCTTTTGAGAATTTTTCGAATACATTGGCCCTTCCCCCATGTCTTGGAGACACAAGTTTCCATTTAAAATTTGCATGTTAAAGTTATATGATTCTTGTGATGCTTCTGACAACTGTTTTTTATAATAGATATGATTTTATAACATATAATTTTTATAATTTATAACAGATATAATAATTTTTATAACAGATATAATTTTCAAGACTATGTGTACTTTTTGCTAACTGACCTTGGAAAAAACAGTGTGCAGCTATAATTTAAGTTCCACACATCCACTCAAGTACTCACTAATTTTCTGGGCTACATTTCTAAGGAGTGTTATGTGCATTGTTAAAGGTGCCTGGATTGCATAAGCTTATGAAGTTCTGTACAGTATTATTTTGTACTTCTGAAATACTACTTGCACTGAATGTTGTATTAATATATTAACACACTGAATATCATATTTTCCCTGTCTCAAAAAAGATTGCACTTATATGTTTCTAATTTGAAAATGGATGTAAGCTATAAAATTCAGAGTAAGCTTTCAAGACTCTAATCCCTCAAAGAGAGTTGGTAACACTATGCCTCACAGTGCAAGTAGTAGTTGCTTTGAGTATTTCACTCTTTATACATGAAATAGAATTATATTAACTTCACTGAATTTCGGGTCTATCTTCCCCAACACTTGATTCTAGTGTCTTCTAAGTGTCTTCTAAGACTCTGCAAGTCTTATCTGGATGATGTCACATTTCTATTCTTATTTTAGTTAGCCATTTGCTGTTTTAAATGTTTAACAGCTCTAAACGCACTTAGGAGTATGGAGTTATCTTTTCAGGACGTTAAGCTTTTGCCATGCTGTACATTGAAAATATAGGCACTGATTCATAAGTTTTGTAATCTGGGCCTTCCTTTAGGCTACACTTAGTGATTTTTCCTGAAATCTGCATAGTGGAAAACACCATTTTATTGCGAAATTTTCCATTTGTAATCATTAGAAAACCATAACAATCTACCATATTCATGGTAAAGCTTCTCCCTCTTTGGCACTTAGAAAGCTGTGAAATGTATTAGATATAGTCACAGGCAACTTCACTGCTACGGAGCTGCTCCTGAAAGCTGTCCTCTTGAAGTACGCCAGGTTGGATTGCTTTAACACTGCAGGCCCTAAAGTAAGCTCCAGAGTCCCCCTGGGGCCTTCCTTGATGCACATAACAATATGTGTCTGATCCCACCAGCTACCCCAAAGCCTCTGAAGTGCCCAAGAAAATCTCTGCAGTCATCGTTCACTCTGAGCTCATTTGCCCATATCCCATAAACCCATCATGGACCTTCAGGTAAAGGGCCCTTGAACAGCTACTCATGGTCTACCAAAGGACCCTATTGCAATGAGATCAAGTGAAACAATTTGTAGATCATGAACTTGAGGAAGAATGAAAGAAAGAAGACAGAGCAGAAGGAGAGACAGGTTTCCTAAAGCTGTCACCTTTTCCAAGTTAGCACATAATGAACTCACTACTTATAGAAAGACTAGGAAAGATACTGATTTTCACCAACCTAAATGCAGCTTGAAAAACTAATGGAAGTAGATGGTCAGCCTTAATTCTTTCATATAAAAAATTTGGATCTCTCTGATCTTGCTAGTGCTTAAAGCAAAGGAAGAGCCATAATAAAAAGCAATCTGAACACTTCCACTCCAGCCATATCTAAAATGACAAAGTATGTTTCCTATAATGCCATACTGTGTATACTGTATATACCATACTATGATGTGGTAGGCTGACCTTGGCTGGCCACCAGGTACACACTAAGCTGCTCTCTCACTCCCCCTCCTCAGCAGGACAGGAGGATAAAATAAGATGAAAAGCTCCTGGGTGTAGATAAGGACAGAAAGATCACTCACCAATTACTCTCTCGGGCAAAACACACTCATCTTTAGGGAAATTAATTTAATTTATTGGCAATTAAAAATAGAGTAAAATAGTGAGGAACAAAACCAAAAATACCTCTCCCTCCCTGTACCCCCTCCTTCTTCCAGGCTCAGCTTCATTCCTGACTCTTCTACCTTCTTCCCACCAAGTGGCACAGAGTTCATAAGACTTTGTCTCTGATGCCTCTTTGTCATCACACTCTTACCCTACTCCAGCTTGGGGTGCCTCCTGTGGGAGACAGTCCTTCATTAACTTCTCTAACGTGAGTCCTTCCTTCTCACAGCCTGCAGTTATTCAAGGACTGCTCCAGTGTAGGTCCCCCACAGGGTTACAGGTCCTGCCAAAAAACCTTCTGTGTGGTGTGCTCTCCATGGGCCTCTGCTCTGTCATGGGTTCTCCATGAGCTACAGAGTACATCCTCCTGCTCTGGTGTCCTCCACAGTCTGTAGTGTGGATATCTGTTCCACTATGGTCTTCTCCACAGGCTGCAGGGGACTCTCTGCTCCAGCACCTGGAGCACCTCCTTCCCCTCCTTCACTGACCTGGTCTTCTGAAGGGCTGTTTCTCTCACATATTCTTACTCCTCTCCCCCAGTTGCTGCACAGCATTTTTTACCCATTCTTAAATATGTTATCACAGAGGCATCACCAGAGGCTCAGCTTTGGGCAGCAACTGGTCTGTTTTGGAGGTGGCTGAAATTGGCTTTGTCCAACATGAGGACAGCTTCTGATCTTTTCTCACAGAAGCCACCTCTGCAGCCCCCCACTACCAAAACCTTGTCATGTGAACCTTACACAACAATAGAAGAAAAAAAAAAGTCACATGGAGACGGGGAGGATTCTCAGATCTCTAATGTGATTACTAGGTGCCTGTTTCCAAGCAGGTGTTTCGCAAATTTACCAATCCTTAAATTTGTCAGCTAAACAGATTAAAATGTGGCTAATCCAGCAATTAAGGGATGTGACATACATGGGAAGAAACATTTTGTCTGGGAACAACAGTAAATGTTGAAAAGGAAAAAGAATAGAAAATAGAATATAAGCAGGAAAAGATGCATCATTGTTATAAGCTGATTCCACTGCAAGTAGACTACTGAGCAGTGTTCAAGTGAAAAGTGATACGCGCACTTGCAAGAATTGCAATTAGTCATAAATCAGCCTCCACCTTGTTAAAAAATGCTCTACAATCTTCAGAACTGAAACTAGGGCTTCCTTTTTGATAGATAAGGATAAAAACAATAATATATTTTTATTATATGATTTATTGCATTTTACGTGTCCAGATCAGAAGAGCCTTAGAATTCATACCTTTCAGATAATTTATAATGACTAATGAGAAATAACACCTGATACATTCATGTTTCATCTTTTACCATTTTGCTAACTCTGCTAGCTACTAAAATGTACTTTGTGCAAGGGGACTAAATTTGTTTGGCCTCTAAAAGAAATTGCTACTTAACATGTTTACTAATTATTAAATATTTGTCGACGGGTGTACATCACCAGTGCCACACTGTTTGTACATTGCAAACAAAAGTGAAGGAAAATACATTCATATTTAGAAATAAATAAAGGAACTTTTCATAGCTAAGATTCTGACTTTGAAAAAATACCATGTTGGAACAATAAAGAGAAAATCCAGAGCTCAACAGTTTTCTGTCAGACCTTTTCAATAAGGTGATGGCACTCTAGAGGAGCAAAATATCTTTCTCAAAACCAGTACCTTTCTTTTTCAGTAATTTTTAGTAGCTGCTGTATAACATTTGGATGTTATTAGAAAACAAGCCAAAAATTATTGTCAGAGATTTACAGTGGTTATCAGATTGTGTTCTAAATGACAGAAAAAGAAAATTCTTCAGAAAATAAATACAGCACATGAAAACAAATAACTTAGTTGAGAATTAAATGCAAAAATGTCTATTTTAACTCTGCTTTTTTTTAACAGAATAAGAGAAGTAATCAGCTAGAAATGAGTTAGGAGCTAACACAACTTGTTTCTCCATATGTCAAGGAAAAAGCTTTAAAAATATAAGGTACTTCAATAACAGAACAAGAAATAGAAAGGCTCTGGAATCACTGTCATAGTGCAGACATGCTAAACCAGTTGGCTCATTGAAGGTTTGACTGCTTATGCAACTAAACAATTTTATGGCTTTCCATTAACCAGTTAAAAATATATTTAAAACCTAAAACTGCAAATATGAATGGCTTTATCAGTCTGTGCTTCCATTTCTGACTAAAATAGATTAGCCCCACAGAAAAGTATGGTGTCGGGACTTTTGACAAATGTTTTCCAATCCTAATTTCTGCAAAATAGAAACAGTACTTCATTACAAAGAAAACCACTTTGATCAGTGGTGTGGATTACAAAGGATGGACTTAGGAAGGAGCTAGGAAAAAGAGAGACATTTCAGAATAGACCCTCCTGTTTCTTCTCAAGATGTCTGATTCACACTGTCCAGTCAAAGCAATATGGTAGTTGTGCACCTTTGGTTTCCATTTCATAGTCATTTCATTATTCAGGGCTGGAGGATGACAACACACAGAGCTTCTTGCTAGGTTGCCATCCCCCATCATGTTATAGTGCCATGACCTGAAGATACTGGTGGTGTGACTGACTATCTATTTGGGTTAAGAAATATTTTTTTTTCCTAATGCCATCAAACTGGAAAAACCTTAATAGTTTGTCTGTCTTTTCTCATCTCAATTTCAGCACTGTTTAGTCAATTAGGATTAAAATTAGACAAGTTTGTTAGTTCTTTATAATGTGTATCTAATGCTCAGTGTGGACAAAGGAGCCAGGTCACAAGCCAAATATAAGAGCCCTGAGGTATCAACGAATGACTCAGAAATGATAGGACTAGAACCTGATAATCACCCATAATGCAGTTAAATGCCTTCTACGTGAAGAATACGGAAGAGCAGATCATTCTCTGTGTCATTGTTGAGTGCCACACAATAATTTTATTATGTCTCTTTGTCTATATTAATTTTCATACATCTTGATGTTAGCCTTTTAATTTCTGATTCTTGGAAATATGTTATCGACTTCAGTCAAAAATGCACGAATAGAACATCAAGACCAAAACAGTAGAAAGAACAATCACTAATTACAATGCCACACTGCAATGCCCTTTCTACCATGACATGACATGTTCTTAAGGTACCTCCAGGCCATCCCAGTCCCAGTCTCATTTCACACTACAGAGCATATTACCACAGACTGCACTTGCATGTGCACACCCTCCTAAACCCTTCTACTTTTCTGTTTCATACACTACTGCCTTCACCTTGTTGCGGTTTAAAAATAACTCATAGCAGAGGTGATGCTTGTTGCATTTTTACGCTGTAATAGACCTAATTCTTGTAAGTTTGGATGAAGGATAAAGAATTAGCACACATTGTTTAAAATAGAATCATAGAATAGAATCATAGAATCACTTTGGTTGGAAAAGACCTTTAAGATCATCGAGTCCAACCTTTAACCTAACCCTGCCATCCCACCACTAAACCATGTCCCTAAGCACCTCATCTATCCTTCTTTTAAATACCTCCAGGGATGAGGACTCTACCACCTCCCCGGGCAGCCCATTCCAGAGCCTGACAACCCTTTCGGTGAGGAAGTTTTTCCTAATGTCTAGCCTAAACCTACCCTGGCGCAACTTCAAACCATTCCCCCTTGTCCGATCATCTGTTACCAGGGAGAAGAGGCCGACCCCCACCTCACTACAGCCTCTTTTCAGGTAGTTGTAGAGGGCGATCAGGTCTCCCCTCAG
>NW_009259877.1:2604217-2607027 GCF_000687185.1 Egretta garzetta | reverse complement strand
GGAGGGTGGCTTAGCCAGCTCCTCTGCCAGCTCCTTCAGCACTCTTGGGTGAATCCCATCCAGCCCCATAGACTTATGGATGTCCAGGTGGCATAGCAGGTCAAAGACTGCTTCCTCCTGGATTATGGGGGGTTTATTCCACTCACTGTCCCCATCTTCCAGCTCGGTAGGCTGGGTACCCTGGGGATAACTCATCGGGCCATTAAAGACCAAGGCAAAGAAGGCATTGAGTATCTCAGCCTTTTCCTCATCTTTAGTGGCAATGTTCCCCCTTAAATACAATTACAACACTCATGGAACAGGCATTCCTTCTTACTTGAAGCAGCAAGTTTTATTCACCTAGAAAGTATTTTGATTACAAATACCCTCTACTTCCTTCTTTACTTACTGTGGTCATGCATTCTTACTGTAGCCAACACACGCACACTTACTGCAACTAGCTGAGAAGCAGTTCTGACACAGTGCAGTTGTGACACAGAATAACAAGAAATAGTCCTGCCTTTCTTATGGGATCTTAATCCACAGCTGTCTCAATGACAGTGACAAATGCTATAACTTAGTGGAATGGATTCAGAAAATGCCTTTTTTGAGTTCTTTGCACAGACATGCTTCACTATTATGATATTTATAAAATGTCAGTAAATATCTCTGAGTCTTTGCATGGACTGATATTTTAAATTTAATAAAGAGCACAAAGTTTCATTGTTTCCTCATTATTTAGGGTTTTTATTTTACACTTTATTTTCATTATTTTGGAACTCTGAGACTGCAAAGAATGCACTTCCTCAAAATTATTGCCTAATTAACTAGGTCTACTGTACTGTACAATATGTAATACACATTCATATGTAAGAAATTGTTTAAACTGTTATGAATATATTGTCAAATAACTAACACCTGTAAGGTAGTACTTCTTCATTCTTGTTTCCATCTCTCTCTAACTCAAAGTTTTCTACAATAAAAATACACTCCTGTGTTTCAAAACAGGATTAGGGCTCACAAATCTCTTTCTCGACTTTTCACTCTGACAACTTGATCAAGAAACTTAGGCTTTTCAGAGCTTTGGTTCTGAAAGTTCATATAAAACAAATTATATGCTCTGGTTTATAGTCTTGTTTTGAGCTTGTAACTGATATTTCCTGATAGACCCATTGATTAAAACATATTTTTTTAAAAAAAAGGAAGTTGTAAAATTTATAAATAAAATAATAAACTAAAATTTAAAAAATCAAAGTACATCAGAAATTTGAAGTTATTATTAAAGCTGAAAAAAATAGGAAAAATCACACAATTTCAACATAAGACACTACTTTTTCATCGATATACTAATGAGAATGACTCTTGATCAAACCCACTTGTAGTACATGTTTACAACACAAATACATAAGAAGTTCAAATATCTAAATCTGATGCCATTCTTCTCATATATATAAATTCCCCAGTCTTCTACTTCATCCTTGCAGTGAATATTTTAAATTAAGGTGCTCTGATCTTTCAGATATTAAAGGCCACAAGCTGCTGCTCTGTTCATAGTGTGTTTTCCAACACCTCTTCACCTTTCTATCTTTGTTTCATTCCCAGACATGGCTCCAATTCTGTGCTTTTGTAAATATTTCTACATAAATTTGTGTAACTACAAAAAGTGTTATTTTCCAAGTGAAAGTGGCACAACTGTATATGTTGAATGAAGTATATGATATAAATATAAGGCAGGTGAGTACAACTGTGAAAGGACATTTAGCTCCTGGTTTCAGCACAGCAATAACCATACTTTCTTTAAATAGTAGTTTTATAGAAAAACATATTTGAACTGGTTTTAGCACCATGTATCTAAGAAATTACTTTTCTGTTAAACACAAAGGTGATTTATGGTTTTGTAGTGAACTTTTAATTATTTCAGTGGTGCTGTTGGTTAGTTATGTGAAGCAAACTTGTTTTCTGACTTGTGATAAAAACCCATAGTGCTATTAAACAAAGATTATATTAATATTGCCTTGATATCTGGCTTATTAACCCTGGGTCCATAAAATGCTATTAGTTCTACAGCTCTCTTTTAACAGAAATTAGAATCATGATGTTTGAAACAAACACCAGCTCAAGAGCAAAAGAATAAAAGATCACAATCTCAACTGCTGGGAAAACTGTTTCTCATAAAAAGAAATAAAAGTAGCCTTGCATTTAGATGAAAGTAATACCAAATATATAATATGTCAATTTCTGTGGAAAAGCACTCCCTTGCACACTGTGTTTATATCAAAACTAAGTTCATACTTATTTTTCATACTAAAGAAAAATATAGCTTCAAATAGTTAAAATAAGAATTTTGCTATGAATTTGTGCATGTGTTCCATCTCACCTGAGTCCAGATGTTTATTAGGGAGGAAAGAGACACAGTTATGCACACACAGTTATCTAGCATTATGTTTGACTCATTAGTATACTCTACCTGGGTTCCAGACTGTGCACCAAAAAGGTGCAGGTGTCCTGTAAATCCTGTTTTATATTTGTCAGTCCCATCCTGAAGTCTTTGGTACCAAAACTAAGTGCACAGGCTTAGGCTAGAATCACTTCTTCAGATGTCTGCATCAAAGGGATAGGATTCAACTTGAGAACAGATGCCCTAATTTAGGCATGTATAGGAAGGCATCAACAGATGAGCCAAGCATCTAAGAAAAAAAAGTAAGACCCGTGGGTTGAGATAGAGACAGTTTAATAAGAGAGAAGAATAACAATAGTGATAATGTAATAATGGTAAGAGAATATACAGAATATATAAAACAAGTGATGCACAATGCAATTGCTCACCACCC
>NW_009259877.1:2600620-2604136 GCF_000687185.1 Egretta garzetta | reverse complement strand
GAGCCGCGATCACACAGCCTGAGCTGCAATCACTCTGCCCACAACCAACTGACCGACTAACCCCCTCCGAGCATGACGTTATATGGTATGGAATAGCTCTTTGGTCAGTTTGGGTTAGCCGTCCTAGCTGTGCTGTACTCCCAGCTGGTTATGCACCTGGGCGAGCAGGAGAAGCTGAAGAAGTCCTTGAGTAGTCTGAGCACTACTTGGCAACAACTAAAAACATCAGTGTGTTATCAACATTCTTCTGGTACTAAATCCAAAACACAGCACTATGCTAGCTACTAGGAAGAAAATTAACTCTATCTCAGCTGAAACCAGGACATTTGCTAAGGTAATCTATCTAGATTGACAACATGAGCATCATGCCATTCAACCTGTGGATTATTAACTCTACTCTTCCTCTTTTGAAAAGTGAGTTAACCAAGTCTAGTTAATCAAGAAGGGTTGTCCTTTGTAAGAAGATGAGTTACTACTTCAGGTGAGTTACTTTGCAGTGCCCTCTTATTCTTAACATACAAATAGCATCTCTTACATGCTTAAGAATACTGAAGGACAGCTTACAGAAGCTTTGAGTTTTTATTTACTGTATACATTACTGGTTGGTAATAAACTATCTAAGACATTATTTTGTCATCACTGAAATACTAAATTCAATGCTGTACAGAAAATATTTCTGATTGACTCCATACAAAATCCTTTTATTATTTGTATAGACTATAATTTCCATCTCACAATGGACCTATTTAGAAGTTGTTACCAGTAGTCACGTTGTCTAGATGTTGGTTCTTTTCAGACAACCAAGTTGAAATGTCTGTTAATTAGCTGGCTGGGATTGACTATGGCTCTCAGTTTTATCTGTTTAAAAAATTAAACTCACTGTCTTGCTCTCTTTAAAGACAAACATGGGAATGCCAGAATGCAATTTATTCTACCTTATCTTAAAAAAACAGTATAAGTCAAACTAAGAGTAACACCATTCCCTACGTTTATCTTAAAATTGCAGAAATCAAGATACTGTTTATTTTTGTAGTACCTGCCACATGCTCTAGCTCTACTTGGTCTTAAAGTTCCAAAAAATTTGCATCTAGGCAGAGCGTAAATTAATTTTGCTTAAAAGGGAACCAAGGGCATGGCCTAAGTTGTAAACTACAGAGGAACTTTTTACAGAAGTTAAGAACTTAGGTGACTAGGATTTTACTCTGGAGGTTCACACAAACATTTATTCCCCTGTTGTGAAGGTGAAGATAAATCAGGCATTTCCTTTAAGAGGATTACTTCTGTAGAGATCCAGAATTTGGGGTTAGATGTCTGCATAATAAAGTGTCTTATTAGTAAAAAATAAGCTAGATAACATTCTAAAAATCTTGAAGGCTTTAGACCTAGTGCCTTTGTTGTAACTAACTAATGAAGATTAATAATTTTTGTTAGTGTCATATTTGTTTGCCCAATACAGAATGTTATTTCTTGTATTTTATATAGGTACATACCACAAATCATCAATGGCAACCTGTCTGTGGCCATGCTGTTTACATCCTTTCAAGGGGTATCAAAGACCTACTCTTTGAAAGTCAGCATACATACCTTCAATTCCTGAATGCTTTTAAATTTCACTGATAAGACAGTTTCTTTTTCTCTTGAAGAGCTAAGAAGTTTTACAGTGATGTTCAGCAAAGTTTACAAAACCTTCAATTGACTAGCACAGATGCAACCCCTTCAGACAACTCAAAAGACACAGCGAAGCTCAAAATCTCCTAACTCCTAGCAGCTGCTCTTTAGAAAGTCTGAAATTTTCATTGATGGGGACCATAGGAATCATAAGCTCCAAAAAGTCTAGCTATGGTTTACGGAACTTAAATCTCCATAGATGGTCTGGGCAGATCAAGTAAACTTTCTAGGCTAAATTCCTGTGATTTAAGGGACTTTAAAGTTTTAGCCACACTTGACTAAAAACTTCCATAAGATACATCATTTACATAGCTTTTGGGGAAATCCCAGAGCCCAAACACATTTGTTTTCAAGGAGCTACAGGTGATGAATGGGAATCACAGTTTCACCATTTGAATCTTTCAGTGGCAATATTTTGTCACAGTGCCCACTGCTTGGCTTCTCACTCCCACACTATTGTGTGACACCTCCCAGTTGTGCCAAAGCAACTGCTTCTGAGTTCAACCTGGGAAGCAGGCAGGGGCTGATACATTTTTAAAAGAAATTTTCCACATCCACCTCTCTTTCAAAAAGCTTTTCTTTTTTTTTATGTGGATCAGTTACTTCATCCCACAGATACTGGTGTCAGAATGACTGAGAAGTGGTGCTCCGGGACGAACAACAAGGAGCCAAGGGCTGACATGAGAATGGGAACTCCTTGCACTGGAACTGCCACAGGCATCCCTTGTGGTAGATCGATGGTCTGAGACTGATGGTGCAAGGACGTGCTCTTCTGGGATTCTGAACAATTGACCCAAAGGCAAAACTAACAGTTCCTTCAAACCACTGACTGATCCACAAAAGCTTCTGAAATTTGTCATTTAGATTTCCAGAGCATTCAAAAAACCCGCATCTTTTTCTCCAATACTTAATACTTTTTAAAGTAATCTTATAGTGGTGAAAACTAGTCATGATACATTTCCAAGGCTAGAATGGCAAAAAAAATTTGCCTCCACCAGGAACTTTTAAGTGTACTTGGCTTGCTGAGGAGCAAAACAAAGGACATTCAAGTCCATGCTCTTCAAGACTATCCCCTGGAGCAGCTGCTGTCTGCATCATTCTTTAGTGTGGAGTCGTACTACCATACTGTCAGTCTGTTTTTTCCAGTCTTTATTTCACAAACACCCTACCCATGTCTTCAGCACTGAAGAAGAAACAAGTTATAGCACAATTACCTTCCCAGGGCTCCAACCTTGACTTAACCACATCTGTTTGCAGTTCTCACTAGAGAAGCTGATCAGGAACCCAGGTTAGAAAACAAAACAAAACAAAACAAAACAAAAAACTGGAGAACAGAAAAAAGTGGTGAAAGAATAATTCAGAGGAGATGAGTTATAGATTCCGCTTTCATTTTATGAAAATGTCCAGGGAGCATTGCCTTAACTGACTTATGCTTCATGCATTTTTATGTGAGGCATTTAAGGGTACTTAGGAGAAAGCTGAAGATGAAATGTTTTTATGCTGACTTGTAGTCTGGATATACTCTCAGCTATTTGCATATATGAAAGTGTATGTGTGTATTGCTTTACTGATTTTAACTCTTTCAAGAAAAGAGCAAATACATTATTAAGCAAATAACACAGTCTCATTTTTATTAAAAAGTGTCAAATGGATGTTTTGCTGATACAGTAGATGGGTCTTCCTCTTCCATTGTTATTGATCATAGAATCATAGAATCATAGAATCATAGAATCATAGAATCACAGAATGTTTTGGATTGGAAGGGAGCCCTAGAGTTGCTCAGAGCCCCGTCCAACCTGGCCTTGAATGTTTCCAGGGATGGGGCCTCCACTACCTCTCTGGGCAACC
>NW_009259877.1:2597666-2598153 GCF_000687185.1 Egretta garzetta | reverse complement strand
TAGCCATCAATAGCTACATTCCAGTCATGGGATTCATCCCACCAAGTTTTTGTAATGGCAATCAGGTTGTAGCTTTCTAGCAGCATGATAGCTTCCAACTCCTCCTGTTTGTTTCCCATGCTGCGTGCGTTTGTACAGAGGCATTTCATCTGAGCTGTCGGCCTCGTCACCTTCATAGCAGAACATCCCTCGTTTCCTTTGAGGTGCTTCACGGGCTTTTCCTTGTTGGCTCCTACTACCTCAGGAGCCTCCAGCTCACCTCCACTAGACTTCAACTTTGCTGAAGTGCCCCTGGCACCCTGCTGGGCAACGTTTTGAGGGCTCATACTAGCCCCCAGTCCCTCCAACCCTTGCCTATCATCCCCTAGCCTGTCGCTGGCAAGCCCAATAGGTTCCCTTTCCCCTTTCACATCTAGTTTAAAGCCCTGTCAACGAGTCCTGCAAGCTCCTGGGCAAAGACCTTCCCCTTCTGATAAAGCTGACTCCC
>NW_009259877.1:2596300-2597641 GCF_000687185.1 Egretta garzetta | reverse complement strand
GGCGACACGTGTGAGGAACCCACATGTTAATAGATTGAGTCCACCTGTATTGCCCAGTGTCTCTGCCCACCACTGAAAGGAGCGAGGAAAAAATGACCTGTGCTCCAGATTCCTTCACTAACCGCCCCAAGGCTTTGAATTCTTTTTTGATCACCCTCGGGCTACTTATTGCAACTTCATCAGCACCCATGTGGAAGAGCAGTAAGGGATAGTAGTCCGAGGGTCGGACCAGGCTAGGAAAAGACATGTTTTCAAGCCCAAAACACAGAAAAGCTTTTTGGTTGCTGTTCTGTTTTTAACATAAATTTGAAGTAAATTATGCAAGGAAACAATCTTGTATGATCTTTAGAATCAGGTTTTCCTAAACAGTCATACCTGTTATCCCAATCAATATCTCAGTAATTACAGATTCCAAGAAAAGTTCTGGACTTTCCAAATGATTTTCCTGTCTTTGATAAGATTTTTTATGCACTTCTGTTAACTGAAACCTTGTAGGGATGGAATCACTTGAATAAATTTATTTTCCTTTCATAGACAGTATGTAGCTTAAATTCTTATTGTTGTCATAACAAACTCTATTTTTATAAGCCCAGTTATTAAAAAGAGAAATGTTATCACTTACTACCTAGGTAAGTGAAATGTTATCACTTACTATCTCTATGGAATGTGGAAAGAGGGTCAGGCCACTTGGGAGGCATACAGGAATGCTGCCAGAGCATGCAGGGAAGCAACTAGAAAGGCCAAGGTTCACCTGAAACTAAGTCTGTCAAAGGATATCAAGGATAACAAGAAGGGCTTCCTCAAGTGTATCAGCAGCAAATGGAAGACTAGGGGAAATGTGGGACCGCTGCTGAACGAAATGGGTGCCCTGGTGACAGAATATACAGAGCAGGCAGGGTTACTTTATGCCTTTGCTTCAGCCTTCACTGCCAAGGCTGGCCCTCAGGCTCCTCAGTTCTTGGAGGTAAGAGAGCAAACTTGGAGAAAGGACAACCTTGTATCAGGTGTATCAGGTTAGGGATCTTTTAAGGAAGCTGGACACCCACAAATCCATGTGTCCTGATGGAATGCACCCGCGAGTGCTGAGGGAGCTGGCAGACGTCTTTGCTGAGCCAGTCTCCATCATCTAGGAAAGGTCATGGAGAACAGGAGAGGTGCCTGAAGACTGGAAGATAGCCAATGTCACTCCAGTCTTCAAAAAGGGCAAGAAGGAGGACCCAGGGAACTACAGGCCGGTTAATCTCACCTCCGTCCCTGGAAAGGTGATGGAACAACTCATTCTGGGTGTCCTCTCCAAGCAAGTAGAGGAAAAGAAGATCATCAGGAGTACCCAGCATGGAT
>NW_009259877.1:2582102-2595930 GCF_000687185.1 Egretta garzetta | reverse complement strand
TACAGGCTGGGGGATGACCTGCTAGATAGCAGCTCTGCTGAGAGGGACCTGGGAGTCCTGGTGGATGACAAGCTGACCATGAGCCAGCAATGTGCCCTTGTTGCCAAGAAGGCTAATGGTATCCTGGGGTGCATTAAGAGGAGTGTGGCCAGCAGGTCGAGGGAGGTTCTCCTCCCCCTCTACTCTGCCCTAGTGAGACCCCACCTGGAGTATTGTGTCCAGTTCTGGGCTCCCCAGTTCAAGAAAGATGAGGAACTCCTAGAAAGAGTCCAGAGGAGAGCAACTAGGATGATTAAGGGGCTGGAGCATCTCCCCTATGAGCAAAGGCTGAGAGAGTTGGGCTTGTTCAGCCTAGAGAAGAGAAGACTGAGAGGGGACCTCATTAACACATACAAATATCTTTAAGGGTGGAAGTCACGAGGATGGAGCCAGACTCTTTGCAGTGGTGCTCAGCGACAGGACAAGGGACAATGTGTACAAACTGAAACATAAGAGGTTTCAGTTGAATATGAGTAAGAACTTCTTTACTTTGAGGGTGCTGGAGCACTGGAACAGGCTGCCCAGGGGGGTTGTGGAGTCTCCTTCTCTGGAGATATTCAAAGGCTGCCTGGACGATGTCCTGTGTAACATGCTCTAGGAGAACCTGCTTTAACAGGGGGGTTGGACTAGATGATCTCCCAAGGTCCTTTCCAACCCTTGTGATTCTGTGTGAAAATGCAAGCTGATTTTCAGAGGAGTTACAATACAGAGGGAACAGAAAATCCACTGGGAAAGGAAAAAAAAAACCAAAACCAAAAAAGAACTTTTAAGAATCAGTAAGAGGAAAATCAGAATCTAAACATCTTAAAACTTGGTTCTAACACTAAGCGTCAATATAATATTAGGTAACACATTTCCATTGTCATAGCATACTAAGTATGTCATTACTGCAGGTAATATTGTAGAATTTTAAGATGGTCCACTACATTGTTGAGATTCTTGAAGACTGAGGAAACACTGTAAAATAATGAATAGTAAAGAGTGCTGACTTTCAAAATTGTTGAAAATAATGTATGTCCTGCAACCATCTCCAGCTGTCCTGGTGGCTGGACTAGATGTTCATTGTAGGTCCCTTCCAGCTGGAACTGTTCTATTCTAGTCTAGTCTGGTCTGCTCCAGTCTAGTCTAGGAACTATTCTAGTCCAGTCTAACTCTAATTTCTCCTTCCATAAACGAAGTACCTGTCAGAAAAGCAAATTAGACTTTGTGATCAGGACATGAGCTTTAAGATAGCTTGCATACCTTCTCTCTATCTCTCCCTCACTCTTTATTGTATTTTTGTGTCTGTCATGGTTTAACCCGGCTGGCAACTAAGCACCATGCAGCCGCTCGCTCACTCCCCCCTCCTCCCCCAATAGGATGGGGGAATCAGAGAAAAGGAAAAAAAGTAAGACCCGTGGGTTGAGATAGAGACAGTTTAATAAGAAAGAATAATAATAATACTGATAATAATAATGGTAAGAGAATATACAGAATATATAAAACAAGTGATGCACAATGCAATTACTCACCACCCACCGACCGATGCCCAGCCCATCCCGAGCAGTGATCACTCCCCCCGAGCTGCGATCACACAGCCCGAGCTGCAATCACTCTGCCCACGACCAACCGACCGACCGCCCCCCGAGCATGACATTATATGGTATGGAATAGCTCTTTGGTCAATTTGGGTTAGCTGTCCTAGCTGTGCTGTACTCCCAGCTGGTTATGCACCTGGGCGAGCAGGAGAAGCTCACAAAGTCCTTGAGTAGTCTGAGCACTACTTGGCAACAACTAAAAACATCAGTGTGTTATCAACATTCTTCTGGTACTAAATCGAAAACACAGCACTGTGGTAGCTACTAGGAAGAAAATTAACTCTATCCCAGCTGAAACCAGGACAGTGTGCTCTACATGACTTTGCATAAATCTACTAGACAGTAGCTACTAGATTATACAGTAGAATATGAGAAATGATAATGGCCTAAACACTGAAGACGAGACACAGTGACTTAGACCTGCACACAGGGGCTACTGCTTCCAGGTGGGCAGTAAGCAGCCAGCAGCAGGGCTGAGGAACAGCAATGCCCAAAGCACAAACATCTGGGTGCAGGAGAGACCAAATCCAGGCTAGGGGTAAAACTTTCATACTGTAGACCCATGTAATGAACTCACAATCAGGTGTAAAGGGAAAAAAAAAAGTGACTGTTTGATCAGTTTTGGTCAGTGAAGAGCAGTACCCTCACAGCTCCAGGCAGAGATGCTGACCGGGAGAGCATGCCACTGCTGCCAGAGCCAAGCTGTCCTCAAGCAGCTGACAAGCTGAGAATTACTTACAGAAATTTCAGAATGAATAATGCTAATTAAAAATGCATGGAATAAAGCAGCAAATGGCAGCCATCAGTTCAGGAAGATGGGTAGGATTGATTGTAGGAGGTAGTTATCACAAATTAGGCCCAAGGAAGACCTATCAGCATAACAATGTTTCAGGAAAACACCTCAATCTCATTTCCACCCTTACTAAGCTCAGACTCTCAAGGAAAATATAATTCAGCGGAACTTGCAGCTCAGAAAAGGGATCAATAGCCAACCAATATAGATTCACTTCCCAGAGAAGAAGTTATTAGAAGAAATTTGTTGGATGAAATTCAGAAATACCTTAGGATGTGTGATTTGGCTAAGAATAATCAACAAGAATTTATGAGAAAATAGAGGGGCTGGATTTCTTTTTCTTAGCATGTAGGATTTCTCAAAGAAATTATTGTTATAGTCAACACAAAAAATAAAATACATAGCAATTTAAAAAAAAAAATTTAACAGCTTTTCAGCTGTCTGTGTGGAGAGGTATACTAGGTCTGGCTGGGATGGAATTAATTTTCTTCGTAGCAACTTGTTTGGACCTGTTTTAGATTGATGACCAAATCCAATGCTGATAACACCCTCATGTTTAGCTGTTGCTGAGCAGTGTTTGCACAGTGTCAAGGCCTTCTCTGATTCTTACTCTGCCCTCCCAGTGAATAGATGGGGGCTTGGGGCTTGTTCATAAGAGGCTGGGAGGGCACACAACCAGGTGGATGAGTTGAACTAGCCAAAGAGGTATTCCCTGCCATATAACATCAAGCTCAACAATAAAAAGGGAATAGAGAAGGTTTTAGGGAGTTTAGCCATCTTTTGCTTGGGAACTGGCTGGGCACCTGTGAGAGGTGGCGAGTGATTGCCTTTGCATCACAGTTTTGGGTTTGATTTTTTTTTTGTTTTTCTTCTTCCACTTCTTCACTTATTAAACAATTTTTATCGACTCACAGGCTTTCATGCTTTTACTCTTCTTTTCCTCTTCCCTCATCCCAGTAGGGGTAGAGGGGAGTGCACAAGTGGCTGTGTGGTGCTTAGCTGCCCTCTGGGGCTAACCCACAACAAGAGGGTAAGGGGACAGATCACTTGCTGCACAGATAAATCGTGAATGGGATTCCAAATGATTAAGTATAATTATGCCTTCAATACATATATACATCCCCAAAGTTATAAGTTTGTATGCATATCATGGCCATAATTTTTTTTTTCTTTGCGCTGTAGTGACAGAATATGTTAAGTATTTGAAAAAAAAAGACCACATGAGAAATACATACATCAGTAGTGTAATACTTTTAATTCTAGATTGTGCTAACTACAAAGCATCATTACACATTCTGCCTGCTTAACATATCTTCATTTTCAACCTAATCCACTTCAGGAAAAAAAAAATAGAATTTCTAAACATTTCTGATTAAACATTAAAGAGAAGAATCAGCTAGTGTTTTCAGAACTTAGAGGGTTTTTCTTTTTAAAGATGAATATATTTAGTAGCACAGTAAAGAACAATGCCCTAGCTACTAAAAAAGGTTAAGTACTTGCATAATGTTTCCATCCCTTCATTTTCTGAAAGAAGTCTAATAATAATAATTACACATTATAATAGAATTTAGTGGCTGCCTAACTGTGTTTTGATTTCTTAGGATTAGCAGTTGGTGCTGTAATTGTTATTCCTTCTGATTGCGAGAGGCACAGCACTTAACCAGTTGGCTCTCATTTAGCATTCACATGCTGCATCATTTTTGAGACTGATTTACAGGTAATGAAGTAATCTATATTTAGATATTTTTCAGGGGATAATTCTTTCAGTATTTTTAGTTGGAAGTTAAATATGCACTTTCCAGGTACTAAATGAATAATGCTGTTAATATGCATACAGTGATGAGATTATTTTTTAAGCTGGGATTTAAAGTATTAGTTATTTTTAATTGTGTTAGAACAGAGAACAGAAAATAGACTTACATCTCTGTGTTTTATTTAGTTGGAAAATCCACCCTTCCAACACACACAGTATGCAAGAGCAGATCAACTATTAGATTAATAAAATGGAATATTTGGATAGTGATTAGCTGCTGAATTGATATTTACTTATGTCAAACAAATCTACTAACTTGTTTTATTTCTTAGCTTGTATAGCACCTGTCTCTGACATTTATCAAAGTATGACTGAGAAAGGAAAGATGGCCATTATTAAGGTTTCCAATTTTTCTCTGAGTTTGTCTTTTTCATAACATAAGTTAAAGCACAATTCTGCTTTTCCTCAATAACAAATTATATTGCCCCTCAGCCCCACAACGGTTGGGGGACAGATTCCCACTGATTTATGAGGCCAGGATTTCACCATTAAGACTGAACACAAAATATAAATCAATACATTTTATTTCAGTTTATCCAACATTAATATGCACTGTTTTAAACATCACAGAATTGTGGAAATTTTGGCCAGAAGGGATCTCTGGACATATTTATCCCAGTGCTCTGATTGAAGCGGGACTGTTGCCAAGAGTAGATAGGTTCATTCAGCATGGCTTGGTCTAATCTAATCTTGAAGGCTTCCAAGGAGGGAAGTTTCATAGCACCTCTGAGCAAGCCATTCTAGTGCTGCACAGTGCAAAGAAAATTTTCTTTCCTGATGTTCACCTGACCCTCCCAAGATGCAATCTGCAGACATTGCTCCTTTTATTAGTGCCCCTTGCACTAATCAGAAAGGTTTAGCTCCATGATCTGAACTGCCCTTCAGATAACCGCAGGCCTGTGCTAGACCTCAGTTTAGCCTCCTCTTTGCCAGATTAAACAAGCTCAGTTTTCTTGGCCTCCCCTCTTAGGTGATACCAGCTAGACTGTGAATAGGAAAGCTCAAAACTGAACACAGACTACTGCTGTAGCCTCACCAGTGCTCAGTAGAGTGAGAAAACCACTTCTCTTGATCTTGTCATAGCAAATTATGTGGTTTGCAATTTTATCAGCCAAACTCAGATATCTATAATATAGGCTACCACATCTGTGCCCACGCTATGTTCTTTTTCTATAGTCAGTGGTAAAATCAGTTGCTTAATACACCCTCCCTGCTGTAGTTTTATCCCTTACAATGGGTAATGCCTGTTTTTATGCGTTGATAACAAGGAATATCACTCTGGGGTGATACCTAGTCCCTTGTATCCTGAGTTTTCTGAGTCACCTTCACAGACTGGCACAGGACATGTCAGATGTATTAGAATCAACACTAAAATAGTGATCCTAGAGGAGATCACTAGGTCATGCAAGACATGCTGGATCTACTGGAGAGATCCTATAGATAAGCTGTATGTGGTCAGTAATGGGGTGTTTTTTCCTTGTAGATAGGTATGCTAAAGTTCTAGCTGTATTTAGGTTGAGGTAATCATACTCTACATGTATAACTCCCCTGCATTATTCTTACCTTCGTTTCCTGTCTTACTGGATTACAGTGAAATAAATTTGATCTGTTACACTCTATTTACATTTCAGTGCTGGGCTAGTTACATTTGATTTCCCTTACGGCACTTCAAATAGTATGAGATATAGAGAGCAACAAAAGAAAAGCTTTTTGTTCTCTGGAATAAAAGACAAAGCACTCCAGTATTAGTAATAATACACGTGAATGGGGTCAGATGGAGCCTACATACCTTCTGCTTTTCCATTATGTTTTCAAGAATAAAGCGTTATAGCTTTGAAGTACTTAAGTTTCCAAATAATTATATCCACCAATGTTTTGATTCCTTATTACTTGCAGAGTACTACTGATGCCTGTGGAAATTGGTGCAGTTACAAAGGTCCACCTAGACAGAAAAAAATGTAGGACTAAAGAATTACTTTTGTTAATACCCCTGTGTATTTTAGGACATGACATTTTCTAGGGCTATGGGAGCACTGACATAAACAGTTTCACAGTTACCTGTAATGGATCAATGCTAGGAAAACTCTGCTGCTGCTGCTATACAAACAGCTCACCCCTGTGTAATGATTTCAGGAAGATTATCTTCTAATACTAGATGGTTGTCTAATGGGCATCTTTATTTTTCCTTGACAGTGAATTCATCCTTTTTAAAGGGCAAGTACAAGGTCTATGGACATTTAGGTCCCATTTGAGTGCTCAGAATGGAGCCAAATAGGAAGTAAATGGTCTTGTTATGGACTCAAGGTAAATTCTACACTGATTAAATAGGCCATAGTGTGTCAGTGAGAGACAATGGTTAACAGCAGTAAGGACAGAAAAAAGGTGTTCAAGTGATAATGTCTTCTTAAAAGTGCCCTCTTTGCCACTTCAGAAAAGTAAAATTAAGCCTGATGAATGTAGGACCTTGATTATAGCCTTCTCCATGAAGAACCTGCAGAAATGCAAACTGCTGTCAGGTAAATTAGTGTTTAAGTGCTATCATCTAATTTTACAGAGTACACATATTTACCCTAACTCTTTCCAAACCTCTCTGCTGGTCTGTGTTTATACATGCTGTTGCTTTCTCTGTCGTCTATTAACCCACTTGAGAGACTACTTTCTGTGTTGCTTCCCACCGAGCCTGAGTATCACACTCCTGAGAATTAACACTACCACCTCTAATTCTTAGCATTCTAATTGTAAATTTGAAATAAAAGGTAAAAATCTCATTTTAATAAAATATGAAACAAAATAGCCTTCTAGATAAACAAAACCTTCCTTCTCCATCAACTTTTTTATTTTCAAAATATTTTCAGATTTAGAGAATTCTGTTCTGTGCCAGAAGCGGTGAGCTCCCAGGCTTTACTCTCATTTCCCAACCCAATAGGCACAGACCTCACCTGTGTCTCCTTTGGTACAGATGTGGGACTCAGGTTCTTGTACCACCAGGATCTCAGAAAAGCTTGAGTCACTCTCCTTTTTGTCATCTCTGGCATCATACAGCCTCCTGATCTCTGCCCGCAAGTCCTTTCCTTGGTGATGCAGGCTCCCCCCAGTACACACCTCCTGTGGACGAGGAAACCCTCTGCCTCAGTATGAGGCATTACACCCCACAGCCTGGAGCTGCAGAGCTGCATCCTCCCTTGGGATGTCAGTCTGGCTCAAGGCTTAGCCATGCAAGAGGTAGCTGCTGCAGGGCTGATGACAGGGACTGTGTTCATGGTGTGTCACCACCACTCCAGAGCCTTTGTGCACTGCCCTCAGCAGAACTTCTGGCCCCACTTCTGTTTGCCCTTCTGTCCAAGCTACTGCCCCCATTAGCTGCACTCTTGGCCTGGCACCCTTAGGCAATGGCTGGAATGTTGCTTGACTCTCCCTAATCGTTTGGAACAAACCCCATTGACCAGGAAGAGCTGACAAGGTTTAAACTTATATTGTCTGTCTCACCAAACACACCTCTCAGGAGGGCAAGGAAGCGAGGAAGGGACTGCAGGCTTCCACTCAGCCCAGGAAAGGGTGAATGCTCTCAACACTGTGCAAAAAGAGGAAGAATTATTGTTTCCTCCAGGCATACCTGAGAATGTAGTCTCCTACTCATGCACATGTTTTACTTCACCCCCTAGTTTCCAACAGAAGTGATTCATAAGTATAACTTCAGAGGAAGTTTCAGGGTCACAAACGTCAAGCGCACATAAGTGTGTCACTGAAACTCTGGGCCAGAGCATAATGGTAATTTGTCTACTCACTGGCTGTAACAAATGCATTACATTTTTGTTTAACAGTTATAATTCATCATTTCAATACACAAAATACATGCGGACACTTTATTTCTCAACAGGGGATAAATAGGATGTCAAAACTAAAGTTACACTTGCTTCCCAAAAGCAGTACTACTAATTCATTCTCGTGTCCCCCCGTAAGTAGGAGCCAGGCTGTGACTGTGGGACCACATTTTTAAGAACGGTCAAAAAGTTTACTGAATGAAGAACTGTGCTGCATTAATGTTCTATGCTCATTTGAGCAGGTGTAACACTATGTGGAGATGTCATAGGACACATTTATTTTTACGTCTATTTGAGACAGCATTCATGACTGCTTTATCTACATTTGTTGATATGGGCTTAGAGCATATCTCAATATCTAAGTAAATCTAAATGATTAAATCTCTTTTTCCCTGCATAACTCCTTAGAGTTGCACGTTATCATAAAAAAAATAATCCCTAGCTTCACTAGACCTTTTAAAATACAGTATTGCAACCAGAGAGAAAAATATTCTCATATTACATGAAATATCTGCAATAGAAAGTCTCAGTAACAATATTTAAGATAAATAGACATATACAACCATTGTGGTTTTTCTGTGATGGGCAGATAATAAATGTTTTCAATCTAATCTATTATATAAAACAAATGTATGATAATCATTATTAATCTTATTTAATGTTACTCTGGGCTGATCTGAGCTGGGTTTTAAGATCTCAGCAAGTCTAGCACAGCAGTGGTCATTTTTATACGAGCGAATGGGTAATTAAGAGTTGCAGAATTTTGAAGAGGATTTCTTCTAGATTAGAAAATAAGGAGTAAGTTTAGTATTTCTTCAGATGCAGTTTATGTCTTTAATATTAAAGGCAGAAATTTAGATTTTCCTCATGAGTTTGGCGTAAATGAAATAGAATAGAATAGAATAGAATAGAATAGAATAGAATAGAATAGAATAGAATAGAATATTTCAGTTGGAAAGGACTTACAAGGATCATCTAGTTAACTGCCTGACCACTTCAGGGCTGACCAAAAGTTAAAGTGTGTTGGTAAGGGCATTGTCCAAATGCCTCTTAAGCACTGACAGGCTTGGGGCGTTGACCACCTCTCTAGGAAGCCTCTTCCAGTGTTTGGCTACCCTCTTGGTAAAGAAATGCTTCCTCATGTCCAGTCTGAACCTCCCCTGGCACAGTTTGAGCCATTCCCACATGTCCTATCACTGGATCCCATGGAGAAGAGCTCAGCACCTCCCTTTCCACGTCCCCTCCTCAGGAAGCTGCAGAGAGCCAGGAGGTTGCCCCTCAGCCTCCTTTTCTCCAAACCAGACAAGCCCGAAGTCCTCAGCCGCTCCTTACAGGACATGCCGTCCAGCCCTTTCACCAGCTTTGTTGCCCTCCTCTGGACACATTCAAGTACTTTCACATCCTTTTTAAATTGTGGGGCCCAGAACTGGCCACAGTACACAAGGTGAGGCTACACCAATGCTAGAAGTAGTGGGATAATCACCTCTTTTGACTGTCTGGTTGTGATGTGTTAGATGCACCCCAGGATGAGGATGCTCTCTTGGCTGCCAGGGCACGCTGTTGACTCCTATTGTGGCTTCTGTCGGCCAGCACCCCCAGATCCCTTTCTGCAGGGCTGCTCTCCAGCCACTCCCCTCACAGTTTATACTTGTGCCTAGTGTTATTCCATCCCAGGTGCAAAATCCAGCATTTGGACTTGTTAAATTTCATGCTGTTGATGATTGCCCAATACTCCAATCTATTTAGATCCCTCTGCAAGGCTTCTTGTCCCTTGAGTCAACAACACCTATCAGTTAAGTATTGTCAACAAACTTGCCAACAATGC
Source organism: Egretta garzetta (assembly GCF_000687185.1). Lineage (NCBI taxonomy): Eukaryota > Metazoa > Chordata > Aves > Pelecaniformes > Ardeidae > Egretta > Egretta garzetta. Next base: position 2,586,062 of record NW_009259877.1, on the reverse strand, counting down.
ATTCAAGTACTGCATCCAGATCATTGATAAACGCGTTGAACAGAACTGGCCCTAACACTCAACCCTGAGGAACACCACTGGTGACTGGTCACCAGCCAGATGTGGCCCCATTCAAGTGCAACCCTTTGAGCCCTGCTGTTCAGCCAGTTCTTCACACAGCACACAGTTGAACAGCTTGTCCAGAAGGATGTTGTGAGGGACAGTATCAAAAGCCTTACTAAAATACAGAAAAACTACATCACTGCCTTCTCTTTATCTGCTAGGTGGGTGACCTTATCATAGAAGGATATCAAATTAGTTAAACAGGACTTTCCCTTTGTGAACCCATGTGACTGTGCCTGATGACATTATTCTTTAAATGCCTTTCAATAGTACCTAGGATGATCATAATTTTTCCAAGAACTAAAGTTAGAGTAACAGGTCTGTAGTTCCCTGGGTCTTCCCTCATGCCCTTCTTGTAGATTAGAATAACATTGGCTAGCTTCCAAACAATGGGGACCTCCCCAGACTCCCAGTACCTTAGATCATTGAGAGGGGTCCTGTTGTAACATCCACTAGCTCCTTCAATACTCTGGGATGAATCCCATCAGGCCCCAAGGGCTTGTGATCATTCAGCTGATACAACCACTCCCCTTCAATTTCAATATCCACAGAAGGAAAGTAACTGCTCCCGCATTTGTGGTCCTCAAACACAGAGGGCCAGGCAGCCCAAGGTCTGTTAGTATTATTAAAGACTGGGGCAAAAAAAAATTTGAACGCCTCCACCTTTTCTTCCTCCCTATTAGTCAGATGACTATCTTCATCAAGTATTGGTCCAATATTTTCCTTAGAACTCCTGTTGCTAATAACATATTTTAAAAATCCTTTTTTGTTGTCTGACAGAACACTAGCCAATTTAAATTCTAGTTCAGCTTTGGCCTTACGTGTCTTCTCCTTGCATATGTGAACCACAGCTCAGTAATCTTCTTGTAGAGCCTGATCTTGCTTCCAGAGATCATACAATTTCTTTTTCCTTTAGAGCTCCATGAGCAGCCAAATTTGCCTTCTGACCCGCTTGCTTGACTTTCAACATCATGGGATTGCCTGCTCCTTTGCTTTTAAAAGGTGGTTCTTAAAAACTGATCAGTACTTATCAACTCCTAAGACTTCAAAGGCAGATTCCCAGGGTATACTGCTAAGTAGCTCTCTGAGTAGCTTAAAGTTTGCTCTCTTGAAATCCAAAGTAGCAACTCTGCTGCCTTTTTTCTCATTACAACAAAAATTTTAAACTAGACCATTTCATGATCACTGTGGTCAAGACAGCCACCTACCAACACATCTCCCATGAGTCCTTCTCTTTTCATGAATAACAAGTCTAGGAGGGCATCTTCCTTAGTTGACTCAATGAGTACTTGTGACACAAAGTTATCTCCTACAAAGTTCAAGAATTTCCCAGACTTGATTGTCACAGCAGTATGGTATCTCCCATAAGGACAAGTGCTGCTGATCCACAGATTTCTTCTGATTGCCTATAGACTAGTTCATCAGTGCTTCCATTCTGGCTGGACAATCGGTAGTAGACACCCACTACAACATCTGCTTTGTGTTCCATTCCCCTAATCCTCAGCCAGAGGCTCTCAACTACATCATCCCTAATTTTAAGGGCTGTACAGTCAAAAATCTCCCTTACACAAAGTGCAACTCCTCCACCTCGCCCTGCCTATTGTGTAAAAATAACTAACTGTATGAAAGTCCTCTATTATATAAAAAATTAGTAATTCTTTTTTTCTCTTTTCACATTGAGGTGTTTTTTGTATATCTAAAATTATTACATCTGCATAGGTGGCTTTTTGTAGTAGTAAGATTTTGTTTATTTGTAAAGAAAAGGAAGGCATTTTAAAGGAGTAGGTTTTCTAGCCTGATTCTCCCCTCCCCTTATGCTGGGCCCTCATAATTTTGACTTCTTGTTCCCGCAAAACAAACAGAAGAACCTTATTAGCTGCTTATTAGCTGTTTAGTAAGTTTATAAAAGTAGTGTGTAAAATAATTTGATTCTGAAAATAGCTATGAACTTAACTTCATGAAAAGGAAGGTCAGGATTCAATCTTACAATAAATCTTTTTTAGAGTTTCCAGTATTGTATCAAAAGTGTCATAGCAGCATGATACAAAATGTTGATCTGATATAAATGCACTCTGCCAGTTCAAATCCTTTCAGAAATTGATGGTGCGTTATCATTGTACTGTCAGGCTTTATGCAAGATCAAATATTGTTTGTTCATGACTTTTTAACTTTATGCTAAATCAGGTATTGTCTGTCCTCCTGCAGTTGACATAAAGAGAACAAAAATTTTGTATTGTGTAAGCTCCAGTTATTTCAACAGAAACAGTGTGGATCAAAGGTGTTAATATGATGTATGATTGATGTAGTTGTTCAACAGATGTAGGATTAAAAATCATGAAATTAATTTGAGACAAACCTCACTCTCTGAAATCAGTAAAACTATCCCCAACCTATTATGTTATATTAGTATATGTTTCTGCAGAATTAAACTTTAATATGCAGCAATCAGTCTCAAGGGCAATATAATTTCACATAGCCACAAATCTGAAGTTGGCAATGGCATTCTATAAAACTGCTGAACATACCAAACAAGAAAATGCATAACAATTTCATGTATATTTCTTCATTCCTTCATGTTTATTGGGGTACAAAAAATAAATCTATTCTGGCTTGCACATGGTCAAGGAAGATGGAAAACGGTCTTTAAGGAAAATAAAGAACAATGCTGTCCTAATAACGTCTGTCACCCCAGCTAAAGCAGAGAGACTTTCCAAAGAGACTTTCTCTACTTTTATAACTGTGTGAGTCAGTTTAAAAATTAGAAATGCTAAGATTATTATTAAAAAGTAGGAAAACATTTAATTAAATTGAAATGAGACTGAATGATGGAGAAAAATTATCATTTTATAGCATCAAAGTAACTGATTTTTCAGAGAGCATAGCACTCAGAAACCACAACGATTCTTCTACCTAGAAAATAGGCTAAAGAATTTCATATTGGACTGAAATTCTGTTTTGTTATGATGGAAAAAACACAAAAGGTATCAGCAAAGAAAGGGATTACAATGCAGAGTGAATGAATACATATAGGTCCCTAGATGGGTAAAACTATAAAGCACTGGTATGCTGTTAGCTGTAAATATGAGCTAAGATGTTGAGTGCTTAGTTTAAAAGTATTGAAAAATTCCAAAATAAAAAAAAAGGTATCTGGGAAAAAAAAATCAGTGGAATGTAAATGTGTAAAACAAGATAGATGCTATTTGTCGGTCAACAGAAGTGGTTACCAGAAAACAATAAATATTCAAAATTTCTCCTTAGCCAACTATGTATCTCTTTAATTAAAGGCAATGCTAGAAATACTATTTAATAAGTTTCCATGAAGCAGGTAGTTTACCATGTCTTTGTGGCCAACAGTTTGGAAACCTGATTTATATTGATGAACTTCTGGGAATTGAATAGGGAAATATGTTCTTATGCCATATATATTAAGTAAAGATCTCTTAGGATAGCAAAATTGGGATTTTATATAGCACTTGTTATGATGTTTCTTTTTCAGAAGAAGAAGTGGGATTTCGATTTGGGAAATAAAAATGTTTATCTTTATTCTCGTCTAGGTGTCTGAATCATCTTAACTCCTTAAGTCACAAGGGCTACAAATACATTTTTCTCTCAGATGGCTCTGCAGAATTATGTAGGGAGGTAGCCCCAGTAGGTAAGGTCTTTTCAGCATCCATGCTTCAGCTCCTTAGGGGCATCTGTCCTGGTTTCGGCTGGGATAGAGCTAATTTTCTTCATAGTAGCTAGCATAGTGCTGTGTTTTGGATTTAGTACCAGAAGAATGTTGATAACACACTGATGTTTTCAGCTGTTGCCAAGTAGTGCTCAGACTACTCAAGGACTTTTTGAGCTTCTCCTGCT
>NW_009259877.1:2576334-2581798 GCF_000687185.1 Egretta garzetta | reverse complement strand
TGTCTTTACCTCGGCCCTCGGCTCTAACCTTTTATTTTCTTTCTGATTCTCTCCCCCATCCCACTGAGGGAGGGGGGAGTGAGCAAGCGGCTGCGTGGTGCTGAGTTGCCAGCCGGGTTAAACCACGACAGCATCAAAATGCATAATGCAAAATGAAAAATAGGAAACAGAAAACAGTTTTTAAAGCTGAATGTATCTTACAGTTTTCCATGGTAAAATTTAATTGTCATGTATCTGAAAAATCAGATCATGCACACACAGAGGTCATACACAACTTTTATTCTTTTAAGATAAGCAATAGTATACTATATAATTTATTCCTCAAGCATTCTAGGTTATCCTCCCCCTCTACTATGCCCTAGTGAGACCCCACCTGGAGTACTGTGTCCAGTTCTGGGCTCCCCGGTTCAAAAAAGATGAGGAACTCCTAGAAAGAGTCCAGAGGAGAGCAACTAGGATGATAAAGGGACTGGAGCATCTCCCCTATGAGCAAAGGCTGAGAGAGCTGGGCTTGTTCAGCCTAGAGAAGAGAAGACTGAGAGGGGACCTCATCAACACATACAAATATCTTTAAGGGTGGAAGTCACGAGGATGGAGCCAGACTCTTTGCAGTGGTGCTCAGCAACAGGACAAGGGACAATGTGTACAAACTGAAACATAAGAGGTTTCAGTTGAATATGAGTAAGAACTTCTTTACTTTGAGGGTGCTGGAGCACTGGAACAGGCTGCCCAGGGGGGTTGTGGAGTCTCCTTCTCTGGAGATATTCAAAGGCTGCCTGGACGATGTCCTGTGTAACATGCTCTAGGAGAACCTGCTTTAGCAGGGGGGTTGGACTAAATGATCTCCCAAGGTCCCTTCCAACCCTTGTGATTCTGTGATTAAGAAAGCCATCTATAAGATATATAGGTCAATCCACATGAGTAGCAACATTTTTACGTAATAATTATACTATGGCTCACTTTGGTATGGGACTGTTGCCAGTTAGTTACTTTGCATGTGCAATATAACATTTAAAAGTACTTAGAGGCTATTTCACTTGTGCACACAGTCTGGAACCTTAATTATCATAAGCTCAAATGCAGAATATCCGAAGAATTTACACAAAGCTCCCAAATATAAACAAATTCTACAAATTCTCTTTTTAGTAAAATAAATCTGACATCTCAGAATTTCTTGAGAATTTAAGTGAACCTCCACAGTCTAGATATGAAAAGTCATGGGATCCTATGCCTTAAAAATGTACCATATTTCTAAATACAGAAAAGTTGTTTGTCACAGGACTGTACGTCAGTGACCTGAGTCAGCACAGGGTTATGTTTAGGGTAAATTGGGTGATTTAGAGGAGGAGGAAAGGTATCTTAGCAGAGTCACAAGAGCAGAAAAGTCTATGTGTAGCCCTCCTGTGTCCTAAATCAGCAAATGAAAAATGAATAGGAATTTGAAAAATATTGTTAAATGTACCTGTATTTTTCCTATGCATAACATGCAAATAAGGTTTACACAGGTTATGGAATATCTATACATACAAGTGAAGTCATTAGGAGGAAGTCTTTCTCCACCACCTTCTTTCTTTTTGTGCTGGGAATTGCCAGCCTGTGTGGAAAGGATACTAGTACCTTTGATAGTTGTCTGCCTTCTCTGCTCAGTGCCAGTGAAGAAGGGCTTGCTGAATGGGATCCAAAACAACCAGCAAGCTGAAAAACAGTTGTTTGTAAGTAGGCAGTGGGCTAGCTAACTGGTAAGGGCAAGTTCTGTAATCTCACGCCTCTTCATTTCCTCTATATTTGGCTAACGTTTGTGAAAATTTGCTTTTATTTACTTGAAATATACAATCTTCAATCCCTCTTCTGGTGTCTTCACTGTCAGTATTTTTTTTAGACTGATATTTGTGCTGTGTTACAGAGAGGTATTCTTGCTGCTGTCGCTGTCTGAGAATCAGGAGACCCCCAATGAAGTTCCTGTTCAGGCTTAGTAGATTGAAAGTCAGTATCCTGCTTCCTATGCTAATTTGGATGAGGGAATTGGTAATTATTTCCTCCTTTTGAAACTATGCCATTATATACATAGACACACACACAGAGGTATATATAATCTATATAAAAACATGATTAACAGGGGCAAAGAGAAAGCATATAAATAAAAATACATTTTTCAGCAATAGGTTGGTTTGAATTTTGCCCAATATTTGATGTCACATTTATATTTAATAACTCAACACTTCAAGATATACCATGGAGATAAGGAGTTTCTTTTGAATATGAGGAAGCTAATGAATAATTCTGATGCTGGAAATATAAAGCAATGAAATACTGCCTGGGGAATCTAAGGAGCCTTAATAAAAAAATTTAGAGGAATAAGATACTTGGTAGTTTGAAAAGGTGAAAGTTGTTCAGGAAGATGAATTCTGAAAGTGAAGTGAGCTTTTTTTTTTTGATTGTTTCTTCCTTGCTTCAGACAATAGTGCTAATATAAAACTATTTTTCTACTAACACAAAAAATTATCTTCTTTGTATCTGGGTTGCATCCAATTTAAATAACTACATCTCAAAGTGGATGCAGGGACAAATTTATGCTAGATGGGCTTCTTTACAATGTATATGTGCTTACGATTAGTGTTCTAACAGAACAAATGAAAACCCTTTCAATGATAAAAGATTAATTAGAAGCTCTGTGTAAGAGCCATGCCAACGCAGAAGCAGAGAATGATGGCGATGTGAATGCAATTTCTACAAGAAATTCTACCTAAATTTAACAGTTAAACTTGAAATAGAAGGATAATTATCTTTTCAGAGGCTCTTTCCATACTATCTGTTCTACTTAAGCATGTATAATATAGGGACTCTCTTGAGAGAGAGAAGCACCAGCCCAGCATGTGTTGCTGAGTGAACATGGTGGGTTTATATCTGTGATATTTATTTTTTGAGCTAAGTGAGAATGAGAACATGTGATACCTGGCAGATATTTTTGTTTGCATTTAGGAAAAAAAATCTTAGATTCCTTTATACCTTTTATCTGACTTCCCAAAAAATGGTAGTGAATAATCAGAGGATTTATTTTCCTAAATTTCAACAGTAATAAAGAAATTTAGTATTCTTTCTTCCCTTATAATAAAATTTATATATTTGGACGCTGTTACACCAAATCCAGTTTATGCAATCTTTGAAATAAATCCTGTAGAATATAAGCAAATAAATTACAGATCATCATAAAAAAATATGTTTAAAAGTGAGGCATTTTTGAGAAAAATTATCCCCCATGTAAATCTTATATAGCATATTGACAAGAAATTGGGACAATATTTGTATAACTACAAAACTATTTTTGCAAGGATAATTCTCTTTATTATGCATCTTTATGTTAATACACATTATATTTATGTATCACCAGTTCTGTTTTGGACTAGAAAGTTTTAAACCCCTCAGGAAGAGAAGGACCTTCAATCCTTTCATGTACTAGATGAATACACTAAACACAAGACAAGAGTTGTGTTAGAGGAACCAGATAACCAAAATTCTGGCTGACAAAAAACAAAGCTGTTTTACCTTCCCAAATGTGGGTTTTCTGTTATCAAGGAATAGCTCCTGTATGTTTCTTAGGAAAACCAATATCATAAGTATCAGCAATCTGTAAATGGCAAAATGCAAGTGAGAGTAAAAGGCAAAATTTTGGCAAAGCATGAGAAAACACTATGATGTTTTTTGTTTTCTTTTTTTCCTTGCCTTCCCCTTCCCTTTCCCCTTCCCTTTCCCTTTCCCCTTCCCCTTCCCCTTCCCTTTCCCCTTTTTTCTTTTTTCTTTTTTCCTTGTTCTCTCTTTCTCTTTCTCTCTTTCTCTTTCTCTTTCTCTTTCTCTTTCTCTTTCTCTTTCTCTTTCTCTTTCTCCCCCCCCCCCCCCCCCCCCTTTCTCTTTCTCTGTCTTTATCTTATCTTTATCTTTCTTTCCACTTCTGAATATAGGTGTAACTCTGATTAGTTGTGTGTAAGACATTAATAATTTAACCTTTATTTGTTTAAAAACTAGATAAATCCAAATATCTTTTGGGGATTTTTTATACCTGAATTTTACTGAAGGGGACTTAATCACCCCAAATTAACAAAAATCAAAAGTATTTTAAAAAGCCTGACAGGATAAACTATATTTGATTAAGAGACAAAGAAGAATTATATTAAGTGGATTTTCAGTTGATATTTGTGAGACCTACAAATTACATATCACTGCTTGGAAAGTCTGTATAGAAATTCAAGTGAGACGTCATTTCTTTGTGGACAGAAGATAGCCTTTAAGCTATTTTGAAACGGGATAAAGAGGATGGAAAAGGAAAGACTTGCAGTGAGTTTAGGTTTATTTCACATAAAACCTGGTGCGGTAAGTATTCACAAGCCTACTTTTTTTTTGTTAGATATGAGACATTCTTACTTTCAATAACTGATCTTTTTCATTTTTCATCACATTTAAAATCTGGAAGTACACCAACCCAAACCAGGCTTTCTCAGATGTTGGAAGCCAGATATCTAACATCAAAATCAAAACAAAGTGCTCATACTCTTATGGTGTCAGGTATGAGGTTGGTATTCCTTTATTCCTAATCTGTTGTGAAATCTAGATATGTTAGTGGCAAAAGCCTACCAGTCTGGGTCCACCAGTGAAGCAAGGGGGAGAATGCTTAATTTTCAGCTCTCTTGGGATTGATTTCTTAGAATAGAGGTAGAAATTTATTGACTGCCAATGAAAAATGAGAATCGTATAAGAATATATAGGGGGTAAATGGTAGTTAAAATAACTTGTGGAGCAGGGACAGAGTTAAAGAGCCTAATAGTTGCCTAAAGTATAAATATGTTTTGGAAAAATATCCCATTTCATTAATATTAGAGCAAGGGAACCACGAAATCTACATGAAAGAATTTGTGTCTGCAAGCAGTTTTATCATTTCAGATTTCTATTTAAGGAATATAGATGGTCTAATGTAAGACCTCAATTCCTTAAAAAGACATAATTCAATAAAACTTTAGCAAATAACAAGTGTTAAATGATAAATCTACTTTTGATCTAAAATTTTTGTTTTCATGAATACAAACAGACAAAATTAAACTCTACCTCTTGACAGGGCTTGCCTGGGCTGCAGTGATCATGCACTGGTAGAGCTCACACTCCTGAGGGAAATGGGAAGAACAAAGAGTACAGTCAGGACTCTGAATTTTAGAAAAGCAAAATTCCAGCTCCTCAAGGAGATAGTCAGAAGGACTCCCTGGGAAATGGTCCTCAGGGACAGGGGAACAGAACAGAGCTGGCAGACCTTTAAGGATGTGATCCACAGAGCGCAAGAGCTCTCGATCCCTAGGTGTAAGAAATCGGGCAAAGAAGGGAAGAGACCGGCGTGGCTGAGACAAGAGATGCTGGTCGAACTAAGGAGGAAGAGGGAACTGCACAGGCAGTGGAAGCAGGGACAGGCATCCTGGGAAGAGTA
>NW_009259877.1:2575066-2575483 GCF_000687185.1 Egretta garzetta | reverse complement strand
GATGACACCAAGCTGAGTGGTGCGGTTGACACACCGGAAGGACGGGATATCATCCAGAGAGACCTGGACAGGCTGGAGAGGTGGGCCTGTGTTAACCTCATCAGGTTCAACAAGGCCAAGTGCAAGGTTCTGCACCTGGGTCAGGGTAACTCCCAGTATCAGTACAGGCTGGGGGAAGAAAGGATCGAGAGCAGCCCTGCCAAGAGGGACTTGGGGGTGCTGGTGGATGAAAAGCTGGACATGAGCCAGCAATGTGCGCTGGCAGCCCAGAAGGCCAACCGTACTCTGGGCTGCATCGGGAGAAGCGTGGCCAGCAGGTCGAGGGAGGTGATTCTGCCCCTCTACTCTGCTCTGGTGAGACCTCACCTAGAGTACTGCGTCCAGCTCTGGAGCCCTCAACACAAGAAGGACATGGAA
>NW_009259877.1:2559212-2574736 GCF_000687185.1 Egretta garzetta | reverse complement strand
TTGGATGGGGCTCTGAGCAGCCTGATCTAGTTAGTGGTGTCCCTGCTCCTGCGGGGGGGTTGGACTAGATGACCTCTAGGGGTCCCTTCCAACCCTAAACATTCTATGATTCTATGATTCTATGATTCTATGACAGATGAGTGTTTTCTATACTTCTGTTTACTCTTATTATTGTATCCATATGCTCTTAACTATATCATAATTAGTTCCAAGTTCAGTAACTAAAAATTTTTTTCTTCATCCACATTGATATACTTAATACAAAGTGGTAAAATCCTTAGTCTCTGATGGATCAAAGAGCATCCCCACACTCCTATTCATGTTCAAACAAATTCTTGATATTGAAGGGGGTTTTGTTGCTTTTTTTTTAATATCTCCTTGGTATTTCTGTAATCAGGAATCACACAATTTGGTTTAAGAGTTACTAATGATACTGTTGGAAAATATAAAATTCCTTGACTGGACTTAAATTTATCGTCAAAATTCATACTTGACTTTATAACCCAAGTCACATTATGGTTGGAGTACAGACCCTTGCCATGTAAAAATGGACAGTCATTTAAAAGAGTCAGCTGAGGAACTAATATCATCACAGTATTCAAAGCAGTTCTTGAACATCCAAGAACAGAAAGTTTCCTTACAGAGTCTCAAACTATTGTAATTTTTTTTTTCTATTCTATGTGGAAATTTCTTCATATCTGGACAAAAATAGTCATTCTATGCTCTATGAAAAGAGCATGCTACTTCTGAAAGCATCCTTCATCTCTTTTAAATGAACCTGGTTCCTTTTGACATCCATTTGCTGTATACTTTTCAGAATAAAAAGCAAGAACACCAACATATTGTATCCAGGCTTTGAAACACATGTAGACTACTACTAAGCAAACTTTCACACAGCACAATTACTTCCCTTTCTGGAGAAATATCTAGTTGAGAGACTCTGAAAACCCTGAATCATTACAAGTCTCTGCCTGAATATTGGATTATTTTTATAGTCTTGATTTGCCTTTGTGCCTCTTCACACATTAATTCTCTATCTTGTTGTTGGTACTACACTGTCTTTATTTATTTAATGATGTGTGTACCTATTTAATCCAATAACTGTGAGAGTTATCCTAATTTTACTCCAGTTTAGTTAAGAACACATACCGTGTTCTTCCCATGGGAAATACAGATAAAATGAATATCCCATGATATTTTACCATTCTGTTTTTCTGTTTGTTTTCTGTTTGTGATTCAGTATTTATATTTTAAGTTTGAACAAGGAATAACCAGTTTGAAGGGGGTTTAAGAAACTTAAGGAAAGCTGACGAAGATAATTTTTCTCCCCCCAACAAATAGGTGTACCAAAGCCACCAAAAAATTAAGGAATGTGAGGACAAGAAGCTAATAATAATAATTGTTTCTTGGAGTGCAAATGGCACAAGATTATAGTCATGTCTAGTTAGACCTTCAGTGGAGCTTTTGGATAGTGTGTCAATCACTGCCTTCTATTGTAAACTCTCTTGCTTCAATCTAGCAAGAAGGAAAAAATATTTATTGTCAGCCCACAGTACTTAAAACTCCATGAGAAAATTTGCAGCTCTTAATACAGTTCACAACCTCTATCCCTTAGCCTTGTTCAGTACAACATGTGGTATGTTTACACATACGGCCTATGTACCACTGGCACAGTCCATTTGCTGTGTGTTATGGTTGCTGTAACAAGAAAATAAACTAAAAATTACAGACAGAACTAATTTGCTATAAAACATAAAACTCAGTTCTTAAAACACAGATGAAGTAGAACCTACTGCAGACTTATATATGATTTCAGCCTACTGCCAAATCTGACTGCACAGTGGTTATAAAAAGAGTATGTTACAAAGAGGTCATGATGATATGCTGACCAATTGAAATATATCAGGGGGGGTGTGTGTGTTTCTATTTCTTCCCAAATTATAAGGCTGAAAGCACAAGGCACTGCTCCGTTTCTACTAGTTTTATCCTGCACAGTGCTTCTTCAGGCACAGCCAGTTGAAGATGAAGTCACTCAAAGAAAAAGCTTTTCTAGAATGAATTACAAGAGAACTTCAATTTTAGTAGTGATTTTTTTCATAGACTTTGTATTTTTCAAACCTTTAAGGGATAATGCACTAGTCGGTAAAGACAGTGCTGAAATGCTTCACACTGTGACTTGTTCCATTTACCACTAGATACCTTCCTGCTACCCCTAGGATATTCGAGCATTTTCTCTTTCTCTTTGTAAAGTCCTACAGGATCATTACAAATAAATTTTAAAGTCTTCACTGCTTTCATTCTCTTCTGGGAATGGTTTCACAAAGACATACCGAAGGTCCACCTAGACCATAATTCTTTCACTGCCAGTACAAACTAGTGATATCTCAGCAATGTATAGGAGAAAAGATTTATATCAATCAGTGATTGATCCATCAGTATAGTCTCCCAGCATGTCAAAATCCAATTTGTAATGATTTTATGGGTAGAAGCAGCATGATTGTGCTTATTAAGCACTGATAGATTTTTCTTTCACAAATCTTGCTTGATTGTTAGCATGTTTGCTCTCAGATAACATGACAACTTTTGGCATGGTCCCTGTACACTGCAAGTCTTTTGATACACACTCAAAACTGCAAGAAAAGTGGCGCTGGATATTGAACATGTCTAGGGTTTTTGGATTAGCCAGTGAAATGCTGACTTTTCAGCTGATGCTTTCCTATTGGAAGGAATTAGAAGACTCTGTTTTGGAGATACTGTCTTCCAAATGTGGTTGGGTGAACCTGGTCCTGAGGCAGGTGGGGCAGAAACTCTTTGTTTGTCCAAATTCTCTAGAAAATCTCCCACACTGATGGGTTAAAAAGTATTCAGCAAATATTTGGTAGACAGCTAGGCCCTTTAGAATGACCTGATCTCAACTGTTATAAGGCAGCAGGGGAATTGCAGGTGTTTGTAATATGGCATTGTGTGCCAAAAAAGTGAATGGTATTCTACCAAGTAGAAGACTAAGAAGTAGATCATTCTTATTGCCATTTTCCATATTTCCTGTCATCAATATGACTAGTAAGCAACATGGAAGTCCTTCCTGGCTTACAGATAATGCATAAGAGTACTGCAAATAATAGAGTAATTTTCACCTCTAGTCCATAATTTGATATTCGGGTTAATATTTTAAACATTTTACAGTATTTTTTAACTTTTACAATCCTTGTAATTATGCTTTTTATATAGTTGTGTTTATTCTGTTTACTGTGTAGGTGTAGAAAAAACAGGATAAGTAAAAAGAAAGTAGTAGATGGACTCAGGAACTGGTGAGGTAGTCAAAACTATTTTTTTTTTAAAGCTGGATGAATTGAATCATATACCTAATAATAGGCTTTCATGCTGTAATTCTCATAAATGTTTATTCTGAGGCAGAGAGGTTTTGTGAAGGGGATTAGGACTATTTAAAAAAAAGGTAAAGAACATATATTCATGGGCACAATAATAAGGTAGTTTTAGCGAAAAGCTAAACAAAGAAATATATACTGATTTTTTCTAAGTTATTCTGATCTATACTGATTTTCATACCTAAAATAAAAATCAATAATGTGACTTCATATGTCAGACTTTGCTTGCTGAAATGTCATAATGTTCCAGATCTTTCTTTTAGGGCTCAGCAGCCTTGTAATGAAATGTTGAACAAAGGAAAAAATATATGGAACAAAAATCCTATTTAAGGTAGCAAATGCTTGACACATATGGGAACTAGTATGTTTTATTTCAACTATACTTTCACTACAAGTTCAGTAAAATGTGAATGGAAAGAGTTTGAAATGTTCTATCAAGTATGCACTTTCTAGATTTCAATACTTCAAGGATGGCTGAACTTGGATGAAAATTTCCTTAAACTGGAAAGAACCTGTGCTTTAAAGAGCTACTGACAGGACTGGAGAATTGTGGAAGACTGTGAGAAAAATGCCTCAGAAATGTGCAGTAGAACTGAACAGAGAAACTGCTTTCCTTTAAGATTAGGGTTTAGGAAAGTTAAAGAATCACCACAACTGAAAAGGAAACTGTCCAACATTCTTCTTCAGACAATATATGGTGTTCAGCATCCAGATACAGTGAGACAGGGAACTTGGAACAAGAGAATAAAATGCTGCAGGTACTTCTTCCTCTTGCAGTTTTCTGAATGACTAAATTTGGACCTGTGTTTTATGGAAAGATACTTCATTTTTTTGCAAAACCACTCTTTTTTGAGGAAAAATGTATGATCACAAAAGTTTATAGCTCACATTTGTGTAATGTGTATAGAGAACTTTGAACTGTATAAAGAATTTAATGAATCTTTGAGTTTACAAATTCTATATAGAAATTGGACCACAAGAACAAAGCTATGAAATATATTTTGAGAATACTGAGAGATTATAAAAAAATGACTGAAGATAATATTACCTTCTATTCCTAAGCCTTATTTTCTGAGGATGATTTTCTATCCCATATAGTTATGATAGAATAATATATGGTATTGAATAAGATATAAAATTTGCCAAAGAAAACTCAGCTTTACAAGGACAAATTTCAGAATCTATTTTCTATTTGTTACAGGTCTGTAGCCACTTATGCCCAAGGCCATTAAAATACAAAAATATTTTGATAACTTCTCATTACTTTGTATTTGAAAGATGAACTGTATATCGACTTTTCAAGCCAGTAATGAAATTGCATTATGAACATTTGGGAAAGTATTAAAGAATATGAAAGTAGTAGTAAAATAAAGTGTTTTGAACTTTGACACTGTGTACTTGTTTTTAGTTATCAGGGCTAATATTAACTTTGGGAAACATTGTTCTGTCTTCACAATACCCATAGTAAACCAAAAATTATTATTTGCTTTTTGGCAATTTCCCAGATCATTTATCACATTGCATAACAGAACAGACTATCTGTAATTCCTTACTCAGTCCTGAAGTCTGTGTAATAAAAGTTGTACACTATTTTTCTGTATGCTTCAAAAAGAGACTTGCAATCAGAGAACACCTTTGAATATTTGGGAAAGTTGAGGTATTGTCACATTAGTGTTTTCATCTCAATGTGCTCATGTTAAAAATAAGTTTAAGTTGCTCTGTGTATTACAAGGTGTTATCTTTTACACTAGGTGTCTCTTATTAGCATTTGTAAGTTTATCAGAAAGGATGAATAAGAGATATTTTCAGTGACTTCTAGTTATGTTTTTCTTACACTATACTAAATGTCTGACCTTCTGCACAGACGATGTTAGCTTTATTAACCAATGTATTCCCTTTTACGACAAATCATTGGAAATAATTTGTCATCTACTATTTGATCAAAAATACAGTTCTTACATAAAAATACATATGGTAAAGCAAAAGCCTTTCAGAAAGAATTCATGTGCATTACATTTTAATTATTGTACCTAACAACATTATTTTAGTACACAAAATTTTTCTGAACTTGAATTCTCTGCCTTATTTGTAAACATACTAACTTTTCAGAAAACCATATCAGTTATTAAAATAATCAAATCTGACAAAACACATGACAAAAACTGTGAAATAAATTATTTGATAAAGCTTTTTTGTGTGTATCAGGAATCCTTAGAAAATGATTGAGTGTTCTATCTTCAGATCATGTGTTTCTCCATTTAAAAAATCTCAAGGAATTATTCATATCTTAGGTACAGTAACAGAAATAATAATTTCTTATTTGAACAGGAAATTTGCCTGCTAGATATTGATTCTGTTAAACTTTAGCTTCAAATTTAAGTTTATTTTTGCTATACATATAAATAGTCATTTTGATGAAAGTTATATTGAAAAATATAGAAAACAGAATATTATTATAAATATTCCTCCTTGATTTAACCAACACTGGCTTATTCTAGTTTACATTCTTTAATAGCTAGTGACAACATAGCCATTGGTTATGGGAAAGTTACATAGCTGTGCAAAGATCAGATGTATTAATGATGGGCAAGTGGATGCAGTTCTCTTTTCTTCCATACAGACAATGAATTTGTACTTTATTTGCTTTCCAGAATGTCTGGGAATATCCTTCTTTAGCCATCCAAGGCCTGTGGTTCTGTTCTGCTTTACAAAACAAAATGAAACAAAAGGGTCACCATCTGGAATGTGCCTCTGTAAACCAGAATTAATGTTCACTTTTCACATGCTCTGCACTGGCAGCTTGCATGACTGTCACATCTAAGTGTTTGTCACAGAGCACAGAAGCAATATTTTGAATACTTTACAAAGGGGTTGCTTTTGATTATCTGCTGCTCTGAATGGTAGCTGAGGAATTAGACTTTGTTCATGTCTCTTGTGTGGTTACCAGTACCTATGTCATCTCAAACTAGGCTGCCTTAGTGCCTGGCCATGTTGGGGCTACAGTGGGTCATACATGCCATGGTATTTGGAACTTTGTCATCGTCTGTTTACTTCCATGTGCAAGAAGTGCTTTGGCTTGATGTGCCAAGAGTGACTGGTTTCCTTTGAGAATAGGAAGCTGAGCAATGAGAAAATTTGCCAGGCCATTTTAGTTTTGGTTAGTATTTTGATGTTTGTGTTTGTTTTGGGTTTTTTTTTGGTCCTTTTTCTCTATGATCTGAAGACTGGTTACTATTTACAATAGTTACTAGTTATTAGACTACTTACAGTGTTGTGGGGAAGCACAGTTCTTCGGTTGTCTTTCTTCTGTGAAACTTTGAAGCAGAACAGAAGTGAAGCTAGTGGTATGAGTACATGGGCAGATTAAATAGCATTTGCAATAGTGATTCCAGAGAAATAATAAAGAACCTTTATCCTCCAGTAGAACTAAAAGAAGCAACAAAACCAGTTTAAAAAAATATGTGCATTTGCTTTGCTTGGCAGTTAGTGTTCTGAATCAAGGGCTGGAGAAAGAGATAGGTAATGGGATTTATTTCCATGGAAAATACCAACAAAGAACTGAAACTGAGAAAAGTAAGTAGACCCTTTTGTTACCAGGTTCTTTGGATTCCTTACATCAGTATGTCACTTATGAGAGTAAGTTTGTCTTCATTCAGCTTTACTAGCAGGTCCTGAGGTCAGGTTGTGAAAAACTTCAGTGAAAAATAAATATCTTAAAGGAGTGATTTGCCAAAAAGGTGTTTGTTAGAAAGTTGGTATTCCCAACTTCTAGTGAAATCCACTTCAATAAAATATTAATTAAACAGATCAGTCTGGAAAAGCAAGTGTTGTTCACTCCCTCAGGAAAGTACAAAAAGTATCAAATAAACAATTATCATGCTTATCAATTTTCCAATTTTTGAAAGATTACATAAATATTTGAGGAAGGTCATTGTAATTAAAATGGAGGATTGCTGTTGTCACTCGTTGTATTTTCTGATACTTAACCAAAGTTTTTACAACTATTTCTGATCTGGAATGAAAATTAGAAATATTTAAATGTTCCACGATTTTTTCCTTTAACAGAAATATTTCTAATGTGTTTTGGTTTTGGTTTTTTTCTATTTGGAGTCACAAAGGCCTCCAACATATTACAAAACCTTGAGGGCTATTCTATTTAATACAGCTTGCTCTGAAACAGAATCACTGTACATGTGTTTGGTGTGTCCACTCTGCTTCTGTCAGCTTAAGAGTGCAAGCTTCCTGTTGAGCACCATGGCGCAAGTTAGTAGGAGCTTTATACGTGCCATGTAAGTAGGATTTGTTCAGAAGTTTGTCAAACTGATAAGTTTCCACAAAACATATTATTGTGGTTAATCAGTATTTGAAAATCTGACATCCGCAACTCAGGTTGACATTATACAGATTAAAATCTACTTTCCAGTTAAATTATTTTCATATCCTAGTTGTAAAACCTACAGGGACACATTCCAGTTAGTAACTTCCTCTTATGCCTTCTCAGGTTTTCTGGTTTTTTTTTTTCCCCATCTTTTTTTTTTTTTTCCCTTTGCTTGATCTAGCGCAAAGCCCTCAAAACAATGTAAATGATGCTTTAATGTTTCACACAAGAGATTTTTGTAATTTTTCAGTGACAATACT
Organism: Egretta garzetta; assembly: GCF_000687185.1. Lineage (NCBI taxonomy): Eukaryota > Metazoa > Chordata > Aves > Pelecaniformes > Ardeidae > Egretta > Egretta garzetta. The sequence continues at coordinate 2,566,712 of NW_009259877.1, read as the reverse complement.
GGAATGTCATGGTAGAATTTGATCATAAATGAACACAGATTAGACATCACCACTGCAGGCTGTCAGTAAGCTTTTCCTTTTACTGATGTCTGATTAGCACTTAAATTGTTTCACACCATTAGTTGCCTAGGATTTAGTGATCATTAGTGGATCTGAAAATGAACAAGATAAAAGGAAGCTTTGTTTTCAATTCAGGGGATGGTTTACTTTTTCCATGAAAGGTCATTTGCCACTAAAGATGTGTGTTGTGTTGATTAAAGTTTAGTTTTATGCATTGTTATATTCTGTTATGAATATTAATGGTAGCTTCAAGTTAGGCAGGGTATTCTTTGTTTTCTCCTCCAAATGTTGTGCACTTAATGTTGTTGTGCATCTGCATAAGTTGGATGTAGCTTGCTTTAGTGATACTAGTCACATTCATGTCCATCCTCAGCTGCATTTCAGTAGTGTGCTCTGGCTGTATTTATACTTATGCAGAACATGTATTGACATAAATATGCACAAAATGGATGGCACAATTTCACACTGGCTTGTATTACTGCTTCTACTGCCTCTGAGCTAAGGTGTGGTGTATGGTGTATGGGACTGGATCATTGTGAGGTTGGATACTACTGGTGTGAGGGCTATACTTAACTGTAATTAATATTTAGTCTTCACTGTCAGAATGAAAATATAATAGTCCTGTAAAATTATAGTTAATATGCCAGGTTTTAATGCAAAAGCATTACACAGAGGTTAAATTATTTAAGGATGTTGTGACAAAATCACAAATAAAGGTATCTTGTCTTGAGTCTTGAGTTGGTGGGTTAGTCCATTAGCTTCTGTGGTCTCCTTACTCTTATATGAACTGTGTGACTAGCATGGATTGTCTTTAATGGATTTTATTTCATTTGTTCTGGAAGTAACAACAAACAAAAAAAGAGGAAAATATGTGATTAACTGTTTCTTACAAGGAAGATGTTGTGGTTTTTCTCTACTAGAATTCTTGATGTTTCCACTGCATAATGTTTCTAAAGAGAAAATCCAGACATTGAAAGTTACAGGCTTTTGATTTATTCCAAGATGAAATATATTGACTATTATATTTACAGTGGTATGGTGGTGATGTGGAGGAGAGGTAGAGAGAAACTGTGATTTTTGTCACAGCAATTTGATCCAAGGGCTATGAAAAACGGTAACTGAAAAATTAGACAGACATTTAAAATTTGCGCTAAGTAAGAGTTAATTTAAGTTAACGTATTTTTTAAAAAGAAATTTAGAAAATGATTGTTCAGTTATTGGAAGAAATTGAAGAATCTGATAACAAGTAAAGTCTACTCCAGACTACTTAGCTCATGATGTTTTGGTTCAGTGGCTCTAGTAATGTGCTACCTCAAATAAAAAAATACACCTTATAGTTTATGATATTTCTGGCACTGTGAGAAAAAAACAGTGGCACATAGGGACAGTTCACATGCAACAAAACAACAATTGTCTTTTCTTTGCTCCTTGAAGAAAGGTTTCCTGAGGTCCTGACTCTCTAATGATATTTTGGAGTTACACAATAAAATAAATGTTTCACATTCTTCCTCTTCTTCATCACCATCAGACAGACACACTTTCCAACTTCACCTGAGTTAATCTGTTTAATAGTCCTTGTTGTATGAATGCTACAGGCACACAACCCCCCTTTTATTGTTTCAGAGTACAGTAGAACATAAAGGTTAATTCAGATGCTGATAAAACATGGAAGCATGCATTTTTGCTGTATGATTGATATGTGCCTTGCTGAGGGGTAAACTCTTAAAAGATTTTGAGACTGTACAGCAGCACCTAAAGCTAGGAGACTTTACTAAGGAACTCTGAATATCTTTAAGAAAGGAAACATGAAAGTTTGCTGAAATTACGTAGGTGAGTATATGGATGTAGATAGTTGATATTTGAATTGAACTTGGGTTTGATTGAAACTCTGACAGAGTTCAATGTATAGAAAAAACCCCAAGAATTTTACTGAGCATTTCCAGAAGTTACTGTGGGTGTCAGTGGAAGCATGGTTATATTAGAGGAACAATCTCATATTGGAACAACAGTGGTGTTTTAATACAACTACTCTCTTCTTGAAACACAGCTTAAGAGTAGCATCTTCCAAAAAATAAATGTAATCCGCATATATAACAGTTACTTTCCAATGGGAAAAGGATGTGTAATTTTGCCATTATGTGTTCACTTATTCTTATCTGAGGTGATCATGAAACTATCCCAGAGCTATTAAAGTTGCCTGTGGTTGGCTCTAATTTCAAAGCTTTTAGAGCAGAATATGGTTGACAACACACTTATCTCCACAGGCATAAAACATCTGCGATGGAAAAGATGCTTGTGAATAAGCTAGAGCCTTAAGATTGTCTTATTATGCACCACAGCACTGCTGCTAGATTTCATATCCATAAAAACATAGTGCTATAATTAATTTTCTAGTTGCATCAAGATTTGATTTGATTTAAGAAGCTGCAAGTTGCCTGTGCTAAAGGTTAGGCACCTCTATTTAAAGGCAATTTTCACTTCCTACTATTGCTTTGATCAGAATCATTATAAGAAAGAATTAAGAGCAGAAAAACTATTGTAAAAGGCATGTCTAATTGTGACATACGCCATAGTATCTCTTTTGCAATTCCCTTTTAATTGCTGAACAAGGTACAATAATTAAGTCTTGAACTTGATGCCCTTCATTTAGATTGTACTGTTTGTTAACGGAAAGAGGTTATAGCACTATAGTGTGTGGGATTTTATGCAGTCATGAACATTATTTTGACTTTAGTGACAATTTTGAGCAGCACTAAATTTTTCCTGTTTTTCTCTCTGGTGGAGACATGGAGAAGTACTTTCATTTAACAGTGAATCCACCTCAAAGTAACCCTAATTTCTGCAGGCTAACCAAATAATGGAGGAAAAAGAGAACAGAGATAGTAAAACATTTTGAAAGTCAGACATAGAGGGCAGGTCTCAATTCCCTCCACTCAACCTTAGTCACTAAATTCAGGAGCTGCATATGGTAGAATTTCTCTGTAAGGAAAGAGACAGGCTCATTCAGAGTTGGATGAAATTGCCTGAGATCTGAATCATTGTGTAGAAGCCTGCCTCTCTTTAATCCACACCGGGAGGATTTTTCAGTCTATTGTGATTTGCCACAGAGCTATGCTGATCCAAAACCAAGTAATTGCTGATTCAGTCCCTCTGGCTCTTCTTCTCTGTACTCTTGGATAAACTTTCCAACCCCTTTCCACCTGCTGCAAGTGGCAGTGGTTTGATTCCAAAGTGATTTAGGGCACCAAACATTCAAGAAACTATTGACTCTTAATTATAATGTTAGCTTTTGACACCTTATGTCTATGAATGGCTTTAGTGTATAGTCAGATGAGCATCAAGGGCCTCTTCTGATACTATCTAGTTGGTCAACAAGCCCAGCTTTTTCATAAAACCTTATTCTTAGTTAGAAAGTGAAGAGGATGATACAAGAACAGAATGTTAGTTTGTAGGAGAAGAATTTGAGATTTGAAACATTTACATTTGAATCTGCAGAAGCTAAGATAAATTAATATTGCATATCAAGGAATTACTGAGTTATGGGAAGAGATAACATTTGAATAACTAGTTGTTGGTGTCTCAGGTTAAAACTGACAGACATCATTCTCTGATTATTCTTGATTCATATTCAGAATGTCTTTTGCAAGTATAAAGATGAGAAAATGGCTCCTTACTTTTAGATGAAGATACAGCTCCGAATTCCAACTTGTCACTTTCATAAAGAAGTGCCAGTCAGTAGACTGACACAGGCAAATTATTGTGCCACATAATTCAAACAAGAGTTTCACATAGGTCATTCAATTTGCTACATGTTCTGTCACTTTACTAAGTGAACTGGCAATCTGTATTGATTTTTTTTCTTTTTTCTACCATGGTCTTAGATAACAAAGACAGGAGTTACGCATTTGTAACAAAGTTTACCATAAAACCCATATTCTTGCAAACAATCAAGAACTACAACAGCAGAGTACATATAGAAAACTGTCAATCTGATATGCTGGGTTGACCTCTCTATCTCATATTTCTTCTGTGATTCCACTTTCAAGAGCAACTTCCAAACAAATTTGAATTAAAAGGAACCTAATTCAAACTTTTCATTACATTCAAAATTGAAGACACTCTTTGCAATTTTCAGGCAAGTTAGGATTCTTTATTTAAAATGTACAGAGGCTTTTGACAGAAGATAACATAGAAGAACCAGTGAAGCTTTTACAAGTTTATGAAAGGTTGAAAAAACTGCCTGTGTCACAAGGAGCTCTTTCATTTACAATATTTCCAGGTCCAATTTGTAAACTCATCAGATCTGGATGGCTTGCATTGAGAAACAGAAATTGTAGTAGAATTGAATCTCAGCCTTTGATTTTGATATTGCTCTTCTGCCCTGTGTCAAACTCATTAAAATATTGGTAGATTTCTCAATTGCACTGGTGAATACAAAGCTTTAAAGTGAAAGGTAAGAGCTCACAGAATGTTATTTTACTCTGTAGAAGCTTTCTTCGTTATTATTTATTATTGGGCTTTGTTATTATGACTTTAAAAAATCATCAGGAAAAAATATTTTGCTTTTAGTGCATCAGGCCAAGCTAGGTAATATTAATGCTTTAAAAAAAATAATTGCATTTGTACATTAGAAAAGATGGTGCTTTTGACAGCGTGTCTGAGAGTTCTTCAGTGTTAATGAAACATTCCTGGTCATATTATGTTAGCTCACCATGAAAAATCACAATGAAATCCACTTGGTGTCTGGTATCCAAAGATTATTTCATTTTCTTCTGTATTTGCAATTAAAAGTTTCAGTCCACGGAGATGTATTTAATACAGATTTATCAGAATACTCATTGCATAATTCCTGCCATGCCATCAGAGAGGTATTTGTGAGGATTAAAAGCTGACCAGTTTTGCTTTTGAATATGGATAGTCGTAAATACCTAAATTCTCACACATAAAGGAAAGATATTTAAACTCGGACAGACTATTCATAAAAAACAGTAAGTGTGAGCATTATTGCTTTTCACTATTGGAATTACTTTCAGAAAAAATGCAAGGGATTTGTGGATTTATTTAATATCTCTAGTATTCTCAGGAAAATTTATCCTAGACACCTTTTGGCTTGACAAGAGTTGGGCTGGTTTTGAAATTGAAAATGTAATGTAATAAAATGTCAAGATCACAGCCTGCTGAAGCAGGTTCACCTAGAGCAGGCTGCACAGGACATCATCCGGGCAGGTTTTGAATATCTCCAGAGAAGGAGATTCCACACCCCTCCTGGGCAGCCTGTTCCAGTGTTCTATATCCTCAAAGTAAAGAAGTTTTTTCTTACTTCAGAATGAACTTCCCGTGTTTCAGTTTGTGCCCATTGCCCCTTATCTTGTCACTGGCCACCACTGAAAAATCTTGCCCCATCCTCCTGACAGCTGTCCTTAAGATATTTGTAAGCACTGATAAGATCCCCTCTCAGTCTCCTCTTCTCCAGACTAAACAGATCCAGCTCTCTCAGTCTTTCTGCATACAAAAGATGTTCCAGTCCCCTAATCATCTTCATAGCCCTCTGCTGGACAATTTCCAATAGTTCCTTGTTTTTCTTGAACTGGGGAGCCCAGAACTGAACACAGTAGTCCAGATGTGTCCTCACCAGCACAGAGTAAAGGGGGAGGATAACCTCCCTTGACCTGCTGGCCAAGCTCTTCCTAATGTACCTGAGGATACCATTGGCCTTCTTGGCCACAAGGGCACATTGCTGGCTTATGGTTAACTTGCTGCCCACCAGGACTCTCAGGTCCTTCTCCGCAGAGCTGCTTTCCAGCAGGTCTACCCCTAACCTATACTGGTTCATAGGGTATTTCCTCTCTAGGTGCGGGACCCTACATTTGCCTTTGTTGAACTTTATTAGGTTCCTCTCTGCCCAACTCTCTAGGTTGTCTAGGTCTCAATGAATGGCAGCACAGCATTCTGGTGTATCAGCCACTCCTCCAAGTTTTGTATCATCAGTGAATTTATGGAGGGTGCACTCTGTCCCTTCATCCAGGTCATTGATGAATAAGTTGAATGAGACTGGACCCAGTACTGACCCCTGGGGAACACAGGCCTCCAACTAGACTCTTCACTGTTGATCACAGCCCTCTGATCACTGCCTTTCAGCCAGTTCTCAATCCATCTCACTGTCCACTTATCTAACCCACACATCCTGAGCTCTCCTATGAGGATGTTATGGGAGACAGTGTCAAGATTTTTGAATCTCTTTCATGAGTTCTGCTCTGCTTAATTGAACTACACAAATGATAGTCTTAAACCTTGGGGCGAAGGAGGAGCAAGCTATTAGGTGGGTTGAACTTTTCATTTTAAAAATTGTTTCTGTTTTAACAGCAACCCATTCCAACTGCATGTAGCGCCAAAAAGTTCATGCACTAGTCATTCCCATTTGAGATTATTACATGTATACCTTCTAGAATGAGAAACTGCAGTAATGATTGTTCTTCCCCACCAACTGCCTTTGCATGCCTTACCTCCTTCCTGTTCCACTTTTGACCTCTGGAAGATTCTTCTGTTGTATCTCCCCTTCCATGTCACCTATATAAAATGGTGACAGTTATTTTTATGAAAAGCACAGGCTGCATTAAGTCATGTAGAGGATAATCTAGGAAATCAAAGTGATTTTAAGTAGTCAGAAAGAAATCTTTGCATCTAAGAATGTAAAAATTGAGCTCCATGCTACAGGAGTTAAAAAAAAAATAATTGTAAATATCTTAACTTTATTATTTCTTCAGCCTAGTTGTGAGACACTGCCTTGAGTAAAAATTCTAGACTACAGCAAGAGAAAACAGAATATTTATTGGGAGGTTGTGGTTTTTTCCCCCATATATATATACAAATAGAATTATGTTGTGTAAATCTATATATGCTCTAAATGAAGGGCTTTAGCTGAAGTGGTTGTTTGTAGTAAGAAGAGAAAAATTTCTTGACAGAGTCGCTGAACTCTGTTTTGTTGACATGGTCCAAGATAAGCGTATATAGCTCACATTTAGGTCAATGGTTTTCACAGCTTACTTAATGAAAGGGTGTGAAACAGATGTCACAGGTGTCAAAAGGACTAAAAACACTGGAGGCTTCCTTTCAGTCATGCTTGTAGGATGATATCTTTCTAAGATTTTCCTGGGAGACTACAGAGAGGTTAAAATTGCCGAAGACAGAACAAGTGTGGGAGAACAATCCAAACAGCTATAATGAAGAAATAAACTCTTTGCTATGGAGTGCTTATCTTGAATTCTGCTTTACTAGCTAAACAACTTAATTTCTTTCACTAGCTCTGTACCTTTCTTTCATGGATTATTAGATTAAGAAACATAAGGGGGAATATTATTTTACTTTCATAGAATCATAGAATCAAAGAATGGTTTAGGTTGGAAAAGACCTTCAAGATCATCAAGTCCAACCATTAACCTA
>NW_009259877.1:2552636-2559030 GCF_000687185.1 Egretta garzetta | reverse complement strand
AGGTGCGGCCTCACCAGTGCCAAGTACAGGGGCATGATCACTTCCCTACTCCTGCTGACCACACTATTCCTGATACAAGCCAGGATGCTGTTGGTCTTCTTGGCCACCTGGGCACACTGATGGCTCATATTCAGCCGGCTGTCAACCAACATCCCCTGGTCCTTTTCTGCTGGGCAGCTTTCCAGCCACTTATGCCCAAGCCTGCAGTGTTGCATGGAGCTGTTGTGACCCAAGTGCAGGACCTGACACTTAGTCTTGTTGAACCTCATACAATTGGCTGCAACTCATCGATCCAGCCTGTCCAGCTCCCTCTGCAGAGCCCTCCTCCCCTCAAGCAGATCAACAGTCCTGCCCAACTTGGTGTCAGTCTGCAAACTTACTGAGGGCACACTCAATCCCCTCATCCACATCATTGATAAAGATACTAAAAAAGACAGGCCCAGAACTGATTCCTGGGGGACACTGCTTGTTACCAGCTGCCAACTGGTTTTAAATCCATTCACCACAACTCACTGGGCTTGGCCATCCAGCCAGTTTTTTACCCAGCGAAGAGTACACCTGTCTAAGCCATGAGCCACCAGCTTCTCTAGCAGAATTCTGTGGGAGACAGTGTCAAAGGTCTTGCTGAAGTCCAGCTAGAGAAGTTACACAGGCTTTCCCTGATCCACTAGGCGGGTCATGTGGTCATAGAAGGAAATCAGGTTGGTCAGGCAGGACCTGCCTTTCATGAACCCATGCTAGCTGGGCCTGATCCCCTGATTGTCCTGCACATGCCTGGTGAGTGCACTCAAGAAGAACCTCTCCATAATCTTCCCCGGTATCAAGGTCAGGGTGACTGGTCTGTAGTTCCCCAGATCCTCCTTCCAGCCCTTCTTGTAGATGGGCGCCACATTTGCCAACCTCCAGTCATCTGGGACCTCAGGACTGCTGATAAATGATGGAGAGTGGCTGGCAATGTCCTCTACCAGCTCCTTCAGCACTTTTGGGTGGATCCCATCCGGCCCCATAGACTTGTGGATGTACGGGTAGCGCAGCAGGTCATAAACTGCTTCCTACTGGATTATGTGGGGTTTATTCCACTATCCATCCCTGTCTTCCAGATCAGGGGGCTGAGTACCCTGGGGAGCATGAACTCTTGTTTATTAGCAACCTCTTGGCAAGTGATTCCTGTTTCAAGCTCATGACATCTGGTGAATCAATAACATATTTTTAGAAATATGCCCTACCTTGATTCAGATTTTGCATTCCAATAGAGAGGTGTGAGATACTGAAAATGGTTATAGTGGTTTATTACTGCACCACACTTATTCAGGAATATTACAATTTCCTAACAGAAATTTCCTATTTCAGTGAGTGGCTCTAGGTTTAGCAAATTGTAAATTACCTATACACACAGCAAAGCTTTCTATACAGCTCCTTTCCATGCCTTCTCTTCATTGCCTCAGTGGTCTGCATCACTTTTCTAAGGCATGTGCATATCAGTAATTTCAAAATGTAATTACAGACTGAATTATATTGTTTTATTATGGCCCCATTCTCCTCATCTTACTTATAAAAAAACACCATGTCTTTCATGTTCCACAGTTCCACTTTCTACATGAGATGTATTTTTAGTTCCCAGATGTATGCTTTTTCATTTAGCTATATTGAAACACATGCATGAATGTATCTTAGCCAAAGGAAATAACCTGCCTTTTTTAGTTAGTAATCCAGCAATATCTGCAAACTTCACATGTTTTGCCAGTGTTCCTGTTTTCTTTCAGATTATTGATTAAGGTTTTCAGCAGACACAGGCAAAAGCATCTTACAATATATATTACTACACTTAAGTTTATGGTTATTTTTTTAGATCTATCATGTAGCTAGAGTTTAAGCTATTGAAATCCCATTTTAATCTTCACACTGGCAATTTCTTTAATAAAAGGTCTGGGTTGTCTCTTCCATACCTTGAATAAGTTTTGTGCTATCTGAATAGTGAAGCAGATATGCCGAAAATAACCCAAATCCTAATTTTAAGAGGTTGCAAAGCAATGTAAATTACGGAAGAGATCGGAACAGAAAGTGCTGCCAAGAAAAGTTACAGACAGGAACAAAAAAAAAAAAATAATTTGCCTCTTGTAGTCTTAGTGCAGTAAGTTAATTACTTAATTTATTAAGTAAGCTCATTTTAAAATGATAGAACTTAAATGTTTTGTGACAAAAATCCTTATTCTGAACAAAAAAACGGTTACTGTGACAAGATAAAATTCTTTAGACCCCACTGTCTCGTGTGACTTTCTAAACTTAATCAGCTTTACAAATTATTATTTTTTAAATATAATAATTTCCAACAATCAATCCATGTGCTTCTGGAAAAAAATATACTTTAGAATTAGACTCAAAATATTTCTCTAAATGACTTACACCTGATATAAGTGGGCATTCACATAAACATTAATTGAATTAAAGTATCTGTGTATTTTTACTATTGCAGCTATCACAAAGCCATTTAGAGTTTCATTTTCCAGAAAAGAAGCCTTGTACTGGAAGGAGCTACTGGGCTTTGTTGTTTGGTTGTTTCTTTTCTCTTTGTGATTGGAGGGGAAGCACAGCTCTATATTGACAATAAGACAAAAAATTCTAAAGCTGAGCTGTTTCCTAAGGACGGTTCCTAAACCAAATCATAGCCCCCTGAATATGAGCCATCAGTGTGCCCAGGTGGCCAAGAAGACCAACAGCATCCTGGCTTGTATCAGGAAGAGTGTGGTCAGCAGGAGTAGGGAAGTGATCATGCCCCTGTACTTGGCACTGGTGAGGCCGCACCTCGAATACTGTGTTCAGTTTTGGGCCCCTCACTACAAGAAAGACATTGATGTGCTGGAGTGTGTCCAAAGAAGGGTAACAACACTGGTGAGGGGTCTGGAGCACAAGTCTTATGAGGAGCGGCTGAGGGAACTGGGGTTGTTTATTCTGGAGAAGAGGAGGCTGAGGGGAGACCTTATTGCCCTCTACAACTGCCTGAAAGGAGGGCGTAGCAGGGTGGGGGTTGGTCTGTTCTCCCAGGTAACGGGCAATAGGACAATGGGAAATGGCCTCAAGTTGCACCAGAGGAAGTTTAGATTGGACATTAGGATAAATTTCTTCACTGAAAGGGTTGTTAAGCATTGGAACAGGCTGCCCAGGGAAGTGGTTGAGTCCCTATCCCTGGAGGCATTTAAAAGATGGGTAGGCAAGGTGCTTAGGGACATGGTTTAGTGGTGGACTTGGCAGTGCTAGGTTAATGGTTGGACTTGATGATCTTGAAGGTCTTTTCCAACCTAAACCATTCTTTGATTCTATGATTTTTACACATTCCCTGTGAAATATTTTTTACATCCATATTGACAGTCTCTACATCAAGGGACAGTGTTTTTTGTTTGCATTTGCAGACAGGAAGGAATTTATTTGGAGATTTAAGAAAAAAAAAGTCATAACAAAATTTGTAATGCAGGTCCCAGTGTTGGCTGATAGTGACTGTAGATGCTGTCACCAGACAAAAGTATTATTTTTTGTAATGTAAAAAAGAATATTTTACTGAACTTCTATAGATTTTAACAGAGATACTGAGTGAAACCAACAAAAGCACTAGTTCATTTTCATGGAAAATTCTAAAAGTAAATATTGAATAAAAAAATTCTAGTATGATTGGAAATATCCCATAAGTTTCTGATAACTGAATTTGTTTTTGCAGCTTTTTTATAGTTGTTATGGTTGTCACTGTTAATAAACCTGGCTAAATCTAGTAGATAGTACTGTGACTGTACCAGAATGCCTTATACATTTTCCAAGCCGACACATTAAGCTAATAATGTCATACTTCATGCTCTCACACAATGGGGAACGTTACTAAGAATTTTTGCAAAGCACACAGTTATCTAAGAGACTAACTTGATTATCCAGGATGAGTCTTTTGTTTGTTCAATTGGTATGTCCATGTAAGTATTTACAATAGGAGATTCCTGCAGCTGCAAGCATGAGTTTACCGCTGTGTGAGAGAAAGAGAGAGGCTTGGGTAGCCAATTAAGAGATGCAGTGTAGTGATTGCTCAAGGCTGGAAAAATGTCAACATCAATTTCAGGTTCCTCACATTAAACCAATCAGCAATAGACTTTGTTTCAGCTTCTGCTCTCTTGCAGGTTTTTGGTTAAATTAGGTTTTATAAACAGGCAAATTGAACTGAGCCCTTCACCATTTTGAAGAAGGTTTTCTGTTTGTGCAAGTGAAGGTCAAGGAAATGCAAATATCATATGCATACCAATTATTCTTTTAAAATGTTCCACCTTCTGCACCCCTCTTCAAGTCAATTTTCTTCCATGTAGAAGAGCATCACACTGAATTACCTAGAGTTTAGCCATTTGAAAATATATAAGTACCAAGAATATAAATAGTATTAAAAATTCCTCGTTTTTAAGTGGTATCAAAACAAGATGTGATGTCCGGTTTCATTTAGCTACAGTGATTTGATGATTTCTGTAACTTGTTTCAGAGCAACTTCCCCTCCAACATAGAGAAGTAACACTTTCTAGCTCTTCTATTAAATTCACCATTGCTATAGTAAAACATCTGAGGAAGTGTTCTGCTCAAAAAATGGCATAGACATTCCCTTTGCTCCCCAAATATATGTGTAGGGTATAATAAAGGCTTCAAGGGCAACTTTCATTTTTTTCAGATGAATATTAACTCACAAGTACATCTGTTTCAAGTTTCAAGTGCCTCGTGGTTTTTTAGCCCTAATGGTGGTTTCCTGAGGAAACTGTCAGATTCTGGTCCTTCCTACCTCAGACTTCTTCCATGGTATCCTGCAAGTGTGACTCTAACTTTTCAGTGCAACAAGGCTTAGGGGAAGATAGAACATTCTTCCCACAACTGACCCCTCAGATAAAATTTTCTTCCCCTACTAAAGAGACAAGCCTTTCAGGCTGATCTAAAAAATAAATCATTCGGATGAATCTGATCCAGCCATGCAGCAAGGCTGTTCTATCCTTGTAAAAAAAAGGAAAGAAGACTTATCTGTTAAATATTATGACAGTTTCAGGTCTCTGGACTATAATCATCACAACTGCTCTGATTAACCCATGGAAAGGTATCCTCATGAGCTGTACCACTAAAATTACAAATGTGATTTATGAGTACTTTTTCATGCTGTGTATTTGTCAGAGACATTTTCTGTATAAACATGGACAGCATCTTCCTCATCACACAGTCCTTAAAAACTGTCCAAACTTTCTGATGATATTGAAGTTATCATAGGGGTGTAATGTGAAGTTTTTATTTGAAAAAAGGCTGGGCACAGATTAGTTCTGTTTTATACACTTCTTTATCATGGACATTGAAAAGCAATTGATACAAAATTTGTTCTACAATAATTTTTTTTTTTTCATGAAAACATTTTAGTACCCAGTCTTATCCTTTCCTTCCTCCTATAGCTTAGTTGTAGACATTCTGGCTGGATACCGATATCCTCTGCAAACAGACGGTTACGTGATCCTTTCAAAATCACAACTTTTAAAGATTTCTTTAGATTCCTCATTGAGATATTATCAAACATGTCATTGGATCACACAATCATTTTTAGAAGAGATCTTGGAGATTAGACATATGTTCTTCAGGTCTTAAGCATGGATCTACTTGAGACTATCTGAAATTTAGGTCAGCAAAGTATTCTCAAATGAATGATCACCCAATTTGTGTATGAAAGTAGGTCACTTTCCCAGTTTGCTGCTATTTCTCATGAAGTTTCTGGTACTATGGCAATCTGTAGAAGCTTAATGTAAGCTTAATGCTAGTTTTGCCATTGTTAATAATATCATGTTTCATCTTGTACAGTTGCTACCAAATTAAGTAACTGAATCCACCAAGATCACACATTTGCTTGAGAGAAAATAGCCTTTTGTGAGTGTTTTGTTTTCTTGCTTGCAATATGAAAGTAAATGAAAATCCAATTAAAATTATGTTTTTAATCAATTGTATGAGTTATACTTTTTTCACAGAAAGCAATACACCTTCTGCACTCTAAGGAGTCTTGCCAGGTAGTTATCAGGTTTTTTTGCAGTACTTTTGAATATACAATCTGTCTCCTCCATTCATATTTTAAGAACTTAGTATGAATGCGATGCAAATGTTGCTCTCCTTTGATTATCTTAACCATTTCTGCACTCTAAAGATGCTGTACTTCTCTATGTGTATCAGCTGCTGGTTGCAAGGACTGAATGATTTGCCTATCAAAATTACCTTAAAGCTTTCCACCAGCAGGATATATCATAGAATCATAGAATCATAGAATGTTTTGGGTTGGAAGGGACCCCTAGAGGTCATCTAGTCCACCCCCCCTGCAGGAGCAGGGACACCGCTAACCAGATCAGGTTGCTCAGAGCCC
>NW_009259877.1:2533915-2551230 GCF_000687185.1 Egretta garzetta | reverse complement strand
AGCAGATGTTGGGGTGGTTGAAGTCCCCCAGGAGTATGAGAGCCTGCGAGCGCGAAGCCTCCCGGAGTTGGAGGAAGAAGGCTTCGTCAGTCGGCTCCTCTTGATCTGGAGGCCTGTAGTAGACACCAACCACCAGGTTCCCTTTGTTGGCTCTCTCTCTGATTCTTACCCATAAGCTTTCGACCTGCTCGTGGCTATTCTTCAGGGACAGCTCTTCACACTGTAATGATTTCTTGATGTAAAGGGCAACGCCTCCGCCCCTCCTTCCTCGCCTGTCCCTTCTGAACAGCCTGTAGCCATCAATAGCTACATTCCAGTCATGGGATTCATCCCACCAAGTTTTTGTAATGGCAATCAGGTCGTAGCTTTCTAGCAGCATGATAGCTTCCAACTCCTCCTGTTTGTTTCCCATGCTGCGTGCGTTTGTACAGAGGCATCTCATCTGAGCTGTCGGCCTTGTCAGGCTTACAGATACTTATTGGAGAGTTACCTACTTCTGAATATAGCAAAGATATTTCATTAGCAGGTACAGACACCCCTACTTCAGGAAGAAATTCTTGCTTCATGTTTTCTTTTTCTTTTCGCTGTTAAATATTTTTTATAATTTCCTAAGAAAAGAAAAAAAAAAAAAAGGACAGAAGAGCTTTAAATCACTTCCTCATCAGTTCAGGGTTACCTCATTCTGAGTTTCTTTTCTAGGGAAATGAGCTGCATAAACTCTAACAAGTCTGAGCTACCCAAGGTGATGACAAATGGAATAAGTAGAAATTCTGGCCAAATTAAGATAATGAAACATTTTGTCATGAATATTTAAGAGTATCTTGACTGGTATGACCCTATCTGGCATGATGATTCTAAGTTTAAACAGTACGAGATGCTTATGGTTTAGTTAAGGAAAAAGCAATCCTGTTCTATTACTCAGCTTCTGCGAATCAACAGTTCAAAGCCTTTTAAGCCAGAGGCTTCATCTAGACTACTGTTTAAACATGACGTCCAGCAATAGATATTGTCCTTTAATATCTGACATGTTTTGTTGTCTTTGGTATACTTCAGCAATGCATTGCACAATGCCGTGATCCTCAGTATAAAAAAAAAGAATTTCCTTTTTTCTATCTTGAGATTTGCTAACTTTTAAGATGTCTTCCCAGTTCTGTTCTGAGAATAAGCATTTCCTGTTCTTTTTCTGCATATGTTTGGGATACGTAGATGACTTTTGTTCTAGAATATTTAGTCTGTGTAGTGAATTTGAAATAATTCACTGGCACAGAATGCCTCATTATCCTTAATTTCTCTTTAACTTTCTAGTGAAAGGATTGTCTTTTTGAGATTGAGTAGCCAGAGCTGTGCATGATAGCCAAGATGTAGAATCACCAGCTACTGTTAACATCACAAAGTTGTTTTCTGATTCATTCTCTGTTCCTTTCCAAATGATTTTTCACATTGTGTTGTCTTTTTGACTGCTGGGGAAAACTGAGATGATATTTTGAAAGATAAGAAACTATGGCTTTGAATTCTCTTTTATAAACGGTAACATCTAGAGTCCATTTCTGTCTATAGGTATGAGTAAACAGGTTTTTAAGGTTGAGACCTTTTAGTGAAAAATAAGTACACCCCTCCAAATTAAATTTCTCTCCACACCACCAAATGATGTCTTAGCTTACACAGAAACATTCAATATGTTTTGTTTGAGATTTCTAAATTGAATTAATCTTAAGTATTGCTTATACTTTTTCAAAGGTATAAAACAGAGTGTTGGTCTTTGCTGCATCAGAATTTCACAATTTCAACTTACATTCCCTGAATTACAATATTTCAATAGAGACATTGTGTATTCAATATTATTTTTTTAGTAATTTAAAGAGCAGAAATATTAGGTATTATTTTGCCATTATAATTCAGTAGGATATTAATTTTTATTTTATAATTTAGCACAATTGCAGAGTGATATCTGAAACAACTGACTTCTTTGATCTGTTTAAGAAAGACAACAGACAATTTCAGGAAATGAAAATGAACTGTATAAACTCACTGCACAATGAAGAAGGGTGTTTTTCCAAGCTGTACATACCTGAATATCTAGAAGTATTGAATCATTATCCAATGCTAAGAAATATATTTGAAAAAAAAGCCAACTTACAAGAAACTGCAGGAGAAGGAATTTTTGTACTATAGGAAATAGCTTTTAGCTAGTGATTAACTCTGTTCAGGTGAATCTCATAACCAGAGAAGATGATTTGGCCAAAGATTAAAAGCAGTCCTCATACAAAGAATAGTATTCAGGCAAGCTTCAATTGAGTTCAGACTGTCTTTCTTATTCCCTGCTTTTAAATCAAAGGTGAGGGCTTGAATACTCAGACAGAAAAGAAATATAAATAAAAAGCACAAGTCTGTGATATTGAAGCTGATTAACCCACCCAATAGGATTTCAAACAGAAGAACAATTGCAAAGCCACTTGTGCTGTGTTTTAAAGAAAATAAACACCCTTAGCTGCCTTGGAAGGAACAGGAAAATAACAGCCAGGAGAAGGAGGCTTCTGAACACAGAAACAAAGTTCAGGGTTTGACAGGTAAATGAGTATTTCTAACGATACACAGTAGCAATGAGGACATCACTCTCATTGCACAGTTCATACAGGAGTTCAGGAACCTGTGGAGGGAGCTGAAGCTGAACAATGACTCTTGAACATTCTCACAAATAAAGGTATAAGGGAAAAGAGCAAAGCCCTTCGTTAAGTGGTAGAGGGGTAAGAGCCTGAATTTAATAAACACAGGGCATCCATTACAGAATATTTTATGGTTCTAATGGATTTTTCTTGTTTCTAACAGCAATTTCCCATCTGATAGATTAGCAAAGACATTAGAAGGCTCTAATTAATCAGAAAGAGGAAGATTGGGGGCAGAGTAGTCATGGTTCCATAACTTCAGTATGCAAAATCTTCATGTCTTCGTACTTGAAAAAACCCAAGCAAAATCAGATAAGCAGATATTTAGTAGTTCTTTATGCCAGTTATAAAGAAAAAGCTGGAGATGCATGTGGGTTCAAAGAAACATGACAAGTTTGATTTAGCTGAATTGTGGCAGAATTTTTCTTACAGTTAGTAGGTTTGCTAGTTACAGCTGGCATACTACTGGGATATAACAGGAAAGGGGAAATTTTAGTTTGCATTACTTCACAGATGATTAGGATCACAAAAACATAAAAATTAAACATGTAACTTTTAAAACAGTTAGTGCTAAAGTTCTCTGAGATATGTTAATATCTAAAGACATGTTAAGAATCTGTCCATTCTGAGAATAATAATTCTGTATATGCTATTCTGCATGAATTACTGAGGTCATTTTTTTGATTGTAGAATGCTATTTCCTTGGAGGTATAAAAAGAATTATTTCTTATAGCAAGTCTTGCATTCAGCAAGGCCAATTCAATAGTGAACTACATTTTGGCAGGCATCAGAGTTAACCACTTGATAAAAATTGTATAACTTCCTAGTTCAAATTGATTAGGATCTTAATCCATATACCTGATGTAAATACATCATGGTAGTTGGTAAATGTGTATGCATTTACATGTATGTAGAATGATAATTTAATTCTAATTGTTTTAATAGGGCACTATAAAATATGAGTTTTACACAACTTTTATCACCAAACTATGAGTTACCTTAGACCACTTGAACTTAAGTTAGGCCAAATAAGTTATAAGATCAGCAAATATTGAAGGTATGAGACAGATATTAACTTGGGCCTCCCAAGGGGCCAAAGTCTAGCAGGAACAGCTTGAGTGTTAAGTAGCAAATCAATTTAACATTTCCTTTGTTTAGACTGAAATAAGATTATCATATCTCACTATTTTATATAAATTAAGATATGCCACTAGGATTAAAAAACATTGCCAAAATTCTGACTGAATTCCTCTGTATTTAAAATTATACTTGCATCAAGGCTTCCCTCTGCAGATCTCAAAATCCTCCTTAAAAGACAATAAAATTTCTGATCCAGTAAACAATTTTTCTATAAGTCTTTAAAATTATCTGTATTTTTGACTTTTGCTTATCTACTTCTCCTGTCTTAACTTGTTCTTTCTTTTCTTCTGTTTGTCCACATTTTGTATCACTGTACCAAATGACTTCGCCATGCCATATACATATTTCTTTATTTTTTATTTGCTCACTGTGCTATGTGCTAAAGTTCTTGAACAACATTCTTTTCATTTTTTACTGTAGAAGTCTTTCTCTTCATAATAAAATTGCTTGAGCCCTAGGGATTTGCAAGGCCATGGTCAACAGAAATGGAAGTCTGTAAGAATTTTATGTTGAGGCACTAGATAAGATTATGATATGTGCATATTGTTTGGTTTTGTGAACATATTTTATATATACATATATATTTAAATATATAGACAACGTCTCTTATGTATGTATATATGCTTTAAAGGACAATTGGTGCTGATCTAGCTGAGTGGAAACAATTACAATGAAAAATTATTTAATAAAAATGATGCATGAATCTTCATGGATTTGTAAATTATATGTTTAAAATGTACATAATAATTTGGGGAAACAGTTAACAAAGCTAGGAATTTTCTATATATATTAAGAACAAGAAAAATCACAGATCATGCATATTCATTGCTAGATACAGAAAACATTTCAGAAACCTTTGATAAATGCTTCAGTGTTGCATATGAATCAAACACAGGCATGTATAGATTCTATACGATGCTGTAGGAAAGAAGTGAGAGACATCATGGCTAAAATGATACATTTACAAACTGTCGTGGTTTAACCCGGCTGGAAACTCAGCACCACGCAGCCGCTCGCTCACTCCCCCCTCCCTCAGTGGGATGGGGGAAAGAATCGGAAAGAAAAAAAAGGTTAGAGCCGAGGGCTGAGATAAAGACAGTTTATTAAGAGAAAATAATAATAATAGTAATAATGAGAATGATAACAGAACCGCGAGCAGTCTCCCCGCGACCGACCGACTGAACTAACCGCCCCCCCCCAAGCATGACGTTCTATGGTATGGAATAGCTCTCTGGTCCGTTTGGGTTAGCTGTGCTAGCTGTGCTCCCTCCCAGCTTGTTATGCACCTGGCCGAGCAGGAGAAGCTCAAAAAGTCCTTGAGTAGTCTGAGCACTACTTGGCAACAGCTGAAAACATCAGTGTGTTATCAACATTCTTCTGGTACTAAATCCAAAACATAGCACTATGCTAGCTACTATGAAGAAAATTAACTCTATCCCAGCCGAAACCAGGACACAAACTAACTTCTCTATATAATGTATGCTAAAGAATCTTAAAAGAGCATCGGAGAATTCTCTGTACCACTAATGTGAGTTATTAACACAGTGTGGAAATCTTAGGAAATGCTGAAGAATAAGACACAGGGTATGACCCTGGGAATTATATACCAGTTGGAATGTCATGTTAGTCCTTAAAATATACTAACTCCCATGTGTTTAAGTGGAGTAACAGATTTTTTTACTTTTGCTGCATTGAATTTCAATTAACCATTGAAACAAGTTGCCCAGAGCTCCTGTAGAAACAATCCTTGGAGGCTTTCATGACCCGACTTGGCAAAGATCTAAGCAACTGGTCTGAATTCGGTGTTGACCATGCTTTAAGCAGAAGGTTAGTCTCAGTGACTAGCCTGAGAATTATTCACCCTTTCTTTATACTTTCTTGCTATTTTGTAGGCTGTGCTGGGGCAGAAGGACATTTGCAAAGTACTCTTCTGGTGAGGAATGACTCATTCAAAACCAAATGCTTAACATGTTCACATGAATGCTTTTGTGGATTGTGGATCATTATGGAACTCTTCCTTAATCTTAAAATAGAAAGCTCTCCTGCTTAATTTTCAAAAACACTTATTGTAATATTTCTTAATGCATGCCTGTTTGGGGTCCTGCCCCCTAATTCTCCATGCACTACACCTCAGATTGGGTACTGCTTGGAAGAGCTAGAAATATCCCATCTTGCTTGTGAATCCCCCCAGGAAGATGTTAATCTTCCACCCCAGGTTTAGTTTAACACTTTCATATCCAAGATGTCTTCTGGTCATTCATCTTTACTCATATGGCTCAAATACCTCTATGTGTCATCACATACTTAACTACCAAAATATTTCTCCTTGTCTCAGTTAGGCATAAAACTCTCATTCCCCTATTGCTCTTGGTAAAGTAGAGCACACGTGCATGTGTGTTTTCCAGGGTGAAGTATTTCTTTAAGCAGATTCTCTCTGAATCATCCTGCTCTTTAATAGTCATACTTAATACCATCATCTCGATAGCATAAATGTACTGATTTAGAAGAGACACAAGCATCTCATTTGTACACCTTCAGGTAAACAGTGGGTTTGTGTGACTGAACTTCAGCACCTCTTTCTGAGATACTGTACAGCATGAAATCAGATTAGATAGTTTCCTTGTGCACATCGGTTTTAAGTGTAAGAAACTTATTTCTTGTAGATGCTGGTTTGTGTGCCTGTTCACAGATATCGTTCACATTCTGGGAAGTGTCTTCAGAGGTCCATAACCATAACTTGTTGTTTTTCTATTTGGATTGTTTATACAATGCAGTCTCTCATTTGCATGTAAAAGTTATATAGCAACATCTCTTTATGCATTGTTATCATTACTGGACTGTTTTGGTTTGGAGCATGACAAATAGAATGAGTTTGCTCAGACTTGAGCCAATGGTTTGGTAAAAGACCTTGTCTAAATCCCCATTAAGAAGAATAAGTGAACACCATAAGGAAGTGTAAGTGTTCAAGGCAGCGAGATAAATCTTCCACTTTTCCTCAGTAACAAAAATATATTTGCTACAGTTCTCCATTAACTCAAGGCAGAGATGGTACTGGCTTATTAATACACACTGGGAATTCATGCAGAGGACACAATTTTTCTTTTCACAGTTAAAAATGTTTTCTTTAATTTCAATAGCACTTGCTGTGCCAAAAGGACTAGACTTTTAAGATATGCATGTCTGTAAATCTTATATATAATTTATGCTGCTATTATCATAAAATCTGGTTAGGTATGAATGCATATCCAGTTAAAATATCTTTGTTCTCATCCCAAAACAGAGCTATGTTAGTTAATTGCATTTATGTTGTCTTTGGTAAGATCAATAGCAGTCTCAATTTACTAACAGAAAACATTAAGTTTCCATGAATATTAAGTAGCATGAATCAATATGGATTTGTAATTAATTACTCATTCTAGAAAAAAGTAACCATAGTTTTAATGTCTTGAAGTGTCTTTCAAGTTCATATAGATGAAATAGTTCTGTTGTGTTTGTGTTTATACATAATGCTACTTATAGGGGGAGGGCTACCAAAATCCATCTCCTACCAGAAATCTTGTATTTTTATGTGCTTAAGGATACGAGACAGAATTATTTAAGTAAGATTGTAGCCCTCCTTTCTATCTATTAGTGAGAGATAAATCATGTAAATAATAGAAAATGACAGAGAGAATTCATATAGTTCAAGAATTTTTTTGTAAGAAATAATTTTCTGGAGGTAACTATGGTGTGGCTGGTCTATATACAGGAGAAGATAAAGGTAGTGTTTATCATATTTCTCTCAGTTTCCATCTAAATAGAAGTTAGTATTGAATCTTGCCTCAAACTAAGAGCTTTTCAGGAAAGGAGTCATTACACAGATTCCAATCAGTCATAGCATTGTAAATCTGGATTGCCTCTATTGAACTCACCAGCGTAACTGGAATTACTGCAGTGCAATTTGGCACATGCAGTATAACAAGATAAAAACCCCGGTGGCATGATACAAAAAAAATATATATGCACATAAAAATCATAACTCTTTCTGTAATGCATTTAGCAGGTCTGCGTAAAGTTCTTTGCAACGGAGTGCGCCAGAGCAGCAGGTTAAATGATATGCACAATGTTTCAAGCTACAACTGCAGGAGCTTATTTTTCTGCAGCTGGTCTTCATATCTGCTCATTGCACAGTAAGCAGAGGTATAGATAGTCTGAGAATCACTTCAGGAACTGCAGGGTATAAGGGAAAAGGTCCTCGTGTGCAAACATCCTGTAAATAATTTTAAATGGTTTAATTAGTTAAAATCACCCAAAAGGTGCTCTTCAATTTTTGTTATAAATCTCTCTCTGAACTTGAAATATTTGGTTTCACCACCACCAAAGTTGAAAAATACTGAGCTAGAACCCAAAGATTTCATAGATTACATTTGTCTTTCAAGAAATGAACTTTTCCACATTAATTCTTGTGTGTGTATATTCAAAATGTATATAGTTGCGTGATAGCATATAAAATATTATTCACGTGAATTAAGATGGTTGCAATTCACAGGAAATGCAAAATGGCAAGTGATTTATAGAGCTTGCCCTTGGACCGTGCTTCCATCAAGTTTTTCATATCACATAATATCTGAATTTATTTTAGTATATGAATGTTGTGACTCAAAAAATCATATTGTTATAATAGTTTCTCTAAGTAAGAAGGTAAAAAGGTCCGTTAACTCATGTGCTCTAGTTCCTGTTAATCACTTTTGTAAACAAAATTAAGTTAAATGAAACCCCTCAATTCAGAGCCTCACATTTGTAAAGATGACACCAAAGAACTGTATGAGTTTTTGTAAATACAATTTCTTCTAGAAAACTATTATGGACTCTGCGTTTTGGAGAGATCACTGAAAAGTGAGACAAAAAGACTCTGCTCCTTGCAGTCTGCTCCTGCAATTTACCAGGACAGTATTTCCTCTTAGCTGTGGGAATCCTGCCTTGAAATTGAGGGAGAAAAGGTACTTTAAATGTATGTACATGAACATTCTGGGGGAAAAAATGCACAGTTCTGAAGAAGTTAACTCTATCTACAGTGATACAAAGGTTTTTGCTAATTCTCTAACTGAAAAAATACATGAACCCCACTAGCCAAATTAAACGCACTCCACCAATAATAAATTCTAGAACATTTACAAACCATTAATTATTAAAAACCATTCTCATAGTCTTGAAATCTGCTGTTCATTACCTCCTGCCCCTGTGCCAAATGCAAATATGCACAATGTTCACTGGAAAGTTGCCAGTATCCCAAACAACTACCCACTTGTTAAATTACATGTGGCATTTTGAAACTGACAGCCTTGTCTCTCCAGTCTGCTTCTAGGAATCTGTCCAATAAAATATGTATTAATTAAGAAAATATTGTATATTGTGTTCTAAACACAGAGCTCTTCATAACAGGGGAGGGAGTAGAACTGAAAGAAGTGGAAAAAAATAAGCTGCTGTGTTGTTTGTGAGGCTGGTGGTACATTCCAAGTGAGGGAGAAATAAGCAGCACCTTATTTCACGTTGTTTAAAAGGAAAGATGTCTATTCACTCAATTTACAGTGCATGTTTGCATCCTCATTTGCACACATGTCGCTCTCCTATCTTCATTAAATACTTTGTATAAATATTTTAGGGTAAAATTTGCCTTTATTACCAGGATATAGGGGCTTTCCTTTAGTTAACATTTACTTCAAACAGTGTACTGATTAACAGAAACTGGTGGAATCAGCTCCTGAATTTTGAAGATTTTTTTTTTTTTGAAAAAAGAAGAAAAAAAAAGTCTGCATACTAAGATATTTGACACTCCTGAGTGGTTTCTCAGTTTTCTCCTATTTGAAATTTCTGGAATTTCAACAGCAAGAGACAGAATTTGCAGTTTTATAAAAGTTTTGGTTGTGTGTGTCGTGTCTTCTTTCACCCCACCCCTCCACCCCTGGGAATAATTAACATTTTTTTAAAGGTTTAAGGCCATTATGAATAAATTACCTTTTAAATTTACATCGCACTTTTGAGCAAAATGTGATGTTTTCAATAAATCCAATAAAACGAGAGTAATTGGCTTGCTCAAGTATTCTGTTTCTGATCATCATGATGGCCTAGAAAAACAACCTAATGAGAGAGACTAAAACCTTCACTCCAATCATTGTCAGATTTTGGAGAAGTTTGCATGTGGACTTTGTGCATCTGAACTTTTTGCTGCTTTTTCCTTAACAAGCCTAAGCTTTGTTAGCCTATATGTGGTAAAATAGGAGGACCTTTAAATGCATTGCATGTATACCAAGGCTGTGGAAAAACTTTGCAGTTCCTGAAGTTACATGCAATGAGATTGATGCAACATTAGACATATAAAGTTGGAAGTTAGATTAGTTATTGAGCTACCTGCAGGTTGATACCATCTATTTAACTGTGACTGGACAGTATGACTGACAATCACATATATCCTCATATCACACCAGAACTAGTTCAATACCTTAAGCATAAAAATTCTGCTGTCCTTGAACTCACTGTTAAGACAAAAAAGCTAGTATTGGTGGGGAGGGCTTTTTTTTTTTGCTTTTTTTTTTTTTCTGAATGACAGATAACCTCAGCTGCAGAGGGATGATTGTACTGGCTTTGAAGAATAATGGGTGCATGTGTCCCATGTCAGGAGATCACATGAAAAGTTATGTCTTACAATCATGATGGTCCAGGTGGTCTATATAAACATGCTATTAAGCTTGTGGACTTGCCCCAGCCCACACCTGTTATCCTAAGACAAAAGTGACATGGCTTATCCCTGTTCTACTCCTAATCCTGAGAAGAAGGCCTGCATATGGGTATTAACACAGTGAATAGTTAACATACTGCAAACCCACTTCCTAACTTGCCATTTCAAACTTGCTCATGTTAGAAAACTTGGGATAATATTGAAACTGTTAAGACATTATGGTTTAATAATGCATTCCAAATTAGTTTTTGGCCATGTTTTCTATGACAGATTCAATGGCTGAGTTGCAGGCACTTTTAATATTGCATTCCAAGATAGTTATCAGCCGTGTTTTCTGTCACAGATACAATGGCTTAATTACAGTCACTTTTTTAAGCAGCATTTTGTCTACATATTGCAGTCTGTGTACAGTAAAGGAGAGGGTAGTGTCCTACTCTGCATCTTCAGGAAAAGAAAGCCTACTCACTGCATAAATTCATGGATAATAAAGGAGTTACTACCGTGTGTTTCTCAAGCAGTTGCATTTTCATACTGTTTTATATAACTAGCTTACAGATTTTTTTATCCTTCTTTAAATACACTGATAAATATAAGCTTACATAACATACAGAAACAAAGCAAATATCTTTCTGAAAATGCTGTGTCATGATGTGCTATTTCTTGCTGAAAGCAATTTTTTAATTACAATGAATGATACTTGGGAGATAGCTTTATTATCAAGTACAAGTTGATTTCTTTCAAATAAATTCCTTTGTGGCAAAACAAACATATTTCAAAATCTTTCACCAAATAAAAGACTATCTGAAAATTAGCTCAGACAGATTCCAACCAGGAACTGTCACAAATTACTACCGTGATCAAGAGGATATAGTTAAGTGAAGTGAATCTCTGGTTTCAAATAGGAATTCTAACTTTTTCACATGTAAGTTTTCTTGGCTATGTCTGAAAAAAAGAAAAATTTGGCTTTCACATTCTGATCTTTTACTAATATTTTAATCCA
The DNA here is from genome assembly GCF_000687185.1 of Egretta garzetta. NCBI lineage: Eukaryota > Metazoa > Chordata > Aves > Pelecaniformes > Ardeidae > Egretta > Egretta garzetta. The sequence continues at coordinate 2,539,712 of NW_009259877.1, read as the reverse complement.
TAAAACTCTCAAGAGAAGTACAAATGGTTCAGACTGGTTGAAATATTGGGCAGACAAACTAAAGAATATCAAATATAAAGCATAATGTTTTTGCTAGTGACCAATGGAGTGTGAGCTCGTGATTTTCTGCAAACAGCCGTGCTTCTAAAAAGACACACAATCATGAAGCTCTCTCTTCATCCTCTTCTTCACTGAAAGGAGAACCCAAGGGAAGGCAGGTGCCTTTCTGTACCCTACTGGCTGCTGTCTGCCATAACAGCATAAGTAAGATTTTAGTGAAAGAATAAGCATGTAGTTAGCTGCTGTTCAGAAGGAAACATATTCATTTTAAATTACATTATTACCAAAAAATAGTCCAGCTATATGGCAGTGTGAAGCTCCACACTCGGATTTTCTTTGTTCTTAACAGGGGTGGAATGTCATGAGTTGAATGTTTTTGCTATCTAAGCTAGTATTCAGTTCATTCAATCTTCATACAGCTCCATGTAGAAGATCATACTCTGGACATAACCAGAGCAGGGCAATGAACTTGGAGAAATTTACAGATAGGCCAAGTCAAAGATCAAGTAGAGATAAGAATTGAGAGAGCTGTGAAATATTCTGAATGGCAATTAGGAAAACTAGTGCATGGAATTTTTTCCTTAAAAACCCCATTCTATAAGCTACTTGGTTTTAATTGTTCATTTTTGCTATCAGTAATTTACTGAGCAAGCAAGATTAAGTATAAACAAGACTAGAATTTTCATAGCTTACATACAGTTTGTGTTTGACAAATTATATGTATTGCATGTGAGTGCGTGGTGAAAGGGACAAACTAAAAATGCTAATATTGCAACTATAACTTACATATTCTTTTCTTTCCTCTCATTAATTTTATAAATAAAAATTGTTCAGCTCTAGTTCCAGTACAGAGTAGAATTTTTTTAATGGTAAATTAATTAATTTATGAAAAATAATGTAAAAGGGAAATGTATCTTTTATAAAATAGTGGTATTTCAGTAATCTTTTTTTTCCCCTGAAATGTTTTAAAAACTCATAGTTGCTGAATGTTGTAAGTTAAATTAATGTTTTCTGGCAGGTTTTGTATGTGTCATTTAAACTACAGTATTAAATAATTACATTAGCTTATTTTATTTACTACATGTTGTGTAAAGTATGATTAGAAAGAAACACTGACAACTTTTTATTTGGGCGGTGTTTTCTTTTTTCTTATTGACAAGTTTTGTTCCATTGGGCATCTTCTTTTCCCTGATAAAAAAATATCCAGTTTAATGACTGCTTGGTCTCCCTCAGTTAAAAATCTACATTTTTGGGCCTGATCCAAAAAGAAGTGAAATCAATGAAAATCTTTCCATTTGTTTCAGAGGGCTTTGAGTCAAGCATTTAGCTAAGCAGCTGTTTGGTACTTTTAAGCAGTATAAATTGCTCTTTTGGATGATATGCTTTTTTCTGTACTGTACAGCTACTCTATGTAGTTTTTGAGTTTAATAATATGTCTCTTTGCAGGTGACATTCTCCAATGTCATCATGTGTACCTGATCTGAATGTAACTTGTAATAGGGATAATTGTTAAATGTGATAACTAATTTGACTGAAGTAAAAAACAAGGCTGTCAAACCAGAAATGTTAAATAATCCTGTTTCCAGGAAGCAACTAACACTGGTGACATTGTAATTTATTCCTGTAAAAAGCTATGATGAAAATGAAATATCTCAAATACAAATTCAGATGATTCATGTCAAATGCCATCTTTAAAATAGCGTCAGGATAAATGAAAAATGTAATGTCATTTACAGCCATCTCCACACAGTTCTGCCATTAGAAAAACAGTTGTGGTTATAAATAGCTGTTTTTACACAAAGCCAATACTGTATGTGAAACAGACAATTTAAGTTTTCTCCCATCAAAAATAGTCCTTGCATACAGTACACCAGGCAGAAATTTTAAAATGCAACAGGAATACACTCAAAAGAGTAACAATACCTCCATTCTTGAAAAGACATTGTAGCAGGAGAACATTATGTTATCATGTTGCTAATAACACTATTGTTCTCCAAATGATGTGCTATCCCAAATGATCCTAAATGAGACAGACTATTGGCCTAATGCTCCATGGGGTAATAGTACATTGGCTAGCATAAAAGTTTTGTCACATTAGCATAGTACTACTCTCCAGAAACGGGAACGGTTGAGTCATAAATTGTGCATATGGCCTCATTCTGCTGTAGTTCTGTACAGGCACTGTATTTCCTCCCTTCTGCTTTTGAATGTGGGTTGCCTTTCTCTTGCCATACCCCATTTATTTACTATCCTCTCCAAACTTTTGGCATGAAATTGCATAGCTCTTAGAAAATGCACTGCCTATATTGCAAATTTTAGTCTTTTTCATGATCAAATACTTCAGACATTACATACTATGTTGAGTATTAATCTCCTGCACCCACTGAAATAATGATATTCTTAAACTATGATATCCTTAACCAATGTTTGCAATTAAGAGGTCATGCAGAACATTGTTCTGTCCAGCACATTATGGTCTGGGAAATAAACTGTTCCTTTAATTGCCTAATAGAGTTAAACAGTCATTTTATCTTAAAAATCAATGACCAATGTAATTTTAACTTATGAGGGTGCTTCTGAAATTCTGAAAGACCTTTCGGGGGCTTCATGCTTAATTTTAACCTACTCAGTGGGAAATAAGATAATTTAATTCAGCTGATTTAACAGTGATTTTTTTGTTGTTTTACAACGTTACTGGATGTTAGTAAAATGACTGTCTAAGCCCATCCTGCAAAAGAAGGTTGAAATGTCAGTTTGGCTTACAGCTAAGGTGAGTTTCCCTTCTTTGCCTTATACCTTAAATGCAGAATCACACACAGGATCACAGGGTGGCTGAGGCTGAAGGCACCTTTGGAGATCTTCTAGTCCAACTCTATACTCAGAGCAGGGCCAGATAGGACAGCTTTCTCAGGGCTGTTTTCAGTTGAGTATTGACAGTCAGCAAGGATGGAGGCTCCACAACATCTCTGGGCAGACTGTTCCGGTGTTCACCCATATTAAAAATGCATTTTCTTACATTCGGACAGAACTTCCTATGTTTCAGTTTGTGTCCATTTCCTCTCGTGTTGCTGAGCACGGAAGAGAAGAGCCTGGTTTTCCTATGTTTCAGTTTGTGTCCATTTCCTCTCGTTGTGTTGCTGAGCACGGAAGAGAAGAGCCTGGTTCTGTCTTCCTTACTCCCCCAATGGGGTATTTATATACATGGATAAGATCCTCCTGAGCCTTCTCTCCTCCATGCTGCACAATCCCAGCTCTCTCAGCTTCTCCTTACACGCCAGATGCTCCAGTCCCTTAGTCATCGACACACTAAAGGAAGGGCTGTTTCATATGGTATTTCTATATAGTATCACCATAAATGCTGGCATGAAAATGAGAAAGGGTCAGTCACTCATACACTATTTCAGCAGTGTCAGTACCAGTCCTGGTATGACAGAAGTATCACGTCACATGTATTATTCAAAAATAACGTATTTCCAGACCTATATTCATTCCTGCATGACCTACTTTCAGCAGCAGCTCTTATTGCAGCAACAAGATTCAGATCTATGAGTAGCTCATACTGCAACTTAGTTAAGTGCCAGCTTCTCATAATCACACAGAACACAAGCAGCAAAATTAAATGTCATTGTTGTGGTATTCTGGTGTATTCATACCAACATATATTTTTTCTTCTTGTCCATAGCAAAGGCTTTGATCTATCTGATTCACTAAGAAAATTAAAGTTGATAGGCATAATTATTGAAGTATCTCCTAGCAAAAAAGGAAAAAATGGAACTGAAATCTGTGGCCATGAAAAAGTTGAAAATAACTAAAATCTCAAGAACTGCAGCTTGTGTAACACAGATTAGGAAGAACTCACAATAAAAAAATTTTATTTTGGTTAGATGAATAGAAATGACTGACTCATTTCATGACAGTTTTCAAACTCAGCTTTGTGAGGGCTTTATGGTTTTGATTTTCTGTTCTGTTCCCTGTTTGTTATAACAATGTAAAAGAACTCAGGGCAGATGGGAATCCACTAGAAACTAGGTAAATGGTTTCTGAGAGTATTCTTCCATCTGTTTCTATTTTCTTCTATACAGTGACTTCGTTCACTCTCTTTAAAGGCTATCCGAATAAGAAGGAACAAATTTTTTTTAACTGTTCTTAGAAGGAGATATTTTTTCCTTTGGTCCAAATCCAAAATCTGCAGATCCCTTCCTCAACAACTGCAAGAAAAGACACAATTGGGGCATCAGTATTTTCACTTTTTTAAAATAAAAAATCATTTATGTAATCTTTTCTATTACTGCTTTCCTACACTGGTAAAATATATATTGAAAAAAATACTGATCATACTGCTGAAATGCATTACACTTACAAAAGGACATGGGGCACGTTTGTCCTATAAACTTTTTCCTTGAACCTTTGTTTTCATGCCATGTAGATGGATATGGCCGCTGAATATACCATTAACATTAATTAAATTTTGTTAAAATGGCTGAAGAACTTACCATACCACTTCAGTATGGACTGAAGAAAAGTGCAATAGTGCACTGTAACTTACATATACAGGGACTAATACTCAACACTTTCCTAATAGTAGTAAAGACAGTAACAGTTTAAATGTCTTAAAACTACACACCTCTTGTATTTGATGGAAATTTCCAAAATGAAGCTAAAAAACCCCTTAAATGAATCATAAATTTGTTCTTCAGAACCTTTGGGTACTTCTGGAAGTTTTCTTCTAATATAGATTTCTTTCATAATTTAACATTTTCTCAAATACTTTACATCAAATGATCCAATACTATCAGGGGAACAAAAATAGGTAACTTTTCAATTTCTTACTGCTATGACTTCATGGTGTGTGTGTATGTATATAGTATCATGTCTCCTTCTAGAATGAAAAGGTGCTATTCTGTTCTCATGGTTTTGTCACTACATCGAAAAAACCCTGAACAATCAAACACTGCAAATGCAAATGTTGGGGTTTTTTTTCAATGCAACTGATGCATTTGCTGCTATTTTTAAGGCTGAGTGCACAGGGTAGTCTAAAAAGTTTAAATCCATTATACTTAATGAAGTGTGTGAATTTATAGGTTTTCTGTAAAGTCAGTCAGGTGAGTGAAGGTAATACAGTATAAAAACCTAACAAATATTCTAGATTGACCTCCTCTTGTGGCTTAATGTGATATATAGCACTACAATCTAAGATTAAGAATACTAAAAAAACCCAAAAGCTTTTAAATAAAAGGTAGGAAAATCTCTGAAAATTCAACATATTCTGTAAAATGTTAAAAGAGAAAGAGACATTATTTTTCCTGTAAAACTACATCATCTGGCACAGTGTATGGCTACATGGGCCATTTTACCTTTTCATTAGGTGAATATTTAGACAAAATGTCCTTTAATACACAGAAATAGACATCTTTATTTTTTGAGGGGATAGTTACTGAACACTAGTTATAATGTCATAACCTAGCTGTAGCATCGAGGGATGTTTAGTTACACATAGACTTACTGAATTATTCTTTCCTTAGATAGTGTTATGGTAGGCTAGAAAAAAACTAAGTGTGGCTATTAAACAGATTTTTTTTTTTAAGTGGACAAATTATTAGAAACTGGTGTATTGGATTTGTGTGGCAAGGCTTTGGTAGCGGAGGGTCCTACATGGGTGGCTTCTGTGAGAAGCTGCTGGAAGCTTCCCACATGTCTGACAGAGCCAGTGCCAGCCAGCTCCAAGACAGACCCACCA
>NW_009259877.1:2531445-2533839 GCF_000687185.1 Egretta garzetta | reverse complement strand
GGGCAGGTGGTGCCCCTGCAACGGGGAAGCAGATCCCCACCTTCAGCCCGTGGAGGACCCCACACTGGAGCAGGTGGATTCCTGAAGGAGGTTGTGACTCCATGGGAAGCCTGGGCTGGAGCAGGCTCCTGGCAGGACCTGTGGCCCTGTGGGGAGAGGAGCCCAGGCTGAGGCAGGTTTTCTGGCCAGGCTTGTGACCCTGCGGGGGACCCATGCTGGAGCAGTGTATTCCTGAAGGACTGCACCCCATGGAAGGGACCCACACTGGAGCAGTTATGAAGAACAGTAGCCCATGGGAAGGACCCACGTTGGAGAATTTCATGGAGGACTCTCTGCCATGGGAGGGACCCCACACTGGAGCAGAGGAAGAGTGTGAGGAGAAAGGATTGGTAGAGACAACATGTCATGAAATGACTGCAACCCCCTTTCCCAATCCCTCTGACATGCTCAGAGTGAATGAGGTAGAGAAGCCATGAGTGAAGTTGAGCCCAGAAAGAAGGGTTGGACAGAGGGAAGGTGTTTTAAGATTTGTTTTTATTTCACATTATCATGAAGCAATCACCACCCTCAGTCAAAATTTGCCTTTTGTAGTGCTACATAGAATGCAATAGCTAGTCTTTCTGCCTTGGTTGTGGAGCTCTATCATAGCGAAGTCAATTCGCATGCAGCATGAGAGCTATACTACCTTAAATGATAATTAAGACATCATCATAAGAGTTGAGTGGGGCTTCAGTACATACTAGTGCAATTCCTGGTCTGCATATACAATTTCACCTTCTCAGTTTTGTCTGTACTGCTTTTTGCTGAAAGGTGCCTTTAGTAATGTGGCCTGGATGTAGGTTTTTTTGATTACAGTGCCGAGTGTTAAGTTACCAATAGACATATATACAGATATATGTCCATTGTCCATACATATATATATATATACAGATATATGACCATTGCCTATACATATATATATATATGTAGATAATGTAACATCTATTCTGAGTACCAGTTCACAAATTTGACACCTGTCCGGCATACCATTCCAACTCTCCCTAGCAACACACCAACTCTTTGCAGTAACAATCCATCTGTCTGTGTTACCAATCCAACTGTTCACAAGAAAACCCAAAATCCTTCCAGGATCAATCAATCTCAGTATCCTGCCAAGCTGTTTTCCCCTCCATGTTAAAATGACACAAGTTCTTATGCAATAAACTACTGTTTTTTTAAAGGGCTAAATCTGTTGTGGTCCACTGGTCTTCAGACAGTCATGGAGCTCGATGTTTAGTTACAAAAATTAAGTAACTAAAAAGGACACAGGAAAAGCAATTAAAGTTTAACACCTGTGCCAGATAAAACAGAATAATGTTTTTTAGAAATCATATACTCTTACAACGCCTTCAACACTGGGCACATCTCCATATGGGAGTATAATGCATAACTTTGAACTGAAATTGAAAGGAAGATAATTTTCTGCAATCACAGAGCACATTTTACACTAGAAAATATGCAGTATTTCTTTGGGTGAGTGCTGAGTACTTCATATATATTGCAAAATTCTAAATGTAATTATCTGTATTCAGCTCTCTCTCTCTCTCTCTCTCTAATGCTATGAAAATAACCATTTATGCATGTCATTTACCCTATTTCCAGTCTTATTTATTCTGTCTTTAAGCTCCAGTGACTCTGTGGTTCCCTGTGTCATTTTTCTTTATCTCAAAATACAGGATCACAGAATAATTCCAATGCATATCTTTGTTTTCTATGGTCCCAAAGGATAAATGAGACTGTTGGAGACCACAAAAGATCTCTAGACCACCCCAGAGCCAAAGGGGGACCAGCTATGAGGTGAGACCAGGATGTTCACAGCTTGATCCTGTTGTGACTTTAAATCCTCCAAGGACAGAGACAGCACAGATTTCAGAGCAATCTGCTCTACTACCTCACTGTCCTCACGAAGAAAAATTTTCTCCTTATATCCAGTCTGAAACTGGCTTGTTTCAATGTACATCTGTTGTTTCTTGCCCTTCCTCCTTGCACTTCTGTGAGGAGCCTGACTTCATCTCCTTGATGACCCTTGCATCAGCTGTGGCATCTGTTAGGTGCACCAAACATGGCCCTTCCCCAGGTTGACCTAGCCCAGCTCCCCCAGTCATCTTACAGGGCAAGTGGTCCAGCCCTGACCACCTTAGAGGGCTTCCACTGAGCTCCATCTGGTTTGTCCTGTATTTCTTCTCAGAAAATATGGGAAAAGCTGGATGCAGTATCTATATGTCCTCTGACGAGTGCCATATAGAGGGAGTCAAGCCACTCCCCTAATCTACAGGCTGTGCCACTGCTCATACAGCCCAGGAGGTTGTTGGCTTCCTTTGCTGCCAGCACACACACCATGGGCTCACATTCATC
>NW_009259877.1:2526303-2531426 GCF_000687185.1 Egretta garzetta | reverse complement strand
TCAGGGCCTTTCCCACAGAACTGTTTCATGGCCTCTCCATCCCCAGCCAGTGCTGTTGCAGGGGCTGTTTTTTCCCTGTTGTGGGAAAAGTTTCTTGGGATTTGGAGAGCTTGTCATTTGTCCCTGCTGAATTTCATCATGTTCCTGATGGTCCATTTGTTCAGCCTGTTTGGAGCCCTGTCCTTGAGTATATTGACTGGTACCCCTAATCTGGCATAATCTGAAAAGTTGATGAGAGTGTGCTCTGTCACCCCCTGGTCATCGTTTACAGAGAAGTTAAAGGGGAAAGGTGCAAAATCCTGTGGTAGTCTATTTATCACCGGCATCCAGGTAAAGTATGACCCATTAACCCCTTCTGAGCCCCATCATCCAAACATATTTGATCCATCTGGTTGTCTAGCCACGCAAACTGTAACATCCCGACTTCAACATCATGGACGACAGAGTCAAAATCTTGCTGAAGTCTATGCAAATAACATCCACTACTGTTCATGTATCCATAAAGCCATTTGTGGTCTGGTACTGGTGGACAACCAGCTGAATATGAGCCAGCAGTGTGCCCAGATGGCAAAGAAGGCCAATAGCATCTTGGCTTGTATCAGGAATAGTGTGGCCAGCAGAAGCAGAGAAGCGATCGTCCCCCTGTATTCGGCACTGGGGAGGCTGCATCTTCAATGCTGTGTTCAGTTTTGGGTCCTTCACTACAAGAAAGACATTGAGGCACTGGAGAGTGTCCAAAGAAGGGCAACAAAGCTGATGAGGAGTCTGGAACACAAGTCTTATGTCCTTGCTGTAGTGAGATGGGAGTCGGCCTCTTTTCCCATGTAACAAGCAATAGGGTGAGGGGAAATGGCCTCAAGTTGTACGAGGGGAGGTTTAGGTCAGACATCAGGAAAAATTTCTTCACTGAAAGGGTTGTCAGGCTCTGGAATGGGCCGCCCAGGGAAGTGGTTGAGTCCCCATCCCTGGAGATATTTAAGAGATGGGTAGACGAGGTGCTTAGGGACATGGTTTAGTGGTGGGATGGCAGGATTAGGTTGATGGACGGACTTCATGATCTTAAAGGTCTTTTCCAACCTAAACAATTCTATGATTCTATGATTTTATCATAGAAAAATCCAGTTTGGTTAAGCACGATTTACTCTTGGTACATTCATGCTGGTGACTTCCAGTTACCTGTTTAACTTCATGTGCCCAGAAATGTGTGTGCTCCATGAGGACTCATTCCATGATTTTCCCAGGAACTGAATGAGGCTGACCATCCTGAAGTTCCTGGGGTTAACCTTTTGGCCTTTTTTGAAGAAGGTGGTGACATTTGCCTTCCTTCAGTCAACAGAGACCTCCCTTTTCTTCTCAAAAACTATGAAAAAAAACTGAAACCAAATTGCTATTTTTCAATCTTTTTGAACATTTGCCATTGAGTACATATTTTATTTTGTTGAATAACAATAGAAACATTGAAATTATGTATCTCTTCTGGAGGTGGCTTAACATTTGATTTCAGATGAAGTTGTGTTCATTTTCATTGTGCGTAAATTCCTCTAGGTATGAATTACTGATACAAAATTTCTGGCTACAAAATATATCTTGGAAATCTTCAAGCGGATTATTGTGTTAGGTCACTGCCAAATGTTCTGTAGCTTTTAAAATGTCAGTGGAAATTAGAGATGTATGGACATTAAAGTATGAACCAACTTAGCTGAGGAATTCTTGAATGATTCTAAATTAACCTGCTCTTCACTCAAAGGAAATTCAGGCAGTGTTTCAAGTGAACAGTCTAAGATTATTCATATGAATTAGTAATGTAGGCCTGAGTACACAAATTTGCTAATTGCAATTAGAAAACAGTAGTAATTAAATACGTTTCCTGAGAGTTTAGAAACTATTTTTAAACAGTTTCTATTGCTCTCATTATGACAATTAATCTAAAGTTCAGTTAAATCATATTCTTTATGTAACAGGTCTTATAAGAAAAACACCTTATTGAAAATAATTAAAATTATGGGAAAAAAGCCAACACAGCATATGTTACTTTCCTGTCTAGACTGTTGTACATTAACTGTCTTTTAGATCAGTCCTTAAATAAATATGTCTGGATGACTTTTAAATCCCATTCACATGTACAAGAAGATGGCTTTTTACTGGTTTTTGTAAGCAGAAAACTTTTTTTAGTCTCTCTTCTGCTGGTACTATCAGCATTCAGTGTCTAGAGTTCCTACTTTCTGACCTCATGCTCAAAAGCCTCAGCAGCTGGGAAAGTAAGGTGGGGGTAGGTTCATTTCTTGTGAATGAATTTTTGAGGTGCCTGTAAAGAACACTGGCAACACAGAAAAGCTCTAATACAAGATTTTCTACTCTTGCTGCTGAACAGTGTTAATACGTGAGTTTTGTGCTTTATTTTGCTTTACTGATGTATGAAACCCAGTTTTATTTATGCTTATAGCACAAGTAGCACATCTTATTGGTCCTACAGGCTTTTAAAAATAGCCATCTCCTTGTAAAACCTTCTGTGAAAATCAGGTCAACTCTATTTCTGATGTCCAAATCAGCACTGAGATGCAGGGGATAATATGCTTCTTGTCCTTTAAGCAAGTTGTTCCATACATGCACATGTATTTGTTTGTATTACTGTACTTTTTTCCAGTGCCAACATATCCTTAAGAGGAATTAGCATGTTAAAAAATGGATCATATGTAATATGTAGTGGGTTAAAATATAATTTGAATGCAAAAAAGAGCAATACTAAATCTGAGATAACTAATCAAATGATTACTGATATTATAAGTAGGTCTCTAGATATTCTTGGCATTTTATTACTTAGAAAAATTCCAGTCTGGAGAGGTAATCTAATAGTCCTGGTCAGTAAAATCCAGCTCTCAACAGATGTCCTTATTCAGATGAGTTGCCCTGTAAATTCTGAATAATTAGATTGTACATGGTTGGCTTGAACTTCTTTGCTTGGTGCAAAGAGCTGACTCGCATCTCTTCAGGTCATGTGAACTTAATTTGGGATCTGTAATGTAATGGAGGATAGGCTTTGTGCACAATTCACATACCAGAATAACAACAGGGGATTCGTAGGGGTGAGAGGACTGAACGGATGAAAGCACTGCTGTATTACAGACTCCCACTTTAGACCTAATTTGGAGACAGAATTTCACCTTTTCAACTCTTCCCTGCATTTAGTCGCAAAGCACAATTGCTCAGGCCTTATACATGTCACGACTTTGGCCCTGAAGTCATAAGCAGAAATGTCGCAGTTAGTCAACCTAAAATGTGTATACACCACTTAGGAAAATGTTTAAAAACAAGTAAAACTAAGTGCTGAGTATTCAGAAGTTGGCTACCGTGTTAAATTGATGAGACAAAATGTGTTACAGAGTCTCATGGGAAGCAAAAGAGGAAAGAGCTGTAGATCTAATACTGCAGACCTATTCCCCTCCCCAGAACGCCATAGAAAGCAACACAAAGCAGTGATGTCTAATTTTCCATGTTCAGCTTTACAGGTGTTTATATTAATTATTTTTTTAATCTTTTATAGTAATTGAAGAAAAAAAGTGATACCATAGTTATATTTCCCTTGCTTGCTTGCTTTCTTCTACAATGAACAGACGATGTTAGTGTTTCGCATGCCCCTGTCAATTATTGAATTACTATATGGTTTTAAAAACTAGATAGTGGCAGACAAGGAAAGATGATGTAAGAAGGAAAGGAAAGGTAAACAGAGGAAAAAGAAGAGAGCCAGTGACCCAGAAATATAGCCTGATTTTATACATTGAAGAAAACACAAGCAAAATAAATTTCCTACCACAGGCAAAATTTAAGTGTGACAAATAAAATAGAGCAAAAATAAAAGATCCCATGTTATACTGCATTTCCTATATGTTGTCAGGTTATTTTCTATCTTTATGATGAAATTACAAATAAATGCTATAATAATTGTGTTTTGTATTAGTGAACATGTATGCTATTTATTTAGTTAGTTTTATATTAGAAAAGGGTCTGGATGAAGAAATATTTTCCATTTGAGATCCATTTCACATCTCATCTTTATAATCAAACTGACTTGTCTCATGGCATTAGATGGAACATACATGGGTACTAGAGGACAGAGAAAGAGGAGAAAATTGGAATAAAATTTCACAGGGAAGTCTAATGAAATTAAGTAAAAGAGTTTGAGTGGTTTATCTGAAAAAAAACAATAAATCTTTTTCTGAAGCTTTGATTTCTCTTTGTCCTGATTAGATATATCTTGTGAAAAGCTCATCAAAATAAATATTTGGTATATATTTTTAAAATTACAAGAACATTCTTTATGATAATGAAAAGGAAGCATTTTGAGCTTTAAAGTATGATGCAAATTACTACACTTAGCCTACAGCAAAACATTCTGCATCAAAGAGCTGTTCTAGCTGAGGCAATAGTCAATGTCTAAAAAGAAATAATGAATGCAGAAAATAAAGCTTGAATTTTAATTCTCACAACATGTGGAAACCTAGATAGTTTTATCTGTTGAGTTGTATTCTTGTCCTTAAATCCAGACCAAACTTTAGTCTTTGATCATGATGCAGCTCATAAACCTATAGTTCACAACTCTGGCAGGCCTGGAAAAACAAACCAGAAACAATGAGAAGTTGTCATTTTCATAGAATCATAGAATAGAATCATAGAATCATAGAATCACTTTGGTTGGAAAAGACCTTTGAGATCATCGAGTCCAACCCTTAACCTAACCCTGCCATCCCACCACTAAACCATGTCCCTAAGCACCTCATCTATCCCTCTTTTAAATACCTCCAGGGATGAGGACTCGAACACCTCCCTGGGCAGCCCATTCCAGAGCCTGACAACCCTTTCGGTGACGAAGTTTTTCCTAATGTCTAGCCTAAACCTGCCCTGGCGCAACTTCAAACCATTCCCCCTCGTCCTATTATCTGTTACCAGGGAGAAGAGGCCGACCTCCACCTCCCTACAGCCTCCTTTCAGGTAGTTGTAGAGGGAGATCAGGTCTCCCCTCAGCCTCCTCCAGACTAAATAACCCCAGTTCCCTCAGCCGCTCCTCATAGGACTTGTGCTCCAGACCCCTCACCAGCTTGGTTGCTCTCCTCTGGACATGTTCCAGC
>NW_009259877.1:2509318-2525981 GCF_000687185.1 Egretta garzetta | reverse complement strand
TTGGCCTTCTTGGCCACCTGGGCACACTGCTGGCTCATATTCAGCCGGCTGTCAACCAGTACCCCCAGGTCCTTTTCCACCGGGCAGCTTTCTAGCCACTCTTCCCCGAGCCTGTAGCGCTGCATGGGGTTGTTGTGACCAAAGTGCAGGACCCGGCACTTGGCCTTGTTGAACCTCATGCAGTTGGCCTCAGCCCATCGATGCAGCCTGTCCAGGTCTTTCTGCAGAGCCCTCCTCCCCTCAAGCAGATCAACACTGCCACCCAGTTTGGTGTCGTCTGCAAATTTACTGAGGGCACACTCAATCCCCTTTTAATGTTCAAATGGATGTAGTGGGCTCAGTTCTGAAATTACACATTTTTATAAAAATGAGAAGTTTACCTAAAAGAATCACAAAATCACAGACTGGCTCAGGTTGGAAGGGACCTCTAGAGGTCACCTGGTCCCACTCCAATACTCAAGTAGGGACACCTAGAGCTGGTTGCCCAGCTCCGTGTCTAGATGGCTTTTGACTATCTCCGAGGAGGGTGACCTGACAACCATTCTGGGCAACCTGCATCACTGCTCGGTCACCATCACAGTAAAAAAGTGTTTTCTTATGCTCAGGCAGAGTCTCCTATGTTTCAGTCTGTGTCCATTGCCTCTGGTCCTGCCATTGGGCACCACTGAAAAGAGCCTGGCTTTTTCATCTTTGCACCCTCTCTTCAGGTATTTACATACATTGATGAGATCAGTCTCATCCAATCTCAGTCCTTTGCCAGAAGGATGGGATGTCATCCAGAGAGACCTGGACAGGCTGGAAAGGTGGGCCTGTGTGAACCTCATGAGGTTCAACAAGGTCATGCACCTGGGTCAGGTAACCCCCAGTATCAATACAGGCTGGGGGAAGAAAGGATCGAGAGCAGCCCTGCCAAGAGGCACTTTGGGGTACTGATGGATGAAAAGCTGGATATGAGCTGGCAATGTGTGCTGGCAGCCCAAAAGGCCAACTGTACTCTGGGCTGCATCAGGAGAAGCGTGGCCAGCAGGTAGAAGGAAGTGATTCTATCCCTTTACTCTGCTCTGGTGAGACCTCACCTAGAGTACTGTGTCCAGCTCTGGAGCCCTCAGCACAAGAAGGACATGGAAGTGTTGGAGCAGGTCCAGAGGAAGGCTACTAAAATGATCCGAGAGCTGGAGCACCTCTCCTATGAGGACAGGCTGAGGGAGTTGGGCTTGTTCAGCCCGGAGAAGAGAAGGCTGTGGGGAGACCTGATTACGGCCTTTCAGTGCTTAAAGGGGGCCTATAGGAAAGACAGGGAAAATTCTTTTAGTAGGGCCAGCTGTGACAGGACAAGGGGTAATGGTTTTAAACTGAAGTAGGGTAGGTTTAGACTAGATATAAGGAATAAATTCTTTACAATGAGGGTAGTGAAACACTACATTTCCTAGAGACATAGTGGAGGCCCCATCCCTGGAAACATTCAAGGCCAGGTTGGACGGAGCTCTGAGCAACCTGATCTGGTTAGCGGTGTCCCTGCTCACTGCAGGGGGATTGGACTAGAAGACCTCTAGGGGTCCTTTCCAAACCAAAACATTCTATGATTCTGATTCTATGATTCTATGATATCCCCCCTGAACTTTGTCTTGTGCAGGCTGAGCAGTTCCAGCTTTCTGAGCCTTTCCTCATAGGAGAGATGCTCCAGCCCCTTAATCATCTTTGTGGCCCTTTGTTGGACTTTATCCAGTATGTCCATGTCTCTCTTGTACTGAGGAGCCCAGAATTGGACACAGTACGCCAGGTGTGGCATCACCAGTGCTGGGTATAGGGGAAGGATCACCTCCCTTGACCTGCTGGCAGTACTTTGTTTAATGCGTCCTGGGATACCATTAGTCTTCTTTGCAGAAAGGGCACATTGACGGCTCATATTCAACTTGGTGTTGACCAGGACCCCCAGGTCCTTTTCTGCTAAGTTGTTTTCCAGCTGGGTGGCCCCCAACGTACATTGGTACAAGGGTTTTTGCTCCTCAGATGTCAGACTTTGAACTTCCTCTTGTTGACCTTCATGAAGTTCATGTCAGCCCATTTCTCTTCCTGAAGGAGAACCCAGAGGCTGCTTAAAAAATTGCTGCCTCGGTTGACTGCCGCTGTTGTCTGCATTATTACAGAGGCACCTCTGAATAACCTGCTACAGAAGCGGGACAGTTTAATTGTTGCATTACCCTCCACAGGTTAATTAGTAATGATTAGAAATAGAGCGTTATCTTTGCTGCATGTTCTTGCTAATGTGGCCATCCTGCTTTAGAGTGCACTGTGTAGACATACAAGATTTCTCAGTGCTACGTTATATGTCTGCACAATAAGTCTATCAATGTAGAACAATATTATATGCAGATTACTTAAAACATCAGCACTCCTGTCTTGTATTCATTCAGCTTTGATTCAGCTTTCTAACAACCACTTAGAATAAACAGTTACTAATTGTAGGTAACAGTTCGATTGTCTCTTTTTACTTTTCCTTTAATTTTTAAAGATAAGGAACAAATAACTATTATAATTTTTTTTGTTGTTCTTATGTTTGTGTATTTTGCATTTACAAACAATTATAAGAAACATTATCTATAATAAACAACAGGGTATGAAAATAAGCACCTATTTAGATTTAACACTTGTAACAATTATTTGGAGTAAGGCATCCTGATTCTTAAGTATATGAAAAAAAGCTTTTGAAGGATTTGGTTCCTCATTTGTATACCTAGCTTTATTAGTAAACATAAGAATCTAACTATAAAAATCAGCACGAGAAAATTTCAAAGGCCTTTAGTCCATTCTAAAATGTTTTATTATTATTTCCACAGTAACAAGGAAAACTTCTTTCTTATATACCATACCCACTTAGCTCAACTGATATATTCCATAGTTTTGTTTACATGACTTGGCCAGTAATTCTTTAAACTCCCTGTTTCCAACTTTCTGTATCTGTTGTCTCAGGTCTTTATCGTGAACTTAGATATCATCAATTATTTCAATGGAACTGATAATTATGCACAGATTTAATTCTAAACACAAACATGTGCAGACTTGTAACATCAGTCTCTTTTTAAAAAGACATTGGTTCCTTTATTTATTTCAGCAAAATAAAGAGGTCCACACCATTCCTTTTTTATTCCAAACTTCTGATTTTTTTTAAACATTTTTAATATTGATGAGGTTTGATATTCAAAATCTTCTGTGGAAACAGGCCCACTAAGAAGTGTGTATTTTAAGTTTATTTTTGTAAGGTGGAAAAAAAAAGAGTTTATTTGTTCTAGTCTTCCAAAGTATGCAGGTAGTAAAGATTCCTGATCCATGGCTGCAGTGAAAACTGCAGGGAATAATGTTGCTGAAAAGTAATCAGGGCATCTGGGGGCCGGAAAGACTTATAAAATGAAGTGTTGCGAATGAGCTCCTAGACACTGTCAAATGGTTGGAATGAGCTTTGCTCCAGCATTTCTTCTAAAAGGCTGCAAATATGACCAGCAAAAAAAGTCTCTCTCCTTCACACCATATGAGCTGTTTAGGAGAGATCATTCAGGCAAAAGTACTTCTTGGTTATAGAATCATCCTGTTGCAAGCCTCAATGGTTTTTATATTCCTAATGAATTATAACTCACTGTCCTTCTCCTACAGCCTTTATCATAAACTGACTCTTTCCATCTCCTTGATTCTCAAATGCGAAAGGGAAAAATTCTTTACTGACAAAAAAAATCCAACATAATTGTGGAGCCAGATGTTAATGGTGTTCTAACCCATTTTTCGTATAAGAACTATAACATACTCTTCATGTACCTAATAAAATGCTCCTTCTGAAGTAATTTACTCTTTCTTAAAACCTCAAAAGCTCTTGAGTTTGATATGTTTCACCATTTTTTCACACAGAAGAGTTAGCGCTTTTAAACAAGTAAACATTGGCTATACTCCGATTTAGCTGATATATTTTCTTTGCTCTTCTTTCTATTAGAACTCCATGTTTTTGTGTGCTCAACATCATAGGTAACTCCACCCTTGTAAAAGTGCTCTTCCTTGAAAAGAGATGTTCAGACAAGCACTGTCTTCAGACAGCCTCTACAAAACCAGGAGGAGAGTAGCCATTAATTAAGGTGAACTTTTTGTTTTATTACCACACATGGAGATAAATCTTATGACCGCTGAGTTGTAGATGCTTTTAAAGATAACTTAGAAGTCATAGATATGAAATATACAGTAGTAAATTGTTTAACTACACTGCTGGTAAAAACAGTTGTCTAGCTAAAGTACAATATTTATTTTTCCCTTTCTAGCAAGCAGAAGACCCATACTTTTGTTCAGGTACCAGCTTTCCAAGTGAAATTTTGGAATATGTTGATTACAAGGTATGGCATATCCTCCTGAATTTAAGATCAGTAAATCAGTAATTTACTTTTTTCTTTTTTTCACTTTTCCTTCAGTTAAAATTCCTTCTGAAAAAAACTAAGAAGGAAAGTAATTTTAGAAGCAAAGTTAATCTCTTAGACCAAAATAAATAACTGATTCTTTTCTCCATATGAAGGCACAGATCTCTCTAAAGTTACGAGTAAAGGCTACAAAACTGGGTCAAAAACTTTGAAGGGAAAATAAATAATACATTGCTGTAATGGATTATGCCTTTAATAGTATCATTGTAAAAATGTAGTCCAGATTTGCCTATACTCTCAGGCTGCTATACATGGATCTGGTGATGCAAAGTAAATGTAAAACTACACAGGAAGAAACATGAAGTCTGAACTGAAGACATTTTGACACCATTAGTCTTAACCAATAGTTTCTTACTCCAGGAGTGGTTTCACTTAATTCAACAGACCTCATACCAGTCATATATGCCTGTTGTTTTCCACTGGTGGCTCTCTTCTCACCTCGCACAGGTGTAAACAACTACACATAAGTAGGCATAAACCACAATGTCCAAAGCAGTTACCTGCAACAACACATACCACAGGGGGATTGTTTTCCCTTCTGTAAATTTTGGCTCAAGTTTTAACGAAGAATTGGTACAACAGAATGAAGTATACCTAAAACAGTACTGTACATATCAGATACTTGGGTGACATTTCTATTTGTATTCTCTAATTAACATGAGGGCTACAGACTGGTAAATATTCCAAAAACTAGTGAAAAGCAGATAACTTAAGCTACCAGAAAACTTTGATTTAAATACAGGACTACTTGTTAGAAGATTTCTCTCAAACTTCTAGCAGGAAAACCTTGAAAAATTACTCTAAGCAGAACTCTGTGACGCTTCTATCATCTACTTAATGTCTAAGTTTCATGTGACATAAATATTTTAATAGCTTTTCTCCTCTGTTTCTTACTTTATATAATTTATTAATAATATACTGCAAGTTTTACAAAACTAAATGCGTCAAGGAACAGGAACAGAGGAGTCTGGCACAGCATCACAAGGGCATCTTGAATTAAACTCTAGTGCGCATTTCAAGAATCCCATATTCCCCTCTAGGAAAGGGATTTCTACAGTGGTAGATTCAGAATGCACTATACTGTTATTTTAAAACATGGTCCGACAGTACTCATTTTAACAGAACTGCTTGTATTTCCAACTCTGGCAACCCTATCAAATTACACTGTAAACAGCTGTGTTGTACCAACGCTCTTAAAAGGAAATCCCATTTCTTGTCCCATGTGAATAACACTATGAACAGTATTTTTCTGTTCTTGTTTAGTTTCTGGAATGCAATATGACAGCTTGTTGGAGACAATTACAAGTCATGATTAAGAGTATTCTGCATGATTCCCTTAGAACTGCTTCAGATTATTTCTGAACACAAATGAATGGTGCCATGGAGAAGACAAAGGGTATTTCAATCCTTCATTCCAAAGCAATGAAATAACTGTGAAGCCCTGTAAGGGGCATAGACAAATCTTTTAGCAGTGACATATAAAAAAATGTATATTTAAGTCCTCACAGTTTACTAACATTGAGAATTCAAGGTCAAAGTTCTTTCAATTAAGGACAGATAAAATGCAAACACATGAATGGACATAAGAATTTGAATTGCAAACCTAAGAGCAAATTTCCAACACAGGGTACGTAAAATACACATGCAGTTACAATGAATAGTGAGAATTTCTGTTTTCTCCATTTTTTTCATGTTAAAGGATATTTTTATTAATTTAATGAAACTTCATGAAGCCTTACAAGTTCCCTCAAAATGAACGTGAAGGCTAGGAATGTCTAAATGGTATATCTAGTTCCAACCAACAGTTAGATCTTGTATCAGCTGAGATAAGTACTACCTTTCACATTACATCTTGACATTAATTTGTCTGACCTTTTCATCAAATACCATATAAAATTACTTCTCTGGTCAGTGGAGATGAGTAATTGAGGCATAACTCTGGAAGCGTGGAATCTCTTGAGAGGCGCCTCTCTCTCTCCAGTGCCTATAGACGGAGCCTGGCTGCTACATCTTTGAAATTCTGTAATTAGGTAAGATGGATCCCCATCCTTCATATGACAGTATGATATGTGACCAATGATACATTCCAAACAGTTAAGGAAATAACTTCAAATCTCTGCATTCTCATAACGTATGTGTTATACAACATAAACCCAAGGAACTTTTCCTAAGAATCACTGCATGTTGTTAGGAAAACACTAACACAAAATGTGTATATAAGATTGTTATAAGATTATGCTAAATGGTCCATGAATTGAGCACAGATTTTACCTATGCTTTACTTTCTATTTGTCATTAGTGATAACTAATGAAAAAAAGGTTTGGGGACACCTGCCATAGCCCATTAGACTAGAAAGTTCAGATTAAAAAACTTTTTCATACAATTGGGAAAATAATTTTTAGTACATAGCAATAACAAGGAGATAAGTAATATCAATGTGGTTAGTCAAGAACAAATTAATTTCTTTTCATGACAAGGCAACAAATCTTTTAGGCAGAGAAGAAACAGTTGTCACATATTTTGAATTTCAGATCTATTCTGCATTAAGCCTTTTAAGCAAGTGAAAAAACAGAGAAGGTGTGCTAATCACTCACTGTAAAACTGAAAGGATATATTGAGTGATGATTCTCAAGGTTCTGTCTCGGATCTCATTTTGCTGGCTTTATGTCTGACTTGTTTTCTGTTGTACTAAATTTCTAGGTAAAGGCAGACTAGGAAGGGTAGTAGCAATGTTGGAGGACAGGATTGAAATGCAAAGAGGTCTTGACTGATGTAAGAAAAAGACTGGAAACAAAGATTAAGAGGCAATTCAGTAAAAATATATGTAAAATTCCATGATTTTTTTCCCTGTAAGTGCAGCTGGACACCAGCTGCAGAACATTTGAAGATATGAGGAACAACTGATGGCAATGGTATTAACCTAAAGAAGAAAAGCTTGAAGGGAAACCTGATAACAGTTTTGGATATTCACAAAATTACTACTTATTCTTGATATCTACTGCTGCTATGACAAAAAGTATGGATCAATTCTAAGGATAGAGATGTTTGGGAAATTCATGGGACTTTGTTGGTCAGGGAGGAGTGGACAAGTTTTCATCAGAATTTTTTTTCTAGAGCTTATGTGATACCATGACTCTTTAGAGGTAGAACTCTGTGAGTAATATTTCTTACTTGTTTCTTACAATGAAAATGGAGTTGTGCATCTTCCCAAAATGTACTTGACTGGTGAAAGACATTTTTAAATTTTGAACTATGCTAATGAGGTGATCTGCCCTCCTATTTTCTTCTGCATTGGTTAAAGCTAGAACATTAAAACTACAGAAGATACATCTTTTATTCCTCTTTGTATTGCTATTTCTATGGAGAGTCATGTTTTCCTTTAACTCTAAAGGAATATGTGTTAACGTATAGCACCTCCTTTTAAAAAGTGGGCCTGGGAGGAAAAGAAGTCCTTTTTTTGGCTCTATTTTGGGAAATACTATTTCTAAATTAAACACAAGCACATTTTAAAAAGGGAAAAGCCAGGAAAGCTTCTTCCTTTTTTGGACTTAATCCTACCCATAATTATGTTGGTAATGATTTAATGTTGACTTTGATAGCAGTACAATTAGGCCTTTTATTTGTTATTTTTGAAGACAATTTAATAAGGGTAATGTGTAATTGAAAATAACTGATGCTGTGGCAATACCACCATTAACAAATGCAAAACCAAATCCATAGTCTCAAATCTGTCACCAGGTTAGCTCTTACAAGCACATGCAATGCTTCTACTGGTTTAAAAGCAATCATACCAACATATCTAAGATTAGATTTTGCTGCAAGCAACAAAGAAGTTTCTTCTCTTTTAGGAAGCAAAGTCTTTATTATTAATATTTTTTTCATGCATTCTCTGTGGATAAGCACAGTAACTCCAGAACTATATTGAAATATAACGTTTCAGAAACGGCTTCATAAAGGTCTCTAGCCAGTGCTTTAAAATGTCTTGTAAGATACTGTTGCTCCCTCACAGAACTGTGAAAAAGCCATTGCAAATTTTAGCTCTGATACATATCTGTATCAAGTGTCGCAACACTTTCTTAATTATAGTCCTGCATATCAATGAATAATTAGAACACAGAAAACTCATAGAATAGTCTGGTTTACATTCTTTCTAGTATACCTCCCTAATTCCACAGAATCTGCATTGTGCTTCCCTGTGTTTGCGGTGACTAACTAATGTGGTCGACTAAAGAAAATAAAATGTCTGACTGAAATGTTTTGTGTGACCAAGCTGACTGAAGCAGCAAAGGTGGTTAATATTTCTTCCTTGCTGTGTCACAATAAGCCTCCAGAAAGCACATTTCAAGGCATGGACAATTGGCAACTATGCAAATAAGCGCCTGTCCTGTTTTCAGCTAGAATAGAGTTAATTTTCTTCCTAGTAGCTGGCATAGAGCTGTGGTTTGGATTTAGTATGAGAATAATGTTGATAAAACCCTGATGTTTTAGTTGTTGTTAAGTAGTGCTTAGAGTAGTCAAGGACTTTTCAGCTTCCCCTGCTCTGCCAGGTGCACCAGAGCTGGGAGGGGGCACAGCCGAGACAGGTGACCCAAACTGGTCAAAAGGGTGTTCCATATGATATGACGTCACGCTTACTTTATGAACTAGGGGAAGTTGTCCAGGGGGCAGTGATCACTGCTTGGGGATGCGCTGGGCATCAGTCAGTGGGTGGTGAGCAATTACATTGTGCATCACTTGTTTTGTATATTATTTTATCATCATCATCATCATCATTATCTTCCTCTGCTGTTTTATTATACTTTCTTTATCTCAACCCATGGGTTTTAGGTTTTTTTCTGATTCTGGCCCCCATCCCATGGCAGGGGGGTGAGCTAGCAGCTGTGTGGTGTTTATTTGCCACATGGGGTTAAACCACAACAGCGCTTAAGATATAAGCAGGTAGTACAAAGAGTCAAGATGTCCTGTGATTTTTATTTATTCATATTTGCAAAATCTACATCTTTACATAAATAGTTCACAATCATTTATTGTGACCGGTGACTTCAATACAGAATAATGTTCAGAAAATGTCAGAACATTTAATATTTAATTATTAATTTTAATAAGTTTAATGATTTATTTGGAAAGAGGTACAAAATTTTTTGTCTGATGAAGGTGAGAAATTTAGGACCTATCAATAGTTTATTTTGCTATTGCACTTATTTTATTATATCTTAGTATTCATTAATGCTCATCTCCTTAAACAGTTAATTTCAAGTTGTATGACTGAAGTCCAGTAACCATAATACTGCTGTTTACTGAATAAATAATTACAAATATATATATGAACATATGAACATGTATATATATACATATATATACATATATATACATATATATACATATATATGCTCTGCTACTGAAGGAAAGTAAACTTCTCCATTAACTACAAACAGCAAACTTGTCTGTTGCTATGTTATGTTGCTGAGTATTTGGAACCTGGCCATATATAAACTGGTGGCTGAAAAAAACCCCTAGAATAAATTAGTTTTATTCTGCCACTTCTTTGCCTGACATCAAAAGTTTAAAACCTCAGAATCAAAGACTGTCTCTGTGGGTTGGTATTTATGCTGTTGCTTTCTTAGATTTTGTGTTGTCTTTGTATTACTAAAAATAAAGATGTTTCCAAGAAATATAAAAATATAGAAGAAATATATAGAAATGTAAAAGCAGATTATCTATTGCTAACTTAGCAGCTAAGAAGTTCTATGTACAGCAAATTTTAAGAAAAAAAGAAAACCTGCAAAAGAACCAAGTCTTGTGTATAAGCAGTGCTCAAAAGCTATTGCAGTGGTGAAAACTGATTGAAACAATGAAAAGTACTATCCTGGCGGTTGATCTTGTGTGTTTAATTGTATGCATTCCAAGTACTCCCAGCAAAGTCATTGAGACTACTTGGAGTGCTTAAATCACGTGCATAAATCTTAACAATAACAAGGCTCAAAAATCAGTATGGTATGTAACTAATCATTTTATATTAAGAAAATACTAATGTAAAAATATAAAGTGTCTTATCTGTCAAAATCTGAGGCATCTATTTTCTTGATTAAAAATTACTACTTGTAGGACTTGACTCTCCAGTAGAAGAAAGTAATCTTGATTACCAAGTATAAAACTTCTTTTGCTGTTTTTGTTTTGGTTAGTTTCCTCTACTGTTTTGGAAAGTAAGAGAAAACAACATGTCTGTCTTCTTCGTGAAAATAGTGACAGCTTCAACATTTTGCAGAAACGGAGGGACTAGAGCAATGCTTTACTTTGGCTATGACAAGCTCAGCAACCTGTTCATATTCTGAAAGAAAATACAAAGAAATGTCAAAAAACTTGCTAAAGATAATCATTGCATATGATCTGTTTTTTAAAAAGGAACTTTAAGTATCACTTAGAAAAATATCCTGGTTTGTTTTATTTTTATTTTTGTTTAATCAGCAAGGATGGGATTATATTTTAATTTTAAAACAGTTTATGGTAATGGCCTGAACTTGCCACAGTTTGTGGCAATTGTTTAAGTATATAAAATTCTTAATATGCTGAATGATGAATGATCTTCAGAGGTGGTGGCGGTGGTGGGTTATATATCTCCAGGGATCAAACACCTCTAATTATTGAGTTCAAGTTCCGAAATGCTATGTATTTCTACAAGAAAATTACAGTAAAGTATCAGCATTGCTAAAGTTGAGCATGAAAACACCTCTCTGTATCAAGGTCAGGTCCTTTAATTAATCAGATATTAACATATTCATTCGGATTGTCTTGAAATCTGTTGTCGCTCAGGGACTGCAGAAAGGCTTAACGACCCTTAATTATCATCACAGAGAAAGAAAGTTATTAATGAGATAGTGCTCTTTGGCTCACATACACATAGGAAAAACAGAAACAAAAAACCAAAACCAACAACAAAACAGCAATGAAAAAACAACAAAAAGCAAACAAAAAGTGCCTCCAAACCTCTCCAAATGCAATGAATTTGAATCCAACATTTACGAAATTTGGGAGTATATACATCAATCTAATAAGGCGGTTGTCCCTTCCAGGTTCTGTTTTGCTCTGGTTTGGGTTTTTTTGAAGATCAAGGAAATCGTGTGATTTAAGGTATCAGGGGAAAAGGACACATTGTGGGCACCCCAGACAAATATTGAGAAGTAAGACAAGAAGCATACTGGGACCATAAATTTCTGCTGCATTCTAACAGAAATTGGGAGACCATTGCATAGCCTATGGACTAATGATACATAGAAGAATTTATAGTGTTAAATATTATCCTCAGTATAAGGGAAAAGGGAATGAAAAATATAACACACATGGTACTGTCACTATAAAATAGTCTAAGTGTTTTGAGTTTGCAGCTTACACAGATTGGACCTGTTTAGTAGTACTCACAAGGTTTGCATTAGCAACCAGAAGACACCGTAGTCTATCCATAAGTGTCCATTTGCTATATTTCCGTAGTATTCTGCATCGTCAGGTGATGAAAAGACAGAATTCAGTTTGGATTGATATATGTATATTAACTCTGTTGTGGTCTAATTTCAAGTGGTAGCAGTGCTGTTAAATCTAATATGCTGAAGAGGCAATCATGATATGTTAACAAAGGTATATTTTTTACCTTTTATGTATATGTTTATATATATTTATATATATATATATATATAAGCACACACATATCAAAAAAGAAACTGACTTTGAGGAATAAAGCAATTAATAAAAATAATTTATAAAGAGGATTTTCCTCATCAGTGATAATTTTACTTTTGCTGGGACAAGTGTTCAAGCTGTTTTGAAGGCTTGACTCACCTTTGGTGAGCAATTCTCAGTGATTTGGTCTCAAGAACAGCAAATAAAATCCTTGATCTTGAAAGATGCTTGAGGTGGATAATGACATAAGTACCCATTGGGGTACACATTTTTTTTGTGTGTACATTTGATTATACAAACAGACCATAAGGAAGAAGCTTAATATTGGTTAGATAACTACTTAAGGAGAGAATAAAACTGAAGAACTCCTGAAAGAGACAGAGGGTACAAATTTTTTTCATAACAGACATACTTTCTGTGAAAGTTGTATGCTATATAAAACATATTGTAGATTTGAAATATGCCTCTACAGACCATCCAAGAACTATTGATTTTCAGTGATTACAAAATATGTAATAAAGAGGATACAATCAACTAGATTAAACAAGTACTAATTCTGTCACATTGGATAAAATGGTATGGGGCAGAATTTTATATAAAATATGGACATTTATAATTTGTCTAAATGTATATCTTCATAAAATGTACATATGCATTGGATCTGGTTAAGAATTCTCTTGAAGGACTAAAGAAGCTCTGAGATCTGACCACTTAGAAATCTAGTCTGTCAAGAATGATCTTGAGTGTGTATTTGGGATTGAAGCAACACATAATCTGAATGACAGTTTTGCCTTTCTCTTATCCTAGTGAAGTTTTTATAAAATGTAATAGGAACTATGCTTATCTAACCAAGAGTGGGGTTTGCCTCTACATTTAAAATAATCGTTCTATCAGCTCATAAATGTTTGAATAAATCAGCTCTGAGAGGAGTAGAAAAAGTAGACATCTAAGGCAATTGAACTATACAACTTTATTCTTCTAGGATTAATATTTTCATGCTCATGTTCTGAGCTTTAATATTGATGCACAACAAACCAAAATCCTCTTAAACAGTAAAACTGAAAATGTTATTTCAAAAGAAAGTAGAGAATAATATCAAGTATTTTAAACATTACAGGGCTTGCTCATGAGTCTTGAATATCAACAAATCAGATTCTGTAAAACAAAACCTTTTTTTTTTTCTAATTTTCAGCAGAAGTTGATAGAACAATGCTTCAGTAGTTTTTCTGTTCTAATTAAACAAACAAAAAAAACCACTCCCAAGATTAAAGTGCATACAGAACTCAAGAGACATTTAATTTAAAACAACTTTACAGGAGGGACATAAAAGTAGTTTATTGTCTCAGCTTAAATAAAATTGTATACAATGAAGAATATTACCAAGAGTAGGAGAAAAGAAAATTGCATCTACAGGAAATGAGTGTGCGCCTTGCTGTGTTTCTCTCAGAAGCTAGGGGAGTGAGTATGGTTGGGGAATGTGAGAACAAACTCCCTTCCTAATTTTGAGAATCCTCACAACGACATCCAGAAAATTTCCCTGCAAATAGATCTTTATCCTTTCTCTTCTCATGTGCAAGCGTAAAATGATCTTTCCATAAAAGATAGTCTCAGCAAAGTGTTCCAATTCTTAAAGTACCTACTGGCTATGCATGACAAGGGGACATTTCATGAGTGGTTTTTAACAAACACTAGGAGAAAACCATGTCAGGTGAACACCAGACAAAGGCATAGATATACTGTTAAGGGCTAAGACATAGATATATCATTAAAGGCTAAATAAATGAATGACCTGGGCTACCATGCAAATGTTTCTTCATTTGGTGGTCCTATTTCTTTGTAGAAAATGAATCAACATATAATACCAAAAGGTTTTCCATGAGGTATTTTCCTTTTTTTCAAGTACCAATTAAAAAGCTACTACAGGAATAATTTACAAGATACGGTCTACACTTTATAGGGTGATAGAATGCATTTCTAACATAACAGGATCTTGTAAGAAAGGGTAAGATAAAAATTAAAATGCTGATCAGGAATTTTTTTAGTGTGTTTTTTTTCAGTAACATAGGGCATCACATCAAAACCTACAACTCCATACAATATATATTCAAATTCCAATGCAATCTTTCTCTGAAGTATTTTCCAGTTCAAAATGAAATTTGGGATAGAAAGAAGAGCTAACTTAACCTGTCACTAACCCAGGGGTGTAAATGTGACTCACCTGGAACACTGGAGAGCTGAATTTGTCTCCCTGCTCTGTCTGATTTCAAATCGTAACTTTGAACCTGCATCTTTTATATTCAAGGTGAGTGCCATTACAAGTAATCTATAGTTAGTCTCTTTCTCTGACCTAATGAATATTCATTTATATAAACAAAGTAGAACAGTCTCAGTAAGAATGAATGAAAGAGAGAACAATTTTGGTTATTCATATGTATTATACTGATTATAGGGGCCAGAAATTCAAAATGAAAGCTGACATTCACTCATTCTGCCAAAAGGGATTCACAAAGAGCATGCTAAATGCAAATAGGCAAACAGGAATGGTAAATACTGATAAAATTACATGTTTTAAAGACTGTGGATGTCTGTAAGAATGGCTTGTTTCACTAATAGCTTGAGTAGATAGAATTTGTAATTTCCAGCAAATGGATTCTTCTGTAGTCCTTATGCCTCCTTCCTTGCCCTTCCTGTTAATTTAAACGCTTCTTGTGCTGCTACTGTCAGCTCATCACAGCTGCAAGATCAGCCCTTAAGAGAGCCAGGCAAACTGGATGCATCTTTTCCAGGATGTGTGTTACAACCAGTCATTTGTCTTATATCATTTATTTCCAAAAGAAAATTTGTGTAAGTCATACAAATGTAACTTCTTGTGCCAGCCAGGATATCAATCCCTAATGTTTTACAAGCTGCTCTTGCATGTCTCTGTTTCTGTTTTGGATGTCTGAATCCAAATGACTTTCATTACTATTCAGATTGATTACTTTCTTCAAAAGCTATCATATCCATTTTAAAGAGGAAAAACTGTGATCCATACATACCAGAGTTATGATGAAGAACTGCCAAAATGAAAAACTAGTGGCATAAGTGAAAGTTTCAATGTTTCATATTGCTAAAAGTTGTAAGATTTTTTAAAAAAAAGTTTGGAAAAAAAGTATTCAATTTAGATTTGGGGTTGTTAGTGAAATGTCTACTCATTTTTATAGATATTTCAAAGCAATGATGAGAGGACAACCATTTTGTGAAATAAATTTTAACTTACACTTTCAAAGCATACTCATATATTGATGTCATAACCTGAAAAGAAATAAAAATTCTTAATGTTTATTCCTAAAAAGTGAAGAAGTGCATAATTTTAGGTTTTGAAAATCAATATTTGTCTTTAAAAGCTCACCTATTTTATTACTTCATATATCAACAGAAGGCCTGCTCCTTCTGTGTGCTAGTTCCCAACATTTAGAAGTGTAATCTTGCTATTATTGTCTCCAGTTGCAAAAAAAAGTTAATGGCTTTCCACTACAGTGTCATATTAATATTCACTTAGCAATACTCATTACCCCTAACCTTTCACCTTAATGGTTCTTATGTGTTTGATCTGCTGTTGTATTATTTGGTGTAATAATATGTACCCGTTAATGTAGCTCTGCTTTAAGGGCCAACATGTACATGAGCTAA
Organism: Egretta garzetta; assembly: GCF_000687185.1. Lineage (NCBI taxonomy): Eukaryota > Metazoa > Chordata > Aves > Pelecaniformes > Ardeidae > Egretta > Egretta garzetta. Next base: position 2,510,186 of record NW_009259877.1, on the reverse strand, counting down.
AGTACATGAGCTAAAAGGAGAGAGTACAGGACTATAAACTGCTGTTAGTTTTCAAGTCAGAATACTTTAGACACATTTATAGTTCTTTGCATCATGCAAATGAGCTTTAAGAAGGTCAGGTGGGCACTCAGTGTAAGGGACTCTGTCTCTCTATAATGTGGTTCAACTGGCTGTAGGGGGGTGTGGTTCATTGTATATTCCACATTGCTTCCAAATATAACCCTTTATTTTTTTGTGAGAATCACTGTATAAAGAGGTTATTTAAAGAAGATTTAATAATAGTGATACCATACATTTTTCTGCATTGTGTTATTTCAAATTCTCCATATTAAAGAACAATCATTCTGTTTATTACAATGATATAAATTTGGTGGTTTGAATTTATCATTCTTCATTATAAACACATTTAAAAATAGTATTATTTAAGATCATATGAAAAATACCATAACTAGCATTTTCTTTGATATCTAGTATTTAGAGTGCCTGTGTATATGAAAGAGATATAAACAAAGAGATAAAAGGCATGTGGGGAAATCAGGTATTGTGTTTACACATGCCTGAACAGAAACAAATTTTATAAGCTAATTGGCAATGTGTGGTGCATTACAAGGGCAAGGATAAACACTATTAATAAGCTGAAAAGAGACAGCTATTTCAAAAGAATAAATTTATTTAGGTAAGTAGATGTTTGATATTAAAATTATCCACAATATAAAGGTACTAGTGTAATAGATGTGATTTTTTTCTGAGTAATTATTATTTCAGTGGTACTAAATATTTAAATTTATAGCTTTTTTTTGGCATTTTGCACGTGAGGTGAGACAAGTCTTACGAGGAGGAGGAGGAGGAGGGAGAGGAGAGGAGAGGA